>NC_061121.1:117582943-117622809 GCF_002878395.1 Capsicum annuum
CAATTATTATATCATTATATTATAATATTTAAAATTTAGAATTCCTATAATATATGATAAAAAAATATCTTTTGAAAAATTTTCCTTTAAAAATACAAAAATAAAAAATTACCCTAAACTTCAAAAAAATAGTTATTTTAATTTTTTAAGGAAAAAAATGAAAACATGTTACTTTAAATTTTTGAGGAAAAAAATTCAATTTCCTAAAGTTGTGTTGTAGTATTAATTTAATACCATAATTAATTTTTTTTTACCTTTTGTAATATAAAAATAAAAATCGTTCATATTTAGGTAATCCTTTTTTGTAGGAAAAGATATAGGAGAATTCTTCTTTTTTCTACAATAATATAATAACATCCATAATATAAAATTTATTGACAAAAATATCCAAATAACTATTTTTTTATGAGCTCTAAAGGTGTCATCAACAATAAAAAAAGGTTAGGTTTAATCATATTATTTTAATATCTCGATTATTGTATTGTTTTGTTGTAATTTCTATTATGTTCAAGTCTATGTTGTTGATGAATGTTTCATCGGACTTTGAGAAATTTGCATTAAGGTAAAATTTGATGATATTGTTGTAATATTCTCGAATACTGTAGTTTCTGTTATTATTTGTTGTTTTTTCAAGTGATAGCTTAACGTTTGGTAAAGCATTAAGGATTTTTCTTAAGGTTTAATTGCATTGTTGTGATATCTCGATTATTGTATTGATTTGTTGAGTTTACAGTGGTAGATGAACATTCGGTCAAGCTTTGAGGAATTTTTGTGTAAAGGTTAGGTTTAATCAATTTGTTTTGTTGTAATTTCTGATCTATTACTATCTATTATTTTTGTTATTATCCGTGATGTGATAGTCACATCGTAGGAGAAGGTCAAGATATTATTTGTTATTATCCATGATGTGATAGTCACATCGTAGGAGAAGGTCAAGCTATTACTTCACATATCACTTGACATAAAGCACACGTGCAAAGTGTGTACATTTGACTAATATATATATATATATTAATGGCCTTCATAGTAGGTGCTTTTGCTTTTTTGCCCCCATAAGAAATGTCCTACAAAACTAGTCTCTCTTCTTTTTTATATATAGTACAATTACCTATTTGTCCCTCTATATCTCAAATATTTCTAAACAACTTCATACTTACTTATTTTTCAACTTCTATTTTTTTCCTTTTTATTTTACTTTGATTTTTGTTTCTTCTTTTATCTCTTTTTTCTTTTTAGTTTTTTGCAACGCTTACATTTTTTTTCTTTTCTCCGTTCAACTTCTATTTTTTTTTCTATTTTTTTATTTTACTTTGATTTTTATTTTTTTATCTTTTTTTTTTAGTTTTTCTCAACCATGACTTTTTTTCCTTTTCTCCTCTCGACTTCTTATTTTTTACAAAAACTTTCTCTTTTTTTGTTCTTTGGTTTTTATGTTCTTTTCTCTCTGTTTTTTTTAAACTTTTCCCAGCCTTTATTTTTTTTTATCTTTTTCTTTACTTTTATCTTTTTCTCTTATCCTCTCAACTTCTATATTTTTCTTTAATTTTTTTCTTTTTAAATATCTTTCTTCAATTTTTCTTTTTCCATAACTTTTATTATCTTTCTTTTCTTCGATTCCTTCAAAACAATAAGCTACGCCCTATGGGTAAGAGTTAAAACTATCATATTGTATCTTAATTTATTATATGTGCTATAAATCTTATCTTAGAGACAAGACTTGGGATTTTCAAACAACAAGTTGTTGTTTTCGGGTACACAAAAATCTATATTTTGGCCAACTTCAATACAAGTTCAAGAATAAATCAAAAACACTTATGAAGTTTTCAACACCTTCAACACAAGATCAAAAATGACCTTTCAAAGAAGTGTGTTTTCAATATTTTAAAGAAAATTAGATGAAGCAGAAAAAGCCAAGTCCTCCGAATTAACGGAGTGTCCTTAAGGAACTAATTCCCCTCAAGTACCCGAAGTTGTGGAATTTTTTTCCCAGGATAAAATGGCTTAATGATCCGACTGTATTGGTACCTCAAACGATCGAATTCTCTTAGAACTCACTCAACAATTAGATGATCACACAAAGTATTTTAGAAGACAAAAAATGTTTTCAAGTGCAGAAAAATTCATACAAAACATGTAGAAAAATGCAGGTTTATAAGCCATTAAGTGCCTCTTCCGAAAGGTGGTAATGGTTCTCAGAAAGGTGACAATGGTTCACCGAAAAGATGTATCCTTTCTGAATAGTCATGTCTGTCCATTCGAAAGAGTGTGTCTTTTTCGACCAACCACATCCATCCAAACAGTCATACCTTTTTTCGAAATAGTATGTTTTTTATTTGAAGAGTTGTGGCCCTTCTAAGCAAATTTTCATTTTCTATTTACACCAATTGAACCCAACAATCCCCCACATGAATGGAGAATGACTAATCTTTAAAACTTTATGGACAAGTATGTGATCATCAAGCAAAGATTGATTGCATTTGGATAAGTGAATTTCCCTTTGAACTTTCCGTAGTAAACATGCATCGAATGCACTTGGTCAATCGGTATATTTGATATCTTTGAACCGTCGAGCTTTAACATACACCTATATAACAAATGTCACACAACCAACCTTTTACCATTTATGGTTCTCATGGTTGGGTTCGTTTCATCCATGAACACGTCCTGGTCTCATGAGAGCTTAGAGAATAGACCTTTACTAACATTCTCCTTGAAGCGGCTTCCACTTCTCCCTCACATAGGTGATTTCTAAATATTCAATACTATAGATTAAACTATTTGTTCAAATCTGCCAAATTTAGATAATCATTAAAAGACTTCACTCCATAAGTCTTATCCTTGTTTACTAAATATTGTCTACTTCATGAGAATGAGTTGGGTATATTGACAATGTTGAACCTGTTAGATACAACTTTGTTTGTTCTCCTTGAACCTAGCTCTTGGGATCTCCAGTCTGCTAAGTAGAGTTACCGCCATGCTAACTTGTACTAGGATATAAACCCATTTCCTTGGATGTTCTCTCAACTCCTTCTCTAGATAGACCTTTTGTAAGTGGATCCGACATATTATCCTTTGACTTCACATAGTTAATAGTGATAATTACACTAGAGAAAAGTTCTCTAACGGTATTATGTCTCCATCTTATGTGACGAGATTTATCGTTGTACATCATGCTCCCTGCCCTACCTATTGTAGCTTGACTATCATAGTGTATACATACTGGTGCCAATGGTTTGTGCCAATAAGAAATATCTTCCAAGAAATTTCAGAGCCATTCTGCTTCTTCACCGGCTTTATCCAATGTGATAAACTCCGATTCCATTATAGAGCAAGCAATACATGTCTGTTTGGATGCTTTTCAAGAGACCGCTCCTCCACCGATAGCTAATACATATCCACCCATGGATTTTACTTAGTTCGATTCGGTGATCCAATTTGCATCACTATATCCTTCAAGTACCGCAGAATATTTATTATAGTGCAAAGCATAGTCTAGAGTGTATTTAAGATACCCCCAAAACTCTTTTCATTGCCATCCAATGAGTTTTATTGGGATTACTTATGTACCAACTCAACTTACTAATAGCAAATGCTATGTCTGGTCATGTACAATTCATTATATACATTAAATATTCCAACACTCTTGCATGCTCCAACTGTGAGTCACTTTTACCTTTATTCTTTTGAAGTGCAAAGCTCACATCTAATGGAGTTTTGGCGATACCAAATTCTAGATACTTGAATTTGTCAAGTACCTTTTCGATGTAATGAGACTGTGACAATGCTAACCCTTGTGGAGTTCTATGGATTCTTATTCCTAAGATCACATCCACAACTCCAAGGTCTTTCATATCAAACTTGCTCTCGAGCATTCATTTCGTAGCATTTATGTTAGAAATTTCTCTACTGATGATCAACATATCATCCACATACAAACAAACAATGACTTGGTAATTTGGAGTGTCTTTAATTTAAACACATTTATCACATTCATTTATCTTGAACCCATTTGCTAACATGGTTTGGTCAAACATTGCATGACACTGTTTAGGTGCTTGTTTAGTTCATAAAGTGACTTAATAAGTTTACACACCTTATTTTTTTTCTGGAACCACAAAACCCTCAGGCTGTTCCATGTAAATTTATTCCTCCAATTCTCCATTTAGGAAGCTATTTTCACATCCATTTGATGGATTTCAAGATCATATACTACCTCCAAGGCAATTAATATCTGAATTGACGTTATCCTCATTATAGGAAAATATGTATTAAAGTAATCAAGACCTTTCTTTTGTTTAAAGCCTTTTACTACAAGTCTTGCCTTGTATTTGTCAATAGCACTATCCGCTTTCATTTTTCTTTTGAAGATCCATTTAGAACCTAAAGGTTTATTTCCTAGAGGAAAATCAACCAGTTCCCATGTATGGTTGCTTAAGATTGAATCAATCTCACTATTGACTGCGTCTTTCCAAAAAAATAAGTTTGACGACGACATCACTTCTTTAAACGTTTGAGGCTCATTTTCTAAGCGAAATATTACAAAATCCGATCCAAACGAAGTTAACGTTCTTTGATGTGTACTATGTCTTGGATTCTCATCATTATTGACATCCTCACTTCATTTATCTCGAGGTCTTTAGACCCCTTACTAGACTGTTTATGTCTAGTTTTATACAGATAAATGTGTTTAAAGAATTCAACATTATTTGATTCAATTTCCATATTTTTATTAATATCCGAATGTTTGGATTTATGAACCAAAAACCGACATACTTTACTAATTTTATCATATCTTATGAACACGCAGTCCATCGTCTTAGGTCCTATCCTTACTCTTTTAGGTATAGGAACTTGGACCTTCGCTAGACACCCTCACACTTTAAAATATTTTAAGTTGGGTTTCCTTCCTTTTCATTTTTCATATAGAATTGATTGTATCTTACTATGGGGCACTTTATTGAGTATTCGGTTAGCTGTAAGGATAGCTTTCCCCACAAGTTTTGCAGTAAATTTGAACTTATTAGTAGTATATTTATCATTTCCTTTAAGGTTAAATTTTTTCTTTCCGCAATTCCATTAGATTAAGGTAAATACGGGACCGTAGTTTTATGAACAATTCCATTCTCTACACATATTTGCACAAAGGGAGATTCATATTCTTCGCCTCTATCACTTCTTATCATTTTGATCTTTTTCTCTAACTGATTTTCAACTTCTGTTTTATATTTCCTAAACACATCTATTGTTTCATCCTTACTATTTAGCAAATAGACATAGCAGTATCTAGTGCAATCATCAATAAAAGTTATAAAATACTTTTTTCTACCACAAGATGATGTTGACTTCATATCACAAATGTCAATGTGGATTAAGTCTAAGGGATTGGGATTCCTTTCAATGGACTTATACGGATGCTTAGCATACTTTGATTTCACACAAGTTTGACATTTTGATTTATTGCACTCAAAGTTTGGCAAAACTTCTAAGTTAATCAGTTGTTGCAATATTTTGTAATTGACATATCCTAATCGTTCATGCCACAAATCATTAGACTTAAGCAAGTAAGAAGAAACTAAACTTTTATTAATTTCAACATTTATTGCATTCATTTTTAATAGGACCTCATTGAGGTAGCCTTTTCCTACTACACTTTTCCTTTATTAAGTACAGTTTTTCCAGAAATAAATACACATTTGAATCCATTTTTGTTAAGAAGTGATATAGAAATTAAATTCTTCCGTAACTCCAGTACATACAGGACATTGTTCTAAGTCAACACTTTGCCTGATATCATTTTTAGGCAGACTTTTCCTGTTCCTTCAACCTTTGCAATTGCGGAGTTAGCTATATATATATATCTTCTATTTGCCTTGATCAGGAGCAAAAACAACAAACAACTCCTTATTTGCGCAAACGCGGCGGGTGGCACCGAAATCCATCCACCACTCTCGAGGATTTCCCACTAAGTTTATGCATTAAGATAGCATGGTACACAAATCGTCCACTTCTTTCTTGGATTCATCCATATTTGCTTGGTCCTTCTTTTTGCCTTTTTTTAGGGCATAATAATCCGTTGACTTGTGGCCAATCTTTCTACAGTTAAAGCATTTTTCCTTGAATTTTTTTTAGGTTGATTACTTTTATGTCCAACTTTCTTTCACTTTTTGGAGTTGTTGTGGTCGTCTTCTATAATATTTTCTCCACTTATTACAGAATTTCCTTTTGACCTTCTTTCTGCGGTTTTGTTGTTTTCTTAAATGCACAGTCTTACTATAAGATCTTCGTCTGTCATCTCCTTTCGCTTATGTTTCAAGTAGTTCTTGAAGTCCTTCTACATAGGTGGTAACTTCTTTATTATTGCTGCGACTTAAAATGCCTTATTCATAATCAAACCTACAATTAAGTTCATGTGAACATTAAGAAGATTTTGTAAAATATTCAACAAAGGTATTCATCAAACTCATACCTTCCGCGAGGAAATCGTGGATGATAACTTGTAGTTCCTGGACTTGAGATATAACAAACTTGCTATCAATAATTTCAAACTCAAGGAATCTTGCAATGAGGAACTTTTTGGTTCCAGCATCCTCAGTCTTGTATTTTCTTTCACGTGCCCCCATAACTCTTTTGTCATCTTCATTCCACTATGCACATTGTATAGTTCATCTTGGAGGCCATTTAGAATATGATTCCTGCATAGGAAATTAGAGTGTTTCCATCCTTCATAACGACAAATTTATCCTGGTCCGAAGTTTCCTCGGGCACCTCTGGAGCTTCTTCAGATGTTAATCTTTGAAGACATAAAGTTTTAAGGTAGAAGAACATCTTCTGTTTCCACCTTTTGAAATTAACACTTGTGAATTTAAGTGGGTTTCTCCAATGGTGCCATTGCCTGCGGAGCACTCGTACGACTCGTTGTGGCAATATTAGTTGCTGCCACAATCATTGCAGTATCATTCATATGACTGTCTGTAGTCATTTTCCTATCACAACACGACAACAAATTTTTAGTATATCGAAATACTACTTATAAAGTTATAGCAACTTTAAACACCCCTTATTTCTAGTTTAATGGTGAAGTTTTTATGAATTCCATTCGTCAACTGAATGATCTCTAACCTGTGATGAAGATTTTATTTCTTTAAATCACTTGTTAAATTCAAACGGAGTAGAAATCTTAAAGCTTTAATCTCCAGAAACCAAACAATACAGATTATGAAAAAAAAATTAGTGAAAAGAAAATTTCACCAAACAAGCAAAAAAATTTTTTTTTTTCAAAAATTATTTCCTTAAGATTGTTGTTTTCAGGTACACAAAAATCTATATTTTGGCCAACTTCAACACAAGTTCAAGAATAAATCAAGAACACTTATGAAGTTTCCAACACCTTCAACACAAGATAAAAAATGACCTTTCAAAGAAGTGTGTTTTTAATATTTTAAAGAAATTAGATGAAGCAGAAAAAGCCAAGTCCTCCGAATTCATAGAGTGTCCTTAAGAAAATAATTCCCCTCAAGAATCCGAGGTAGCGGAATTTTTCTCCTAGGATAAATTGGCTTAACGATCCGACTGTAGTGGTACCTCAAACAATCGGATTCTCTTCGAACTCACTCAAGAGTTAGATGATCACACAACGTGTTTTAGAAGACAAGAAATGTTTTCAAGTGCAAAAATATTCATACAAAATCTTTGAAAAAAATACAAGTTTATATAACCACTAAATGCCCATTCTGAAAGGTGGCAATGATTTACTGAAAAGGTGGCAATGGTTCACTGAAAGGTTTATCCTTTCTGAATAGTCATGTCTGTCAATTTGAAAGAGGGTGTTTTTTCCGAACAGCCATAACCATCCAAACAATCATACCTTTTCCTGAAATAGTGTGTCTTTTACTCGAAGAGTTGTGTCCCTTCCAAGCAACTTTTCATTTTTCATTCACACCAATTGAACCCAATACAAGTTACATTGTATGGATAATAGTTAACACTACCACATTGCATTTTGAGTTATGAGATGTTCTATAAATCTTACCTTAGAGGAAATAATTAGCTCAAAAGACTTTCAAACAATAAGTTATGCCCCACGAGCAAGAATTTACACTACTATGTTATGTATTAATTTAAGAGAAGTTCTACAACTCCTGCCTTAGTGCATGACTTATCCCAAAGATTTTCAAACAATAAGTTGGGTACATTGGGCAAGAGGAAACATTACCTCATTGTGGTTTTTTACTTATGAAATAATCTACAACTGTTACCTTAGAGTTAATACTTAGACCAAAGGCTTTCAAGTAATAAGTTACGTACCATGGGCAAGATCTGACACTACCAAAGTGTGTTTTAATTTATGAGGTGTTCTATAACTCTTGCCTTAGAGGCAAAACTTAACGCAAAAACTTTCAAACAACAAGTTATGCCCCATAGGTTGGAGTTTTGACACTACCACATTAAGTTTTTAATTATGAGATTCTCTATAAGACTTAATCCAAAGACTTTCAAACAATAAGTTACACACCATGGGTAAGCGTTGACACTTTCAGATTATGTTTTGATTTATGATATGCTCTATAACTGTTGCCTTAGATGCCAGACTTAGCCCAAGGACTTTTAAACAACAAGTTATGCCCCATGGGCAAAAGTTGACATTACCACATTGTGTATTGAATTATGAGATGTTTTACAAATCAAGAACTTTCAAACAACAAGTTATGTCCTATGGGTAAGAGTTGATACTACCACATTCTATCTTAATTTATGAGATGTTCTATAACTCTTTTCTTAGAGGAACGACTTAGTCTAAGGACTTTCAAATAACAAGTTACACCCTATAAGCAAGATTTGACATGACCACATAGTGTCTTAATTTATGAGATGTTCTATAACTCTTGCCTTAGAGGCAATACTTAGCCCACAAGTTACATCCCATGGACAAAATTTTACCATATTGTGTCTTGATTTATGTGATGCTCTATTAGTTTTGCCTCTAAGACAAGACTTAGCCCAAAAACCTCTCCAAAAAATAAGTTACGCCTAATGGGCTAGTGTTGACACTACCAGATTGTGTCTTAATTTATGAGATGTTCTATAACTCCTACCTTAGTGGAAAGATTGTGTCTTAATTTATTAGATGCTCTATAACTCCTACCTTAGTGGCAAGACTTAACTCAAGAATTTTAAACAACAAGTTATGTCCCATGAGTAAGACTTGAAACTACCACATTTTGTCTAATTTATGAGCTGTGTCTATAACTTTTGCTTAGAGGCAAGACTTATTCCAAAGGACTTCCAAATAACAAGTCATGCCAATAAATTTACTTTGATGTCAAAGAAAGAAGATTCCTTTGCGGTTTATCCAACTTTCTATTTACTAGCAAAATATAATAGAAGTTGAGAAAAAAAGAAAAAAAGAAAAAAGAGGAACAAAATAGAGAAAATAAAAAAAAAGAAGAAAAAAAGTAAAGGTTAAGAAAAAATAGAAGAATAAAAAAAGATTGACAAAAAAATGAGAAAAAAAAAATTAAAAATAAATTTTGAGAGAAAAAAAAAGGGAACAATGAGAAATGATAAAATTTAAAAAGAAAAGAAAAATAAAGATTGAGACAACTGAATTAAAAAAAGAAAAAAAGAGAAAGAAATAGATAATGTTTGAGAAAAAAAGAAAAAAGAGAAAAAAAGTAAAAGAAAATAAAGTTTGAGACAAACGAATTAAAACAAGAAAAAATAAAAATTAAGAAAAACTAAAAAAAAATAAAAATAGAAGGTGAGAGACAAATGAGCAAGGAAAGTTTAAAACTATTTGAGATGTAGAGGGGCCAAAATGTCTTATTCTATACTTAAAAAGAAAGAAAGGTTAGACTTTAAAGACTTTTCTTATGGGGCGATAACAATTCAAAACCACCCACTATGGGGACCGTCCTATGTAATTTCCTGTATAGATAAGGCCCTTGATGTCTTTTAGATATTCTTATTATTACCAACAGCTAAATTATGAGAATTCACACATAAAAATAATTAAGCTAAATAAGGTGGAGGATTTATTTTTAAGAATAACTAACTAAAGTTCTACAAAAAATAATATATACAAAAAGATAAATAAGGTGGAGGATATAGTGTCAGTGGTCGATTGAAAATTATGTGAGTTTACCATTTTGGAAAGTTTAAGGGTCGGTATGATTGACTTCGGTAAGTATTTGGTGATAATAAGATCGTATCAAAATTCTATCATTATTTTAAAGTATTTAGGTGGAGACATGGTTCTCAAGGTGGTTGGTCGAGAATTATGTGATTTTTTTTATTTTTAAAGGTTTGAAAGTTTGTATGATTGACTTTGGTCAGTATTTGGTGATACCAAAGTTGTATGAAAATTCTAACATTCTTTTTTTGGGTTAATAGGACCATTGATTTGGATCCCGAAGCATTTAGATGGATTTCGAGTAGTTGATTGATAAGTGAAAGTTTAATGCATATGATTGACTTTGGTCAATTTTTTAAGATGGTTTCTTTTTGATGATTTGACAATTTCACTGATTCCAAATTCTTTTTTTAGTCTGATAGCATGATTGATTTGTGTTCATGAGTTTGGATAAGTAGTAGGGTTTCGTTTGATCTTAAGTGTATTTATACGTCTAAGTACCAACATTTATCCATATTTAGACTTGTTCTATGAGCTAAAACATGTTAATTATATTGTGTTTGAGCTATAATTGTATTCACTCTCTAATGGATATGATTTGTTATTGAAGGGCTCGATTGTGATAAAATTGGACGTGCTTTGATGCACTAATAAGGAGATTTATGATTATGGAAGAACTTGGAGTGACATGCTGAACACGAAGACACTTGGAAAAGGTTCAGAAATAATGGAATGCAGTGGGGAAAATTATGAGTCAGATGGCAATTTCCAGTGAGGGTCCAGAATAGCCCCGCACCACAGACCCTAATTTTCGTTATGACCTCCGCGTCATGGAGTATGACTGATTTATAAAGCCAATTTCCAGTGAAGGTCTGTGATGGGCCCGAGCCGCGAACCCTAGTGTCCATAATGAACTTCGTAGTGTAGTGAAGATGAATTTTTGAGTAGATTGTGCCTCACTATAAAAGGAAGACGTAAACATAAATTGGATCATCTTTTCACACGGATCGCAAAGGCAAAAACAAATACGAGAGTTCTATTCGGGTTCTTTGAATTTTCATATTTCAACAATTAACTTTAGTATGATTAATTACATTTTGTTGATGTTGATTTGGAACATGAGTGGGTAAAAACCCTTGTTCTTGGATTGAGGCCAAGGACATGTTATATTTTGTTATTCTTAGAGTGGTTAACATTGATTTATCGTATGGATTATTCTTATTCTCTTGTTTCTATTATTTTAATGAATGGCCATCTTTAGAATACATCTATAATCCCTTTGTGAACCCGAAAGAAGAATCATAGGGAGAGATCGAAGAGTTTAAAGAGCAAGTTTGTATTCTTCTATAGAACGAAGAATGTGAAGTAGCCGCTAGGATAGGAATATATCTAGAAGCCATGTTTAGTTCAATTGCAGGAAGATAACTTAAAACATCCTAATTGATTATTGCATCCCCACTCAACGATGTAGTTGGAATGTCCTTTTATGCAATAGATTACAAGTTAGGAAGGCTATGATAATAATCTAAACCCTGCGAATCAATAACTCGATAATAAACATGACCACAATAAGGATAGAGACTTATAGGATTGCTCAAAGTGCCTCAACCCTGGAATTTTCTCTGGTATTGTTTACAACCTAGCTTACGTTGGGATTGTCATTACTATGTTATTGACTTAGTTGTTAAATTATTCATTAAATTGTTTAACCTATTTTGATACTCTAAAATACTTGAATACATTATTGTCGAAACTGAAATTAATTAAATTACTAATCAAGTAGTCCTCTTGGGTACGATATCTGATTCTTTGAGTCACTATATTACTTGTACGATCACGTGCACTTGTGTGTGCGATAAATGGCAATAAGTTTTTGGCGCAATTATCGGTGACTCAAATAATTAGTAATTTTATAAATTTTTACTTTTGATAATAAATTTATGATGCAACCCGCCTTGAGGCCTTGTCGTAATGGGCGTCCCAAGCTTGACTAGGACCAAAGACCACCCTCGTTACCCAACCTAACCTCCAGCCGCCTGCCCTGAGTTGGCTGAATTTCAAGCATATGACAAGATAGTATAACAACTCATATAAAGACTCTGGGATAAGATCACAACTGTGACCAACCCAACCAAGTTTAACTATCCCATACCAAACCATACAAAAACAAGGGCCATAAACTGGGCCATAACCAAGATTGTTCCAAAATATAATATAATTAATCCCAAAATAAAATATGATGGAACAATCAATAATCTCGTCCAGTGATGTCAGCTCTTCAGCTTATTCCAATGCTAAGGTCAACACCAACACCGATCCCGCCTATTCCAACCCATAGAAGTACCACAAAGCCTCTAACCAAAAGAGTAATGAAATTCGGTTGGGACACTCCCCCAACCATAGCCAAAACCAATATCCAAAATAAAACCATAGTGTCTAGAAATATCCATTACATGAAATAGAGCCTCCCGAAGGATAGAAGCTCACCACTTCAGTCCAAATTTTGATCTCTAATCAGTCACTATGTAGGAGGATTCGAACGGACGGTTCCTACATAGCATGGGTATACAACCACAGTAGACGGGGTTAGCGAGTGACTGCCAACATGATCTCAGGGTACGGATAAAATAATGCTATTTATAAAACCAAGTAAAACCATCCATATGCATACAACCATACATATATATATAACCATGCCATGAAATAGGATTGGGTTTAGCATGCCTTTAAAATATTTACCTTGGCTATGTAGCTTTGTCGTCCTAAACCACCCATGGGCTATATGGGTTTAGCTCTCCCAGCTGAAATGGCCCCAGTGCGTGTATCCACATGACTAGGGAACAAACCCTTGGGATGACTAGTATATCCCCCAAATATAGTGTGACATCATATACACAATCACCAAGACCAACCTTATATTTATAAATATGAGTTTCTAATTTTGGTCCCCCCAAGACCTGCACCTTACAAGTTTAGCTACACCTCCCACCATTATTGCCCCATTAAAACTAATTTCCAAATAACCAAACCATTATCCATTTATTAACCAAGGCCATTGATATTGGTATTGTTATACCAACCCTTACTTGCAAGTATCTTCCATAGCCAACCATTTATAGGTTTAAGGGGACTTTCAAGTGCCTTTCTATTTACCATAATAAACCACTTGGGGGATTCCATGTACCCCGCAAGCATAACCATTTAGCTATTTACCTTTCCAAGCTATTTAAACCATGCATAACCCCTTTACCAAGTTTTAAAACATGAAAGAGTTCCATTAAAATAGCCAATGCAATGAACATATCTTATAAGGATTTTGTCAAAGACATTGGGGACATAATATGACCAAAACCAATTCCAATTTTCATCAAACCATTCCTATAATATACAATTATCCAAAACTACCATTAATGCATATAAAGCATAACAAAAACCATGGGAAACCATAACCAACTGATAAAGCTAAACTTACATGTCAATTTGAGTGCAAGGCGGTCGTCGTCAATATATTTACCCAACTTTGGAGTCGGGGTCGAATCCATGAGGAACAATGTGAGTGGCGATAAAATTAATTTGAAATTCTAGTTACAAGTTAAATTCAATCAAATGGTACAAAAAATAAAATGGAGGGAGGTGAGTTCCTACACTAATGTTTCTTTTTGGGATTTTCTAGTATAAATTTGAGGCTAAAATAATTAGAGTTGTAACAATTATGCATGGATCTTGGGATTATGCATTACTAAAGGAGTGGCATGTGGGAGTTAGTCATTAACATCGATTTATTAAGTCAAATATGGGTAGATTTGGTTATAGATATTGATGCTAGTCTTTTAACAAAACCCCAAATTTTTACCCATTGATCCTTTCAAATACCTAATGGATGTGTTCAACAATTAGTAACCACATCCTCAATCATGGCATCCCTATTTCTAGGATGACACCTAATGCATAGTCAACCTCACTTAAACCCTTATTTCTAAGATAGTAAGAATTTAGCAAACTACACACATAATTGTCTATCATTTCTTTGGTCTCCATATCTCTCTTTCGAGGATGATATAGATTCCTAAACTTCACTCAAAACCTTTTTTTTGAAGATAGCCTTAGGTTTTATAGAGCTTAGAGCTTTCACTCATAAAGCCCATGTGGATATTTGGAGTTTCATAGCAATAATAGAACCCTTAAACATGAACTACCAAATAGATGCTAACAATCATAACCCACACATACTTTGATCCTTATTCACACATAACCCCAAGAGGGAGATTTAGCTACACATAAGATAAATAAACATAGATATACCCATAAACTCCATTGAATTAATTTGTGGTAAATCTAAGCGAATGTTACTTCAAACTTGGCTCCTTTACAATATCAACAATGGAAATGAGCAAATCTTCCATTTGGAAAGACTCTAATGTATTCTTCACCCAAAATTTATACAATATTTTCGTCTCCCAAAAAATGAAGGCTAAAAAGTCTCAAGCTAATCCTAGAAAAATTATTGAAGAAGGAATGTGATGGAATAAATCCCCCCAAATTTGGGTTTGAGTCTTTTTGTTCAAATTGGGATCAGTATATGTAATAATAATTTTACCCTAGGGCTGAATATTTTTGCCAAGCTGAGATCGTGCAAGTCTGGCTATGACCACAGCTATGCAATCGCGATTGACTTCAGCGATCGCAGTTTATTAACCGTCTTGACTGACCGCGACCGCAGCCTATGGACCGCGACCACAGTAATTGAGGCTAGTTCACTGCAGGTCTTCAGCTGCACTTTTTCTGCTCCATTTTGATCATTTCAAGCTCTAATCCACATCTCTTTATCTTTTTAACCCCTATACCTACAATGAGTGGATATTAGTGCATTAAGTCATAATTATGACTCATTTACTCATTTGAGACAAGGTAATGTGCACAAAAAATAAGTGCGAGTGCGTGGTAAAATCACCACTCATCAATATCCCCAACTTAAGACTTTGCTTTTCCTCAAGCAACATTACTTCTTTACCATGAGCCACAATTATTTATACCCAAATTTCATGCCTAAAGGGCCATAGCGACTTCAACTTGAATGGTAACCACAAATAGCTAATTGCACATGTACTAGACTAGTTTCACAACACCCCTCATTATAGAATGAAATATTCAAAGAATGCATAAGACTTTAAAGAGCAATCAAACAAAAAAGACCAAAACTCTAGAAGTGGCTCATCTTTGACTAGAACTAACCCATACTCCACTTGCCTCATTATCCGGGAGGTGACAAAAATCAGTCACCTCAACTTGTTTGCATGCCTATCTCACAAGAAAGAAAAGTTTCACACACCAAACTACCGAACAAGTAACAAGGAATTTTAAGTGCAAAATTCTCCCCTCAATAAAGAAATCTCAATGCAACAAGTGTCATGCCATAGGCTAGCCCCTATATTCAATCTCCGCTACAAAGAAAGTAAATGGTTGGAGATATCAAAGGACTTTCTAAGCTTATAACGTAGGTTTGAGTTAGGGTAGGATATCATTTAGGGAACCAGGTTACACCCTACCTTGAACATCTACATCACATTTTACAACACTCCTCCTTTCGACTAAGGGCCACTCTACTTTGTTTTCTCTCTTTTCTTATGCCTACTTTTTTGTTTCCTTTGTTCACTACTTTCCTTTCATTTCATTTTCTTGCAATTTTTATGAAAAACTTTCCTTTGTTGGGTTTTTTCCCTTTTCTAAACATTTGTTTTCCACACTTAGGCATATTTGGAATTTTCACTAATACATCATGGACCCAAACTTACTTCCGTCAATCTTTACCACCCCCAACTTAGGATTTTAGCCTCACGTTATGTTTTTAAGTTCAAGGAGGGTATGGTTCCAAAAGGGATAAAAAGAAAGGTTCACGACTTGTAATGAGTTTGCCAAAGAAAGGTTTAAAGGCTCAAAGTGGGTATTAGGAATTATAATTATACATGGGTAGGATTTTAAGGCCAGAGTAGGTTCCAAAGGGCCTAAGATCATTTCTCCAACCAAATACAATCAAAATTAGTTTAGTAAGAATAAAAGGGCAAGTTCTAGATAACACAAGTGTACAAGATATGAATATCAATATTCTTACCACACATGGCATGCACAATTTGTTAAGGGAGATTAAATGTCCCTCCCGATGAAAACAATCATGGAGAATTTATCACTTACTCACAAGTCAAAAATTTATGGAACCACAAAAAGAGAAAAGGATTTTTTACAACATTGCTCACGTCCATGCCCTTGATTTTTCAAAAAGTTTAGACGGAGAAGGTTTCTTTATTTGCCATAGCACCATGCACAAATTGCTAACATATGGCAGCGGCTACAACCAAAGCCTTAATCTCAAATCTTGGCTTAATCATTGGCGAGCTAACCATATGGCTACTCAGACTTAACCAATGGTGTACAATCTGATCCCAACCTTATAAAGCAAACTAAAATGCCATTGGTACTCAGGGTTCCCTTGCATTTTTCGACATTTATGCTATGGGTACTCAGAATTCCCCTACATACTTGTCCCAACATCACTAAGATCCATAAAAAAATTTAAAACACGTATAGAAAACTAAAACTATAAATAAAAGGAATGCATGATAATCCATAAAGCGTGGGCATCATCAAAGTACCAAAAAATATAGCATCTCAAAACACAATAAAAACAACGTCTAGAGTTTCATCCAAAACACTACCCAGGGACATCCAAGCAGTACAAATATAAGGACAGGCACCCCCAACTGCCTAGTTCGAAAGGTAAGAGTAAAGGATTCTCCCTGAATTATCTTTATCATATCTGGTATACCCTGTATCATCTCCACCGTTATTAGCACCAGACCCCTCAGAATCGGCTCCATCATCGCTGTTGCTACTTGACAAAGGTAGTTGTTCTGTAGGTTTAAGCACCTTGAAGATGCCCTTTACCTATTTCCACAGCTTGGTGAAGAATTTTTCTCTTTTCTTTTCCCTCTTCAACAACCTTTCCTGTGACTCCCGGAGGGTCCTATGTGATATTGCCAAGGTTGAATATGCCCTTTCCAATCTGGCAACTCTAGCACTTTTCTTTGTCATCTCCTCCTAATATATTTCATAGTCGTACTGAGCCGCATATGAATGGTGAGTAGTGGAGGATTCTCTTGGCCCTTGGGGTAGTCCTGGACCATGTTTCCTGGTAGCAGAAATTTTGTGAAAGAATTCTAGGAACTTCACTGGGGCTTTGTCCATAGTAATACTCCGTTCTAGGTATAGCTTGGACCTTGGGAGGTTCTTGTAATACTGGTAGTGTCTTTCCAGAAGCCAGGCCCTAGATTCATTTAAGTCTCATTCTATAGCTGAGTGCCTATATATAGGATACTTCAGACCATTTTTAGTATTTTCAAACCAAAACATATGCTCGATTAACAAGGAAAGAACATGTGTCACTATTATAGGAGATTATGTCGTGAAAAATAGATGTGCAAAAAGTTAGGTTTTGCTAGGCAGCTGTCCTCAGGTATGGAGATCACGAAGCATTTACAGTGATCACATTATTGCGGTCGCAGTTATCAGGACCGCGGTTGTGATACCTAAGACAACAGCTAACAGCTCTGCCATTGCTCAATAGACATATGCTTAACACCAATTTTCTTCCAATTAGGTGTACAACATCATGAGCAGATAAAATAACCCTAGATAGCAAGATTGCAACCTCAAATTCAAAGGAATTCATGTTGAACTCATTTGGGAAATGAGTGGACATCTATTGTATGCGTCAAGTTTAACAAGTCTAGATTTGAATATGGGTACTCAAAACTTCCCTATATGATGTGTAGACACCCTACAACAGCTAACCACAATCATAATTACAATAAGCACAATTTTGCAATTATAACACTATTGCAAGTTCATTCCTGGCTAAATGTCCTAAGCCTACAATACCAATGAATGTAAGAGAGTATACGACTGGACCATTCCATCCATACCCCAACATACAGGTCGTACCCAAGAGTTGTATTTGGTCAAGAGATCAAAATTTCAGGAAATTTTCTAAGGTCCAAAAACCAAGGTATTTTAGTCTCCCTACTAGGAACATTCACACCCGAATGACGGATAAGGTACGGGTAACCATACACACGAGTAATTTGTATATCAAATATATTACCAATCTCTAACAAAGTTTGAAAACAAAGAGGCATAGATATTAACCTTTCCTTTACACACTTTGAAAATAAAGATGTGTTAAAAGACACATACCTTCTGCACGAATCCTAGGAGCAGAAAACAAATGCAGATATTTAGACTTCATGTCCTTTTCCCCTTCCCATGTAGCTTTTTCCACCTTGTGGTTTTACCAAAGAACCTTAACTGAAGCCACATCTTTGGTCTGCAACCGACGAACCTGACTATCCAAGATCTCAACTGAGACTTTTTCATAAAACAAAGAATCAGTGATACCCAGTCCTTCCAAAGGAACAACTTAAGTAGGGTCACTAATAGACTTCCTCAACATGGAAACATGAAAGACCGGATGAAACAAGCTCAAGCTAGAAGTTACCTCCAGCTCATACGCAACATTACCAATTCTTCATAAAATTTCATAAGGACCCACACACTGGGGACTGAGCTTCACCTTCTTTCCAAATCGCACTATTTCCTTCACATGAGATACCTTGAGGAAAATCTTATCCCCAACTTCAAACTCTAAGTCTCTATGCCTAATATCCGTATAGGACTTTTGGCTACTTTAGGCAGCCTTAAGATTTTCCCGAATCACCATCACCTTCTCCATAGCCTAGTAAACTAAGTCGGGACCATACATGTCTGCCTCACTAAACTTGAACCAACCAATAAAAAATCTAACCTCCTGCCATACAATGCCTTAAAAGGGGCCATATCAATACTAGAATAATAGCTATTGCTATATGCAAACTCCACCAAAGGTAGATGCTCAACCCAATTGCCACCATAATCAATCACACAGGCCTGAAGCATATCCTTCAATGTCTGTATAGTTCTTTCTGCTTGACTATCCTTCTGTGGATGGAAAGCAGTAACTAACCTTGGTCCCTAACCTTCTCTGGAAAGATCACCAGAAGTGAGATATAAACTACGCGCCACAATAAAAATTAATTGAAATAGGCACTCCATGCAGCTTCACAATATTTTAAAAGTATAGCTTCACATAATCCTCTATCGAGAAGGTAGTCCATACTGGCAAAAAGTGCATAGACTGAGTCATCCTATCCACTATAACCCAAATTGAATCATATTGATTCCGATATCGAGGAATACCGGTAATGAAGTCCATATTGTTCACTTCCTAGTTCTATTTGGGCAAATCAATTTCTTGATACAACTCTCCTGGCCTCATGTTCTCAACCTTAACTTGTTGACACACCATGCAGTTGGCCACGAACTCATCCACACCCCTCTTTATGCCATTCCATTAATAGATATCCTTAAGATCATAATATATCTTAGTAAAGCCGAGATGAATAGCATAGAGTGACTTGTGCACCTCAGCCAAAATCCTTTGCCGTAACCCGTCGACATCAAGAACACACAACCTCCCTTGGTACCATAAAGTACCATTACTACCTATCTTAAACACCACTACGTTTTGCCCACCAACGCCACTCTTGATTTTCATTAAGATAGGATCTAGAACTTGCTTCTCCTTAATCTAAACACCAAGAGATAGTCAAACCACTTATTGCACCACCACACCACCATCTTTAGAGTCCAAGAGACGAACTCTAAGATTATCTAAGCGGTTAATATCCTTCACTAATTCCCACTTTCCTTCCTCCACATGAGCCAAACTCCCCATGTATAACCTGCTAAGAGAATCAACAGCTACATTAGCCTTACCTGGGTGATATTGAAGACTCATATCATAATACTTGAGAAGCTCAAGCTATTTTCTCTGCCTAAGATTAAGCTCTTTCTGAGTGAAAACATAATCTAAACTCTTATGATAAGAAAATATATCCACGTACACACCATACAAATAATACTGCCATATTTTCAAAGAAAACACAATCGCCAACAGCTTGAAATCATGAGTAGGATAATTCTTCTCATGCACCTTCAATTTCCTTGAAGTATAGGCAATCACTTTCCCATACTGCATCAACACACATCCAAGACCTACCCAAGATGCATCACAATAAACCACGAACCCATCATTACCTTCTAGCAAAGTTAGAATTGGAGCTGAAGTTAACTTGTCCTTCAACTTCTCAAAACTCCCTTCCCAAGTATCTGACCAAGAAAACTTGACCTTCTTCTAAGTTAACTTAGTTAAAGGAGTAACTATCAATGAAAAGATTTCCAAAAATCACCTATAATACCCAACTAAACCCAAGAAGCTCCGAATATCGAATGGAGTCATGGGTTTAGGCCACTTCTACACCATAAAAACCTTTTTTTGGATCCACCAGGATCCCTTCACTAGAAATAATATGACCCAAGAAAGTTACAACGTTCAACCAAAACTCACACATGGAGAACTTGGCATACTACTGTTGTTCCCTTAAGGTTTGCAACACCATACGAAGGTAATTAGCATGATCTACCTCGTTCTTCGAATAGACCAGGATGTCATCAATAAACACAATGATGAAGAGATTCAAATACTAATGAAAAACTATGTTCATCAGATCCATAAATGCCATCGGAGCATTAGTCAATCTAAATGATATCTCCAAAAACTCAAAGTGCCCATACTGAGTACGAAAAGCTATCTTAGGAATATCTACCTCCCTAATCTTTAGCTAATGGTACTCAGACCAAAGATCTATTATAGAAAAAATTTGGCACCTTGCAACTAGTCAAACAGATCATCTATCATTGGAAGAGGATACTTGTTCTTTACCATCACCTTGTTTAACTGCCTATAGTCAATGCACATCCAAAGGGAACCATCCTTCTTGTGCATAAACAACACCGATACACCCTAAGGATATACACTAGGACGAATAAACCCTTTATCCAGAAGTTTCTTAAGTTGTTCCTTGAGTTCCCTTGACTTAACTAGAGCCATCTATACAGAGGAATAAAAATTGGATGAGTGTCTGGAAATAGATCAATACCAAACTCTATTTCCCTATCCTAAGGAACACTAGGAAAATAATTCAAAAAGACCTCAAGAAATTCATTAACCACTGAAACTGATAGAAAAGTAGGACCTTCTAAGTTAGAATCTTTAACCCAAACCATATGATAATACAACCTTTAGAGATTAACTCTGAGCTCTAAGATAAGAAATAAATCTCTTCCTAAGAACTAGAGAAACACCCTCCCACTTTATAACCGGTTCACTGGTAACCTAAAGATAACCTTATAGGCCCGACAATCCAAGGACGCATAACAAGAGTGAAACCAATCCATCCCAGAATGATGTCGAAATTCACCATATCCAACTAAGAACGATCCACCAAGCTCTGCTTTCCACCAATAGATACCACACCCCCTATAGACTCTCTTAGAAATAACCGAGTCACCTACTAGGGTAGAAATAAAAAAAGATCTAAATAACTTCTGGATCAAAACCAAAAGATACAACCATATAAGGAGTCACATAGGAGAGAGTGGACCCCAAATCAAGCAAAAAATATACATCATGAGAGAAAAGATGTAACGTACTAGTAACGACAATAGGTGATGCCTTAGATTCCTATTGGGATGCCAAAGCATGCATCCTATTCCAACCAATACTAGAACCAGAAGTAGTAACAGAAGTAGATGCCACACTACCAGGTGTAGGAGTAGAAGATGAAGCAACATAAATCTTATTTTCCCCATAGCAACTTTATTAATTGAATAATCCCTGTAATGATGGTTTGCCTAGCCATACTTGAAGCATTTATGCCTTTCTTTATAGCAATAACCCTAATAAGGATGACTACAAAACCAACAAGAAGGGCATGAAAAAATAGACTGATCTCTACTTGCCTGAGATTAAGAACCCTGTGTTCGGAATTATCACCACCATGATGACGCCAATCGCTTGACGGGTAAGGAGCACTAGTAGAAGAGTAGGAACAAGTACTCCCCCACTTATTTTTCTGCAACTTGCCACCATCTCGACCACCCTGAGACTGAGCACCTCCCTGGTAAAAAAACCTACTCCTCTTACCCTGCCTATCTCTAAATTTTGCCTATTTTTTCTTTTCATCCTCTAGTTACTGCATATGAATGGTCAACCTAGAGATGTCCTTATTCTTAATCAGCAACAAGTTTTGCTCTCCAAAATCAAATCCTGATTCAACCCAAAATCAAATTTCTTCATTCTAGCTCGTATGTCAGCCTCTAAATTAGGAGCATACCTTGACAATTGATGAAAGTTTAAGGCATATTCCTTGACAGATATCTCCCTTTCCTGAAGTTTACAAAATCCTCCATCTATGCTTCCCTCAAATCTTGGGGAAAGAAATAATCCAGAAAAGCTCCAGAGAAGGCATCCCATAAGGATGACTCCTCTACATCTCCTCTATCCTATCCTACTCTTCATACCACTAATATGGAACCTCTTTGAAAGGATAAGTTGTAAAGTTTACCCCCCTCCATATTGGTAGCCTGCATTACTTAAAATGTCTTTTCTATTTCATCCAAGAAGCCCAGTGGATCCTCCTCCATATTTACTCCAGAAAAAGTAGGAGGAATTATCTTTATAAATTAGCCAACCCTTGTGGCCTCAACAGACAAAGCACCAGACATATCCCGCTCAGCCTGAGCAGAAACTAATTTAGCAATAGCATAAATAGACTGATAAAATTATGCATTAGTCACCTCACCTTGAGAAAGACTAGTAGCAACCGGTGGAACTCTAAAACTATCAGGGATAGGATCATGAGATCAAAGATGAACCCCAAAAATAGGATGCAACCCTTCAGTATTATCCCCGGATGGATAGAAGAATTTTCTTATGTTTCAGATCTATGAGGCATGATCTAAAAGATGAACAAACAAGGATTAGAGAAGATTCCAAGACTAAAACTCCAAGCTTGAAAATAGAATACCAAGAAATTCAAATATTTCTAAATGCCTTATAGCCTCTCCCTTATGAGTGTGACATGCTACACACCCTAAAAGAAACTCTACTCGACACAACTTTGTGAATTCCCAATTGACCATGAACCTAGGATCTGATACCAACTTGATCCACCCCGCCCTAGGGTCTTATTATAATGTGTGTCTCAAGTCTGACCAGGACCAGAGACCACCCCCATTACCCATCCCAACCTCCAGCTGCTTGCCCTTAGTTGGCTGAATTTCGAGCATGTGACAAGATAGTGTAACAACTCACATAAAGACTCTGGGATAAGATCAAAACTGTGACCAACCTAACCATCCCTTACCAATAATCCTACCATACCAAAATAAAGGCCATAAACCAGGCCATAACTAAGGATGTTCCAAAATATAATATAATTAATCCAAAAATAAAATAGGATGGAATAACCAACAATCTCATCTAATGATGTCAGCCCTTCATCTTATACCAATGCCAAGGTTGACACCAATACCGATCCCACCCATTCTAACCCATGAAAGTACCACAAATCCTTTAACCAAAAGAGTAATGAAATTCAGTTGGGACATGCCCCCAAATATAGCAAAAACCAATATCCAAAATATAACTAAATTGTCTAGAAATATCGTTAACATAAAATGGATCTTCCAAAAGAATGGAAGCTCATCAATTCAGTCAGAATTCTAATCCCGAGTCAATCACTATCCATTTATTCACCACGGCCATTGGTATTGGTATCATTATACTTGCCCTTACTTGCAAGTATCATCTATAGCCAGCCATTTATAAGTTTAAGGGGACTTTCAAATGCCCTTTCATTTGCCATATTAAACCACTTGGGGGATTTCATGTACCCCACAAGCATAATCATTTATCCATTTACCTTTATAAGATATTTAAACCATGCATAATCCTTATTCCAAGTTTTAAAATTTAAAAGAGTTTCATTAAAATAGCCAATGCAATGAACATATCTTTATAAGTATTTTGTCAAACACATTGGGGGCATAATATGACCAAAACCAATTCCGATTACCATTAAACCATTTCAATGCAATACAATTATCCAAAACTAACATTAATGCATATAAAAGCATAATTAAAACCATAAGAAACCATAACCAACCATTTAACACCAAAACCCCAAATTCATATTTGAAAACAAAAATCATACAATCAATGAAATCTTGAAAACATTCATAAAACCATGCATTTAAATAAAATTAATAATGAGGGAAGAGAACATGCCTTAAACAAAGATGATGATGGAAAGAAATCACCAAGACTAGCCCCAAATCAATCCTCTAGTTTAAACCCTAACTTCCCTTGCTCAAAAGCTTTTGAGAGAATATTAGACTGTTTAGAAAAGTTTATAAGTGTTAATGAATAGAATAATAGGGTAAATAACCTTATAAGTAGATTAGATGCCGTGGGGCCTTATTAGAATAAGTGAAAAAATATCCAGAATACCCCCACTTAAGTTGTACAAAAATCTAGTCACAGGGATACGACTGACCCACACGAGTCGTACCCTCCAATACGATAGGTATCCTCTATTTATATCATGGCCTCAACTCTTGGATCCAACACTATTCATCATATGACTCATCCATTCAAGTTGTATCCAAAGCATACGATCCATACCTTTCAACCGTACCCTTGAAAAATTTAAACCCAAGAAAGATTTAGGCACTGTCCACTATACGAGTCTAAGGTATGACTTGTACCCTGGCTTACGGTTCATGGTGTGACACTTGTACTCAGATCCAATCTATGTAACCAAGTCTAAGATTAAGTTAAGAAATCAAAGGATTCGTGACCTCTAATACGACTTGTACCCCTAAGTCATACCCATTCCAGTAACCAAAATTCATACCATAACCAATACTAGTCAGTATACGATTGGACCATACCATCCATACCCCAACATACAGCTCATACCAATGAGTCATATTGGGTCCAAAGATCAGAATTCCAGGAAATTTTCTAAGGTCTAGAAACCAAGGTGTTTTAATTTAAGTGTGAACAACTTGATCTTAGTGGTTGACTTTTGCAGGAAAGTAAAGTATCGGTCTGGCAAGAGAAAAAGAATTTTTTGAGTCTCATTCAGAACTAGAATAGGTATTTCATCAAAATCAAAGAGCAGAAACACTTTATTACCTAATTTAATAAATTCAAATAGAAGATCAGGTGAATCCCAATCCTATTGCTCAGTTGCCCCAGATCTGGTAGCTCCAACTGCTCTTGCTAGAGTAAAAGCTAGAACCATTTGTGAAGTGGCAATCCCACTTATGAATAATGCTACTAAAAGAATACGCAAGCCAAATACGGGTGGTCGATTTGAATTGAAGTAGAATATGATGCAACTCTTGTATCGAGTGTGAAATTCACAAGTTTATCTTACAAGGACCCATAACAGCACATAAAAAACTTTCTTGAGATTAGTGATACCTACATTCCAGCACGGGTATCTACTGATTATTCTAGATTGACTCTCTTTCTATTTTCTCTACTGGGGAAGTCTTAGGTGGTTATATGCTGCACCACTAAGCTCCATCACTTCCTAGGATGATCTAGCTCTGAAATTCCTTATTCGATTCTTTCTATCTGGGAAAATATCATATTTGAAAAGTGAGATTTTAAGTTTCATGTAGAAAGATGGAGAAAATATTTACCAAGCTTGGGAAAGATTCTAGACTATGCTAAAAAATTGCCCTCACCATCATCAGTCTAATGAAGTGTTGGTACACACTTTTATTCAGGGTCTTGACCTAAAAACCAAGACTCTCCTAGATTTCACAGCAGGTGGATAGCCTGTAGAAAAGACGTATGATGAATTATACAAATGTCCGAATTAGATTTCACAAGGGAATATTGAGTGGCATACTGACGTAAAAAATGCTTTAAAGAAGGTTGCAGCTGTGTTGAAGGTTGATCAATTTATGACTATATCAGCCTATATTGCTGCATTATAGAATCAACTAACTAGACAGCTTATTATATGAATCTGGGAGTCACACAGTCCACACTAGCAATAATAAATATAGTTTATCAAGCTTAGACTTTGGGCAAGGTTTGTGGAAGCAGTGATCATACAACTGATGCTTGTGCAACTAATCCAGAGTCTAGTAACTATGTGGGAAATGATAATCGGCAAGGACAATAGAACTTTGGTAATACTTACAATCCTATCTGGCAGAATTATCCTAATTTCTCATAGGATGGAAATCAAACACATAATATAAATCAATACTGTGGGCCAGTAGGTAAAAATCAGTAGCAACATGCTATAGAGAATCAAGCCACATCTCAAATAATAAATATTGAAAAGATGTTGAAGTAGATGATGGATACTCAAGCATAGTTGGTAGTAGATATGAAGAACCAATAGATGATTACAAAAAACTTGGAGGTTCAAATAGGTCAGATTGTAGAAGCGCAGAACACTAGGCCTCAAGGAGGTTTACCTAGTGATACTGAGCCAAATCAAAAATAGATGAATGCAGTCAATACTTAGAGTGGGCTGCAGCTGAAGGAGTTAGAACCTAAGCATATGATTCATAAAGCTACTAATGGTGAAACAACAAGCGATAATAAGAAAGCTGTAGAAGACAAAGCTAAAAACAAGGGAACCAAGGTGGACAGTATGATGCCTTCTCTACCTTTCCTACAAAGGCTCTTGAAACACCAAGAGAATACTTATTATAAGAAGTTTATTGATGTATTGAAATAGGTTCACATTAACTTGCCCCTCGTTGATGTTTTGTAGAATGTTCCAAAGTATGCTAAGTACATAAAGGATATCGTGGACAACAAGAACCACCTAACTTAATATGCTACTATGGTACTTACTGAGGAGTGCATATCACAAATCCAGAATAGGTTGCGAATAAAGCTAAAAGATCCACAGAATTTCACCATTCAGATTACAATCGGGCAATTAATAAGCGTTCGGGGTCTATGAGATCTTGAGGAAAGCATAAATATTATGCCCATATCATTATTGAGAAATATGGGTATAGGCATCCCAAGACCCACCACAGTTGTTTTGTAGTTAGCTGACCATTCGCTTGTCAAAATAGATGGAATTGTTGAAGATGTATTGGTGCAAGTGGGGTTACTCATCTTCCTGGTGGATTTCATTATTCTTGATTTTGATGTTGATTCAAAAGTCCCATTTATTTTGGGATGCCCATTTTTAGGAACCATGTGTTCATTGATTGATATAGCTATAGGATAATTAACCATGCATGCTCATGATAAGGTTAAGGTGTTTGATGTGTACAAGGCAATGAAGTTGCCTGCAGTATATGAAGAACTTTCTACTATCACAGTCTTAGATCTTGAGTCTGACTTTCACCTTATTACATCCAAGGATCCTTTAGAGAAAGGATTGGGGGGATATGATCTCTTTGGTGATGTTGAATTAGTTTAAATGGTACAAATTTGGATATGGCATGCATATTACCAAATGAACAAATTTAAGTCATTGAATAGACCAATTAGTCCCTCTCCCAAGGCATCTATTAATGAAATATTAAAGCTAGAGCTTATAGCTCTACTCTCTCATTCGAAATATCCTTTCTTTGGTGAGAATAAACTCTGCCTATGATTTTGTCTATATATTTATCTGATGTGCAGGTGAGAAAGGCATTGAAAGTCCCAAAGAGAAGAAAGAAGGCAATCGATTAGGAAATATCAGATGTCACATAAATTAATCCTACTTTTTGTATACATAAAATATTGATAGAGGAGGGATATAAAGCAAGTATGAAACATCAGTGAAGACTGAATCCTGTGATAAAAGAAGTAGTCAGTAAAGAAATCATTAAGTGGATTGATGCTGGGATAGTTTATACCATCTCGTAAGTAAATGGGTTAGCCCTTGCAATGTGTTCCAAAGAAAAAGGGGATGACTGTTGTGACCAATGAGAATAATGAGTTGATTCTAACTCATACAATGACTAGGTAGATGATCAATATAGATTACAGTAAGTTGAATGATATTACTCAGTAGGATCAGTATCCCATTTCTTTTATTGATTAAATACAAGTCAGGTTGGTAGGACAAGAATATTACTAATTTTTGGAAGGGTATTCAGGCTATAATCAGATAGCCATAACACTAGAAGATCAGGAAAAGGACACCTTCACCTGTCCTTATGGAACTTATGCATCAAACGTATGCTTTTTGGTCTTTGTAATGCACCAACAAATTTCCAGAAATGAATGATGGCTATTTTCTATGATATGGTTGAGGATTTGGTCGAGGTATTTATGGACCATTTTTCCATTTTTGGTAATTCATTTGATGTGTGCTTGCAGAACTTATGGTCTTGGCTTGCTGTGAAGAACTAACCTAGTATTAAACTGGGAGAAATGCCATATTTTGGTTAAGAAAGGTGTCATCCTCAGCCATAAGGTGTTACACAAAGGAATTGAGGTAGAAAAAGCTAAAGTAAAGGTCAATGAAAAGCTACCATTTTTGGTGACATTGAAAGGTGTAAGAAGCTTTCTGTGGAATGAAGGGTTTTACAAATTCTTTATCAAAGATTTCTCAAAGATAGCAAATTCGATATGCAAGCTACTGGAGATAGAGGTAAAGTTTGACTTTGGGGATGAGTGTCAGAAAGTATTTGAGAACTTGAAAAGAAGATTGATAGAAGTACCCATTTTGATTGATCCTAATTAAGCATTACCGTTTGAGCTGATGTCTGATGCAAGTGACGTGGATGTTGGAGTAGTATTTGGGAAGCATAAATATAAGGTATTTCACTCTATCTATTATGCAAGTAAGACCTTAGCTATAACCCAGGTCAATTATACAATCACAGAGAAAGAGATGTTGGCACTCGTCAATGTATTTGATAAGTTCAGAGATTACTTGGTGGTCATAAAGGTAATTATATATACAGATCATGCTACTATATGGTATTTGTTTAATAACAAAGATGAAAATCCAAGGTTAATCAGATGGATTCTTCTACTCCAAGAATTTAATTTGGAAGTTTGTGTCAGAAAATAAGCTAAAAATTAAGTGACTGACTATTTATTGAGGCTTGAGAGTCATGCTCATGTTGCTAATGCTACAATATATATTCGGGAGGAGTTTTTAGATGAGCAGGTAATGGAACTGGTTGTAGTAGAGGTTCCTTGGTATGCTGATATAGTAAATTTGCTGGTTAGTGGTATTTATCCTACAGATACCACATTCTATGATTCCCACTCATACATGTGGGATGAGCCTTATATGTTCAAATAAAGTGCTAATAAAGTTGTGAGAAGATGTATTTCAAAAGCTGAATCCAAACAGGTGCTAGAAAGTTGCCATTTATCACCTTATGGAGGTCATCATAGAGGTAAATGGAGAGCAAAAAAGGTATTACAATCTGTTTTTTTTGTCCTACATTGTTCAGAGATGCTATAACTTATGAAAGGAAATATGATCAATTCTAGAGAATGGGCACTATCTCAAGGTGCATGAAATTCCCCAGAATAATATTCTTGAATTTGAAATTTTTGATGTTTGAGGGATTGATTTCATGGACTCATTTCCGCCATTAAATGGTAATCTGTATATTTGGTGGCTGTAGATTATGTCTCCAAGTCGGTAGATCCAGTAGGGTGGTGATGAAATTTGTCAAGAAGAATATATTTTCTCATTTTGGCACACCCAGGGCAATCATTAGTGATAGAGGAACAAATTTTGTAAATCATTGGTTCAAGAACTTATTTTGAAAATATAGAGTGAGACATAAGGTGGCCACTGCGTATTATCCATAAATGGGTAGCCAAGTGGAAGTATCTAATGAAGAGATCATGCAAATTCTGCAAAAGACTGTTAATAGTTAGCTTAAGGATTAGTCGATTTGGTTGGATGATCCAGTATAGGTGTATAGGACAGCCTATAAAATGACTATTAGGACCTCTCCTTATCATTTAGTGTTTGAAAAACATGTCACTTGCCTGCAGTGAAGAAATTAAATCTTGATTTGAAGATGTTATAAGAGAAGAGACTGTTACAATTGAGTGAGCTCGATGAGTTTTGCTTACATGCCTATAAAAATGTGAAATGGTATAAAGAAAAGACCAAAAGATGGCATGATAGGTAAATTATGACTTGAGTCTTTGAGCCTGTCCACCAAGTGTTGCTATTCAATTTGAGGTTGGAGCTGTTTTCAGTTAAATTGAGGTCCAAGTGATCAGGACGCTTCAAAGTTGTGAAAATAACTCCTCAAGGGGCCGTTGAACTTTGGCATGAGGACAAAAGTTCTAATTTCTTGGTAATTAGATAGAGAGTCAAGAATTATTGGGTGGATCTTGTTGATAGGCACAAGATGTCCATACATTTGAAGATGAATGAAGTTGAGCTGGTTGTACCTCAATATTAAATAAGGCGCTGCGTGGGAGACAACCCATAAATGTAATTTAATATCTAGGTTTACTTTGTTATTTGAAAAAATAAAATAAAAATAAAAGAGGAAAGAAGTCAAAAATACAAGATGTGTCAAGCCACGACCAAAACTAAGGCATTAGGTAGGAGGCAACCCACTTTTTATTATGTATTTCTATTGTATTTGTTGAGAGTGCAGGAATGACAAAATTCATGGAATGGGGAAGAACAAGTGAGTAAATCTTATGTTTTGGGAGGCTATTAGGTACGTAAAATATGTATTCAGATGATGAAAAAGGATGGCAAGAAAATGGAGGACAAAATTCCCCCAAGTACACAAAACAGTGGCCTTACGTGATAGCCCCGTGTCGCGGAGCTAACGTCCATGATAAGGTCTGCATCATGCTAAAGGGAAAAATTGTGGAGGCAAATTGTAGTAAGCCTCCGTGATGGCCGTACGTCGTAGAGCCAATCACAGATACCAACCTTCGCAACACGAAGGGGTGTCTTTCTCAGGTTTTTATTTTAAAAAGTTGGGATTTGACCCGACCTAATGCCTTTTAACCCAAAAATTCTCTTAAAACACCCCTTAAATCCCCAATTCTCCCTATTTCTTTTAGACCTAGCATAGCACCTCTCCAAATTCTCTTAATTTTAAACTAGGTCAGGCCAAGCATCACTTTTCTTACCTCTCAAAATTTTTAATTCAAGTATGTACTCGAGTTTCATAAAATTCATTTGTGATTGCATAGAGTAGTTGAGGAACTATTACTTATAATTAGATGAGATTATTTGTTAAAGTTATTATAATGTTGAATGACGGTGCACAAGTAAAACACCAAAATGTAATTCTTTGTGAACCTTAATTAGTATGATGGTCATGAATAGTAATAATGGTGTGAGAACTAACACATGAAATGTGATGCATAAATTGATTATTTTTCATGTTTGGTGAGTACACTAAGTGTGATGCTGAAAGGATTTTGATTTAACATGTTAAAATTTGTAATTAGATGTGGAGTCTGGTTACGTACTATTTATCCTTCTAGAAAATTTTGTTGAAACCCTGGGGGTTGCACTATACAGTAAGGGACCAGGTCCCTCAAATTCAATCACAGGAAAAACACAATGAAGCAACTAGAAATACATTACAGTGCAAAAAGAGTAAAGTACACAAGATTTAATGTGGAAATCCCTTTCTCAAGGGAGGAAAAGCCACAACTTTCCCTCACAAGCAACCAAACAGTCTACTATAATAAAACTCTTGATTATAGACTCTAATGAACCTAACTCTAGGTTCCTCATGCTTGTTATACCTCTACTACAAGCTCAACTTTCTGCCAAGACTCCTCCACACTGATTAACTCTAATCAGTATCAAACACAGGTAACTCTACCTAAGCATTCTCTAAGCAAAGAAAACAAAAGAACATTACTCTATAGACTAAGTAATTCAGTTACAAATCAAGCTTCACTTAAGAACACTTTCTATTTCAGGACACATATACACTAAGAGTTTGAGCAATGTAGAAAGTTGAGTTTTTGCCTTTTCTTCTCTCTTCAGTACTCTTTTGAATTTCCAAAAACTACTAGATGAAGAAGTATCCTATTACTTTTATAGATGAGTGATGATTAGGGTTGAAATTCTATTGGACTAGGTGTCTGAAATAGTACAAGCAACACCTGCGCAATTTGTTACATAAGAGGACAAAACTGTATTGATACGTGCTAGCTGTACTATTGCCTTAAACATCCATGGATCTTTTCCCTTGTAGTCATTTGCTCACCATCAAAACAAGATATAAAAATTTACCCCTTTTTGATGCTGAAAAACCATCCACATAGTTTAGAGCATTAATACACATTCATCATATTTAATTAGTGTGATTACCACTACTGAAGATGAATGTCCACCCTATTATCCAACACCATGCTTCCATAACTTACGGACCTAGTCCCTTGTTGTTAATTTATATAAAGCTTGAATTACTTCCCCCTTTCATCATGCACTATTGGTCATTTAGTATAGTTACATATTTTTCCCTGTCACTTTGCCTCCAGACTCAAATACATTATCACGTATGTGCTCCACTTGGTACCTGGTCCCTAACTTTATCAGTACCTTCCTTACATAAACATACATATTCCTTTATATATGAAGTCAGTATTCTAACTTTTGGCATCATTGAAAAGGAATATTAGTAAATCAAGAGTAAAGATAAGCACAGTTTAGTTCACAAATAGCCGCTGGGACAACACTAACATGAAGAACAACTTTAAAATAAAGGAAACAAATGAGGCACACCAGCAGAAATTCATTCATTATTATCACTATTATATACCAAAAAAAACATCAAATAATTGTTTGCAAAGTCCACCACAGAGACTGACATAGGAAACTGACGCACTAGGACTCAGGTAGAAGGGGGATTAGGGGAGAGTGATTTTACCAATTTGTCTATTCTAGCAGCCTCAACAACATAAGCATCCAACAACTGTTTAGTAAAGGTTTTTACTTCAACATTCAACCCTTTAATCTCACTAGTTAATTCTGCAACCTTGCCCTTGAGCTTTGAATTTTCTGCTGCAACTTATTCAGCAGCGCCAAGTCCCTCTGAGGACAACTTTTGATTCTTTATTTAGGTCAACTATTTCAGTGTCTTTTTCTGCTAATAAAATCCTCAAATCCTCCAATTCTTTGGTTTAGATTTCTTGAGAAGCCAAATGTTCTGAAACTTTGGATACAATACTCACTTTCCCTTTAATGCATTCATTCTCCACCAAGGCTATCATGCTAAACTTTTGTTTGACTATTGGAGGAGTTACCTTTGTACCAATTACTCCAAAATTATTAAATACTTTTTTTATAAAGTACCCATATGGCATTCTATGTTTTTCTTCCTCTCATAAATCACTTTTCTCATGTGCTCAATCATAAGAGCAGGTAAGCTTATCAATTCAAACTTACTCAAACATTCTATTAAGAACAAATCGTCACCAGATGTAATAGTTCTCTTTTATGACCTAGGCAAGAGAACCTTGTTCACAAATTTAAATACCATCTGGAACTCACTTGCGAGAAATTTCTTTTTAACCCCAGCTATCAAAGTCCCACCTACTTTTGAGGCTTCAATCATGAACTCAGTTGTGGGCTGTTGCTTTAAAACGGTCCTTATTCCCATAATAGGTACATTCAAAAATCCTCCCAAGGTTTCTTTATGTAGTCTTATTTCTTTTCTTTGTAACTGTACAAATAAACTCAATCTATCTTCTGAAAAATCTTTTAAGTAATAGAATTCTCTAACTTCATTTTCAAAAAATAGTGGTTCTACTTTCTCAAATAGATGTAGCCATCCTTGGTGCCTAACATACTCTACCAACTCCAACATCTTAGTTTTCTCAGGGATCTTGGGATCAAACACTCTTCCTGACAAGACCTTTTGTGTTTTTAGGCTTCAAACCCTTCTTCTTTTAGATATGTCTTTCTTTTCTCCCCCCCCTTTTTTTTTATTATTTTGGGCTCATTACTTGGCTCTTCCTTTTCATCAGTTTTTCTCTTCTTGGAACCAGGTCCCTGAGAGGCTTTAATATGCTTTTTCTCATTTCCTGCATGGCTCTAGGACTTTGAGATAGAGGACCTGGCCTGCTCATCAACTCATAATTCCTTTTTTCTTTCCTCAGTTGCAACAACAACATTTAAATCAATGTCCTCTCCTTCTTTAAGCTCTATAATATTAATATTTTCTTTCTCCTCTACTGCAATAGTTTTTTAAAGCCTTTTAGTTTTTATAATTGAAGACTTATTTTCCTTCATAGCATCTGCTAGAAATTTAATTTTAGACCCCTAGTAGAATATGGTCTTGTAACATATATACCAGTGTCAATCATTTTACCTTTTCCTTTACTGTCCTTTAGTTTATTCATTTTCCAACTAAGAAGTTGTTTATACTTATCCTCTTCATCTTCTTCACTTAGAGGTAAAATAGACTCCCTATCCTTTGTCAAATAATTCTTTTCTCCTCTCATTTGCTCCTTTTCACATACTAAACTTTTTATGGATTCATTTGCAAGCAAGAGTAAATTCTCAGCTACCCAGTTTTCTTTTGACCTCTTTTGACCTACCCTTTCAATTATCCTTAGTTAGCCTATTGAACATATAACCTATTTTCTTTGGCAGCCTTATATGTAGTTTGTACCCCTTCTTTTTGACCTTAATTTGATCTAAAGTTCCTAGGTGCTTTAGTGAAGAAAAATTAGTCGAGCAAGGAGTTGAAAAACAATTAGGAAAAAGTTGACAGTAAAGCCCCAAAATATAGATATGGGTAAAAGAATGGAGGTACAATAAGGTCGAGAGTTAGGTAATGAAAGGAACAAAGAATGTTCAAGGAAAAAATTGAATTATGTGTTAAAAAAGTAGACTCCCTTCCATAGTGTATCCGAATTATCTTAATGAGATGGGGCAAAAATGAAAGAAACAGGGAAGATAGATGAGGTGAAGAACTAGTTGTTATTTGAGTATTTGTAGTGTTTTTGTGATTCATTAAAGCGCTTGGGGAGTTTATCCACTATCTTTACCCAAATAGTTCCTACCCATCCCTGAGCTTACATTACACCTTTTAAAGACTTATTTGATCCTTAATCTTAATATTCAACTATTAGTGGAGTAGTAAACTAAGGGTAAGTCTATGGTATATCATATATCATATGTGAATTCCTTGTTACATTGGACTAAAATTGTTCTCTAATTGCCCATGCTTGTTAGAGATTGCAAAATTGTAAATGTATAGTGTAACATCTTGTTGTGAGGGTGCATGTGGAGGATAGTTGGGTGACCTATATAATTTCTTAATTGAATAATGTGCATAAGTTTGCTAGCATACTAGAGTCCACTTGTGAGATTAGGGAGTTTGAAAATTGTGATCTTGTGCTTTCATATGCAAGATGACATATTTGAGGTGAAAAGTAATGAGTCATGTGTTGCCTATGTGTGCCCAACAAAAGTGTCTTATTTAGATTGTGATATGAAGCCTATTTGTGTTATAATGATTACTTGGGATTGTTCTAGGACGAATATAATTCTAAGTGTGGGGTGGTGATCTTAGGCATATTTATATGTCCAAGTATCAATATTTATCCATATTTAAACTTGTTTTATGAGCTAAAATGTGTTAATTGTATTGTGTTTGAGCTATAATTGTATTCTCTAGCTAATAGACATGATTAGTTATTGTAGGGCTCGACTGTGATAAAATTGGATGTGCTTTGATATAATAATAAGGATATTTTTGATTATGGAAGCACTTGGAGTGACATGCTGAACATGAGGACACTAGAAAAAGGTTCAAAAGGCATGGAATGCAGTGGTGAAGAACAAGAATCAGATGGCAATTTCCAGTAAGGGTCCATTATAGCCTCGCGCTACGGACTGTGATATCTGCTGTGACCTTTGCATCATGGAGTGTGACTAATTTAGAAAGCTAATTTTTAGTAAGGGTCTATGATGGCCCCATGCCACGGACCCTAGTGTCCGCAATGACCTCTGCGGCGCAGTGAAAAGGAATTTTCGTGCAGATTGTCCCCCAATATAAAAGGAAGACCTAAACACAAATTGGATCATCCTGGCATACACATAGCAAAGGTAAAAATAATAACGAGATTTCTCTTAGGGTTCTTTGAATTTTTATATTTTAACTATTAACTTTGGTATGATTAATTTCATTTCGTTGATGTTGATTTCAAACATGAATTGCTAAAAACCCTTGTTCTAGGGTTGAGACTGAGGACATGATTATATTTTGATATTGTTAGAGTGGTTAACATTGATTTATTATATGGGTTATTCTTATTGTCTTGTTTCTATTATTTTAATGAATAGCCACCATTATAATACATCTATAATCCATTTGTGAACTCGAAAGGAGAATCATAGGGAGAGATCAATGAGTTTAAGGAACAATTTCACATTCTCCTATATAACAAAGAATATGAAGTAGCCGCTAAGATAGAATATACCTAGAAGCCTTGTTTGGTTCAATTGCAGGAAGATAACTTAAAAAATCTAAATGGATTATTGCATCCCTGCTCAGATGTAGTTGCAATGTCCTTTTAGTTAAAAGATTAGAGGTTCAGAAGACCATGATCATAATATAAACCCTGTGAATCAATAACCCGATAATCAACATGACCACAATAAGGACCGAGACTTATAGGATTGCTCAGAGTGCCTCAACCCTAGAATTTTCACTCGTATTATTTACAATCTAGCTTATGTCGCAATTGTTATTACTTTGTTATTAACTTAGTTGTTAAATTATTCATTAAATTATTTAACCTATTTTAATTCTTTGAAACACTTGAATACATTATTGTCGATACTAAAATTAAGTAAATTACTAATCAAGTAGACCTCGCGGGTATGGTATCCGATTCTTTGAGTCACTATATTACTTGAACGATTATGTGCACTTGCTTATGCTATAGACTGCAACATCATTCAAGGATTTTTGGGACCTTTGGAATTGCTGGTATACCAGCTCTAGTGTAGCCAAAAATCCTTCACCGTGTTTGCAAAAAAAAGAAGGTCTTTGGCCTTTAGGTTCACATGGTGGGCACTGCATTCACAAAGGGTTAAGTGAGGGTGGGGTCAGGCGTGACACATCACGTTTGCAATGGGATGACTCTATTTGTGACTAATGGGCCGGGTTGCTGGGCTGAGTTTGCAGTGTGCTCTGCATATTCACGAAGAAGAAAATTGTTCTGGACAATCTAAAATTGCTTTTCAAACATAAACACCATTGCATGATTTTTGATGTGTAAGGACTCAATTTTGGAGGATTCAAAAGATGTTTCATGGATTCTTCTTTGGGCATGATTTTTATCCTATATTTCCACATTCTCCAATAATTTATTTATGATTTCATCTTCAAATCTTGGCTTAGCAATTGAAAAATTTAGGAATTTTGAGGTAAAGTTAAAAACTATATTTTGATGATTTGAAAGTTGATTTTAACTTCTTTTTCGATGAAATTTCATATTTGTACTTTTTATGTTTTGAGTAATGTGGTTTTCAAATAAAATTTTAATTTTAACCTTGTGGGATCGGAGTTGAATTTTTAGAGCTGAAATTTAAGTATAGAAATATAGGTATTTATGATTTCATTTTTTAAGTAGAATATATATTTGATCATATTTGGCTCATTTGGAGGCTCTTTGAAATGATAAAATGTTGATTTGACTTTTTGAATTCCCTTTAAAGCAGTTTAAAACTTTCTTTGACTCTTTTTCTAAGTGTTTATGTGCTAGTTACTTGAGTTTCTCTCTCTCTCTCTATATATGAGATGACGTGCATCAATATAGGTATTAATGTATTTTGAAAGGGTAAAAGAAACTAATTGATTATTTACACTAAATATATAAGATTTTATCTTATGTGTTGTGTTTGGTTGATAATTGAGTTCATAGTACCTCTATCTTATTTATTAGCATGTTGAGAGCGTAAAATATATGATTGAAGATTAGTTTGGATTCCTGTGAAATGAACATACTATTTTCTGATATTCATAGAGTTTTGTTGGTTTTGATACACATATGTAATTAATCTTCCCCGTGTGTGTATTATAATGGGATCATTGATTCTTATCTGTGAGTCTGATGGGCAGACTCAAAGGTTGTGATTCATTTGAGGCAACAACAATTTTGGAATACTTTTTGAGGGCTTGCGGACAAATGAACATAACTATGTCTTTCAAATATTAGTCTCCAAAGTCTATCTAGAGAATTGTTTCTTTTTTTATAGTTTTCACGCATTAGTTCTGACTTGGTTTATCTCATTTAGGAAGTCTGGGAGTACTGGGACCCAAGCATCTTCCATAAGCTATTGGTATTTTTATATTCCACTTTGTATAGATTGATTTTAATATTTAATCGCAATGTTTCATTACTGTATCTGTATTATTAAATATTTTAGTCCATAACACAACTTTGTCCATGTAAATATTTGTTTATTTATGTGTGTTTAAATTTGCTTCATGCAATGAGGCTACATAAATTCCATTTTCATTGTTATAAATATTCAAAAAATCTGAACTTTTTCTATGGTTTTATTTGTGGTTTTCTATCTTTGTTTTTGTTTCTCTTAATTTCTTTAACTCTTCTGCTTTTCTTTGACACTTTAGTTATTCTACTTCCCAGATTTTCTGTTCTGTTTTTGCTTTTTTTGAGATTCTTCTTAATCTACTTCATCGACGTTCTAAATTTGTGTATGCACTTGTAAAAGTAACAAAGTCTACAGTAGAAAGCTATAAGGAGAAAAGACTACTCTGAAGAACAAAGCAAAAGTTAAAGGAGAGATGCCCTTGACTTACAGGAAGAGAACTGCTAACATGCAATTTTGAGGGTGATATGAGGTTAATTTTTGAGATTATTGACCTGCTATATTAATGTACAATCCTTTTTAATTGGAGAAATATTATTAAATAGACAATCCAAACAAACCTTGTAACATATCCTCAAATGTGATTCACGTTTTCATCATATGCACCTTATATTGAGAAATTTGAAGAGCTTGTGCTTCAAGAATGATGAGCAAGTTGAAGCAATTGAAAATTTTACAAGTACATGTTCAAGTATAAAGCAAAATCTATTTTCTGTTTTTGAGGGCTAATTTTTAAGTTACTTTTTATGGCCATGTTATAATTTTATTTCCTCTTTTGTTAGTAGACAAATGTAGTATAATTTAGAGGGATATATTTGTTTTTTAATGTTATGCTTTAGTTTATTGTAATTAACTATTAAATTTTAATGGAACAATAATTGTTTTGTACTTCTTCGAGCGTTTCTGTGTGCTTGAATCACGTGTCTCAATTATTAAAAAATAGCCACACACGTTAAACGTTTTATATCTATTTAAATCATATAAATTAGTATGTACCTCAAATATCTGAACATGCAATTGTCTATAAAGAATTGATGATAATTTATGATTCTAAACTTCAAGTTGATACTAAAATTTGAGAAAACTTACCTCAACTCATAAGCAAATTTATCTCTTTAATCATACATACTATAACAATTGTTTATCAAGAATTTATCATTGAAAACTTCAGGAATATGCTGAAATTTTAGAAATCTTACCGCAAATCATAAATAAATTTATCTCTTTAATTTTAAATATTATTGTGACAACCGCAACAAAATAAAAATGTAAAATTAAAAGACTTTTTATATAGAAGTAGAAGATTCATAAACCAAAAAGGACACTAATTAATATTTTAGGAGTTATATATATATATATATATATATATATATATATATATA
>NC_061121.1:117622909-117677768 GCF_002878395.1 Capsicum annuum
GAAAACCAATATTTTCCATAAATGTGTGAAAACACGTAGAAAAAAACAAACCTTTTCACATAAAAATAAAAAAATCCAACAAATTTTAAGCCTAACAAACTTCTTCTCTATTTATTTTTTAATATATTTATTATAATCAATATTCAATATTATAAAAATATAATAATATAATAATTAAAGTAAAAAGGTAAAACGAAAATTTTGTCTCTTACATAAACTTTTAATAAAGGGCAAAAAATTCAAATCACTTTTCTGAGGATCTTCACACTTTTAATATATTATAAATTATAAATTATAGATAAAAATAAATTAAAATTTCCAAAAATAAAAACCTTTTATAATATGGAATTTTTTTCAATTGAGTTCCTTTCTAGTTCTTCTATTTTACTAGATAAGTGAAGCTGTGCACGGCCCAACATATTCAATTAAATTTCTTTTTTAATAACTTGTTTTGTAGAAGCAACTTTCATATTTTAGCACAAACTTTTGTTAATTTTGTTACTTATCTTGAGGCAATATAGCTACAAATATTTTAATTCAAATAGTACCTTTAAAAGTACCAAATAAAATTTCAGGAACTCACTACTTAAATGAGAAGGTTTCAAAAATGACAATTCCTATCATAAAAACGAACCAAAATATGTATACACCATTATTCTTATTACTCTATACAATTTAATTTGACAAATATAAAATTAGGCAAAAAAGAATGCATAAGAATCAAATACCACTTACACCAATACTCAATACATGCATTTAATTGGATATTTTCATTTAACATGAACCAACAGTTTGACTTTTTGAATTAAACAATTAAAAACTTATGTCTACAATGTGTATGAAAATTCATCCAGCTCCTTCGGATTCTTCGAGGATGAGGTCATAAGAAGAAAAACTTTTTTCATAGTTGTGAAAGCATGAGTCTTCACTCCAAAGAGCATTTCCTGAGGCCTACACTGTTACACCTGTTGATGGCTTTAAAATCATGCTGAAGGAAATGGCCTGACATTACCTTAATTCTATAGGTGAAGGAAGGAAGACATAAGTGATCACAAAATTAGGATAATTACAGTCAGAAGTGTCAGGCAATTAATAGACAAAACAATATAAAGAAACCTTTCAAGGAAAAAAAATGGAAGTAAGCAAGAGCTACCAGGAGTTAGCTCTTCAGATCCATATATGCCAAGTAGAAATCAGACTTGATCTCATTACTTCTAACTGAAACGAAGTTACAAGTTGCAGCTTGGGAATGTAAAAAAACTCTAAAATAAATGACATAATTAATACCAAGAATCATTTTCATTACAAAACAGATAACCTACAACTACTGTGTGGAAAATATGTACCACTCAGTATAGACTTGCTATGAGCCTATATGTGTACAATATAGATGGTGTTAATTGTTTCAAATGCATATTGTCATCAACAAACGAGAAACAACATCCTAGAAATTCTTCATATCACAAAAGTCAATGCAATAAAGTCTTAAATCGAGAGACTATCGGAAACAACCTCTCTATCTTACCTCTAAGATAGTGACATGGATTGTGTACACTTGCCTTGCCCAGACCCTACTTTGTAGGAGTATATTGGATATGTTATTGGAAAAGTCATTGCAGTAAAATAAGTAAACATTAATCTTAGTTAACTAACCATGAGATCTATAGAATAATATAATAATCAAAATATGTTAGTTGTATGTGTATATATTTACGTTTGCAGTTGAATGAACTTTAGTAGATGGATGGATATAAACATCACCGCTGATGGTTGGAGTCTTTGAGCCATCCCTACTTGGCAAAAGATGTGGTGAGGTGAATCTATACTAATCCAGGTAGAGACCAGAGCATTTAAAAGACATTCTGAAAAAAATAAAAAAAACTCACCCATCAACATTAATCTTGACATTTAAAATGGAAGGTCTAGGACGATAAGCACCTTATGTGACTGGCTTACCCTGGTGTTTGAATTTGTTGCTAGAAATCCATAGTTTCAAAGGTATATAGTTGCTTCTTTCTTACAAGAGGCGTAAAAATATCTTGATCCAACCATACAAAGTCTGTTGGAAGACTCCTGCCAAATACGCTCATATCAGGAAAGAAAAAGTAGGAACCAGACATCCCTTTTTTCAGGTGCACCGTTACCTGTAAACTCTTTTCTCCTATTCAAGGTATTATTTAGTAAAAGGATTAAATTTACTGCTCATATTTAAGAATCATAAACCTCGTTCATTTATTCTAAATAATAAGGTTATGACTGGGGGACCCATAATTCAGCTCTAGTAACAGTAGTTACAGCCCCATACTTAACCAACTTTTGCCAAGGTATCACCTAGAGCTGGTGATTTATTCATATGATTCTTTCACATGAAGCTTCTTTCACGAGGGACACCTATTTAATTAATCAACCAGAAGTTCACCAGTTTTCTGAATAAAAATGGAAACATGTGTGTTAAGCAACTTAACTTAACACACGCTAAGCTATTGGATATTACAATTATATTAGTAAACGCATATAGTTGGAAACTTTTCTCTATCTTCCAATTGTTTTTAAAAACCTTTGGAATTCTTTCAACCAGATTATTCCCCCTGTGTCGAAAAATAATATCCAGTGAATAGACACATATTTGAGCCTTACATATAGTCAAACCTTAGAGTTCGTTGCCAGTACAGTGCCTTGAGATAACTTTTTAATTTTTCTTGCTTCAGACATGTATTTCAAGAAGCTACACATTAATTCATTTGGTGCTAAACTTATCTTGTTTCCATATATAAAAAATATAAGTCAATTAAATTTGAAAGGTTTAACTTCTTTCCACGAAATCAATTATCTAAGAACTCTACATGTAGCTCAAAAGACTTGACGATTCAGATATCTAAACCTAAAAAGCAGAAGAAAGTTTACACTTTCAAAATCCGAATAACAAAATTTGGTAGAATTTTGAAAAAATAGCTAACTTTTAAATTGAACCAACAATCCAAGAAGAGCAAATCTGAGAAGGAGGAAAAAACAACAGCATAGACTGTTGAAGAAAAGATAAAAAAAATTAATGAAAAACTATGCGTTGAATTTAAGATATTTCGAAATTTAACACTAATGATAATCTTCACCCATACAAAAAAATATACTTGCTTATTTCAAATAAACTGGTGGTTAAGAAATCTAGATAAGAAGTGCAAAAAGCTGAGCTGGAGAAATATAGATCCTAAAATTTTTCCTTGGGATATTAATTTATGTACATTTTATAGAAATCTTACACATAAAAGAATTGAACAAATAGTTACAACAAGCATACCTCGAAGAGTGGCTTTGAACCAATGCAATTCCTCATGTAATATAAGACACAGTCACACCACCAAGAGATTAAATAAGAATACGCTATAAAGAATCAGTCAGATCTTAAATCTAGATTGTGTTTATAGAGATCAGAGGCAGTTTGTGTGCTTGCTAGCTAACTGAGCCTGATTACTTGACGTGCTTTAAGTTTGTCTCTCTCGTTGGAAATCTTTCAAGGATTTAACTCTTAAATCATCAGTATACATACTTACTTCTGGGATATCATCAGGAATATCTTGTTTTCCTTCAATCATGCATACAACCTCAGACATTACAGGCCTGAGTAATAGCATTGCAATGGTGCATAATAGTGTTACTTTTACTACCCTTTCTGCTTCTTCTTTGTTGAATTGCAAACCCAATTTATCATAGATGAGTTCCTCTATTTTCCTATTTTGTAGCAAGTGACAGGCCTGCAATAAAGTTTTATAAGTAGCAACTTCAAATAGAGATGAAAGAGTTCATGGTTAAAAAAGTTGAAGGATTCTTGATGTTAAAAGATAGAAGAATGGCCTGGCTTTGTTGAAGTGCATTAACAGAAAAGGTAAAGAAAGATACCCAATCTAAAAGACAAATGAAATTATCGGAAGGTACATAATTATAGTTTTTCTTGCCACTAACAGTTTCCAGGAGGACAATTCCAAAGTTGTAGACATTTGCTTTGTAGGTCAAATAATCTCATAGGGCATACTCTGGTGCCATATATCCTTTGTTGTTATTAACATACTATTATGCTACAAATTTTATCCAACCATACTGCTGATAAGATAACGACACAAAAGACGATCTAGTTTGAATTTTATGTTGAAACTTACATTATTCCAGCAACTCGATTGCTAATATGGGTATTATCATCTTAGTAAGTCTAGACAACCCAAAGTTTGAAATTTTGGGATTTCGATCTCTATCTAGCAGTACATTAGTCGCTTTAATGTCTCTGTGTGAAACTTTAAGGCTTGATTACTCATGAATGAAGGCCAGACCTTTAGAAATTCCAAAGCAAATCTTAAACCTTGTCGGCCAATCAACTATCAATTGACTTTTGTGTGAATCTAAAGTGGTCCAACATACTAAAATATTAATGGACATTTCAGAGCTAGTAGTAGTTTTGAAACTTTTTTTAAAAGAGAGTGAATAGCTTACAAAATAATACATGAGCGAGGCTATTGTTAAGAGAGTGAATAACTTACTAAATAAGGTGCGAGCGAGGCTATTATTTTCCAAGTATTCATATACGACCAGTAATTCAGTCCTTTTAATGCATCAACCATGCAGCTTAACAAGACTTGGGTGATGCAAACAAGAAATCATGCCAATATCATTTAAAAATTCATGGTTCCCCTATCTTGATTAACGCGAGAGAGGCTTTACCGCAACTGAAGTACTATCAGATAACCAACCATACATAAAATATTTGGTCAGAGTTCACAAAACAATAATGATAAAAAAGAAACTACATTACTTCTGTTACCAGAATTATACCTTAAAAACTGAGCCAAAACCACCTTTCCCTATCTTATTATAAACATCAAAGTTATTAGTGGCAGCCTTTATTTTCTTTAAAGTAAAAAAATAGTCTGTAGTTCCATGTCCTTTAAATCTATCAGGTAAATAAAGAGACTTTATCGGTCGGTCATCTATGCAGTGATGACAAAATATAATAGAGGACTATATGAACTTCTCAGGTTTAAAAAAAACTCTATAAGACCAACAAACACCTTTCCATAACTCTATATGCTACAACTACTTTTATAATTATCTTTGCCAATATAACTAACCTATATCTTTGTTAACAACTCTCTTAAATTGTGGTAAATGAAGAAGAGAAATCAAGTATCATCTACTGTGAAAAATTATGAAATGTTTGTTAGTATTACCCAAACGTACGAGCAGAAGAAAAAATGACCTTTAGAGAAAACCTATTGAAAGCTACTGATAGTCTAAAGATGAATTTTTATGGTTCATTAAAGACCTCTCCCAATCAAATACAAAATAAAAAAGCCATGAAAATACATTATAAATATAATTGTAAGATGAATTTACTTAAATTTTTGGTATGCTACTCAAAGGTATGAGAGAAGCAACAAATTAACAAAAAAATAAGTAATGGAAATCTAATGAAAACCCTGATTTGTTGAGGAATTTTCTCAAATACATGAAGGCAAAAATCCCATATTTTTGGGTCAATAAAGTTGCTATTCTCAAGCGAGTATAAGAAAAAAATAAATGAAATCAATGTAAAATAGATAAAGACAAGATAAGAAGAAGAAAATCTACCAGAAAACAGGGAAAACAAATATAGAAAATAGATTCAAAAATCTGTTTTTCATCCTTATATACCTCAATTTCACAACAACATTCATGTATAACAAACTTTCTGAAGCTCTTCACTTCTCTATATGTTGAGAAATTCGAAAAAAAAATGGAAGAAGATTAAAGTAAAGATCGAGAGAAAACTTACCTGGATTTGGAAGAGAAAAGCAAGTTGATACAAAAAATGTAATGGAAAGTGGCAAGAAAGTAGGTTGAAAAGCAGATGGAGTATGTCGGTGAAGCTGCTTCTAATCTATTCTAGAATTATATGTGTAAAATAATCGTTATACCCCTGGTCGTTCCTCCACTCATGTTTCTATATAGTAGAAAAGAGTTTTTTTATAATAGAAAAATATTAATTGATTCTTCTTCCTATATACTTTAGGAGTTTAGTCAATATAATAAAAATAATTATATAAAATTAGATGAAAAAAGTGAAAAAATAATTTTGTCTAAAGTAAAGACTTCTAATGAAGGAAAAAAAGTTTAAATCACTTTTTTAGTGGTCTTCATACTTTTAATATATTATAGATTATAAATATGGAAAAATAACTTTTGTTATCTAAATATTAAAAATAAACAAGCAATTAGATAAGGTAAAACTCAGCCGCTAAAAGCACTGATAATGGTCAACATTGTAATTACCATTAATGAATTTTAACTACTAGAATAATAATTAGCAAAGGGAAAATTCGGTTGCTAAAAAGAAATATAACGACTAGAATCTATGTAGTCGCTAAAGATGTTTTAACGATCGGATTTCTAATCTAGTCATTAACTTTTAACATCAAAGCTTTTAGTGACCAATGATGACAAAATTTATTCTGGTCCTTATAAACTTATATCAACTGGATTTAGACTTACAACATTGAAATATTGCGTTGCTAAAAGTTTTTTTTCTTGTAGTGAGATATGCACTTTATGGAAGGTGAGCAAATATTGCTCAAGGTTTCACCTATGAAGGGTGTTATGCTTTTTTTGGAAGTGAGGTAAGTCGAGTGCAAGATAAATTGAACCATTTGATATGCTTAAGCGTGTGGGGCCGATGACCTATATATTTTCTCTACCTCTATATTTTCCGAGAGTTCACCCCACGTTTCAAGTTTCTATGATGAAGAAGTTTCATACTGATGGTAGTTACATCATTTTATGTGATTTGGTCTTGTTAGATGAAAATCTCTATTATAAGGAGGAACTTATGATGTCCAAAAGTTGAGGATAAATGAGATTTTATCTGTGAAGGTCAGACTTCTCTTATCTTTCTTATTACAATTTGGGGATGAAGAATTGCTTAATTAGTATTTTACAATGACCCGTCCCATCGTTATAGCATTATATCAGGCATAAGTACCAGAGTTGAGTTTTCACTAGGATGAGAATTGATAAAATCTCTGACTAGGGTGGTTTCTATGGGAATCTAGAGTTGTATGGTGTAGAGAGGATTTGTGTCTCTTGGTGGTTATGTGCTCTTTATATGATAATTGAAGGGCATAATAGTCCATAGGAACTTTTGAAATGAGAAATAGATTCAAAGAACTTAAATTATGACATTCTTGGAATTTTATCAAACACCTTACATGCACAACTATGGGCATAGGTGTACGTATCAATTTGACAATCTTAATCCATCCAAAATTCATGGGTTTCAACTATCCTAATAATATGCTTCATGAAAAACATGTCAAGATACAACCTTGAATCCAAACAACAATCATCAACATGAATATAGTCATAACACAACAAGGAAATCACAATTTATAATTTAAAACATGATTCTTGAGCTCCATGGATGAAAGGGATCCATGGATGAACACTACGTATACCTTAGTGATTGAATCTTGAAAGAGATCTAATGTTTCTGAAAGTTTTTAAAGAAATCCTTAGGCTTTCTATTGATTTTTCTTAACTAGGGTTTAAACCCTTTGGTAGAGAATGTTCTTGTTCTTGAGGAGATGATCTTGAGAGGAAATCCAAATCTTGTGGTTGAGAGTGTATGAGAGAGCTTTTTGAGATGTTTAACTAAAGAGAATGGAAGATAATACACTCTTTGAGGGTTATAAGTTGTGGGAAGTGAAGTAAAAGACCAAAATACCCTTGAAAAAACGTCCCTCAATTGCTGAAAAAAAAATAGCTGATGACATTCGTGACAAGTCATCAAGCTGGTGATAAGTCATCATGAAATGTCTTTACAAAAAGGTAAAATCATGATTTTCTGGTTAAAGTTGACGACATTGGTGATAGGCCATCACAGGCATGACGAATTATCACAAAATGTCATCACTGGGGGTTGGAAATCTGCTTAGGGCAGACGACATTAATGATAAGTCGTCACGCTTGTGGCAGTTTATTACGAATGTCGTCACTCACTTTCCCAGCCTAACATGCTGGAGTAAAATGGGCATAACTCCTTGCACCGATATCAGATTTAGGCAAAATTGGTATAGTTGGTAAGCTAATTCAATTATATATTTGTTTGTGGGGCATGAGCTCAGAAATTCATAGCATAACAAGAGATATGCTCATTTGAAGTTGACTATAACAATATCCTTCTTAAGAATTCAATCGATAAGGAAATGTTTTAATTCGTCTATTAGCTAGGACACTTTTGAGGCCTTAATATGCATCAACCTTGATCATACCATTACCAAAGCACTAAAATTTATTACTCATGAATTCGAAGCATGATCCTAAAAATGTCTGAACTTTGATATATTACAATATCACCCCTTGGGAATATTTGTCCTCGAATGAGACTGACTAAGCTGAGATTACTAATGTACTGGCCTTACTTAAGGGATGCAATATCTGAAACATGACGACATGACTGACCTGAATGATAAGCTGAATATATCTGAGCATACTGAACATACATATCTATGCATAAATGACAATCTAAACTCATGCATATCTGATGCATGATTACATGACTAAACTGTTATATGTATGCATGACCGAATGCAATGATATTTAGTACCAAATTCATAAATGGAATTCTAAACATAAAACTAAATAATCTTAAGAAGAACTATTACCTTGAGCTTTATCTGAATTGGTGGAGAAGAGGTGAGGATACTTGGTACGCATATCTGCTTCTGCTTCCCAAGTAGCTCCCTCAATGGGCTAGTTTCACCAAAGAATTTTAACTAGAGGGACTTCTTTGTTCCTCAGTCTAAGAGTCTGATAGTCTAGAATTTAGACCGGAATCTCTTTATAAGAGAGGCTGTTCTGGATATCCATGCTCTGAGTAGGGACTACAACTGAAGGGTCACCCATACACTTCTTGAGCAAAGAGACATAGAAGACTGGATGAACTGAAGCTAGCTTTGGAGGCAATTCGAGCTCATAAGCTACCTTGCCCAAGTAACTGAAAATTTTGAAAGGACCGATATATCGGGGATTGAGCTTTCCCTTCTTTCCAAATCTCTTCACCCCCTTCATAGGAGAGATCTTGAGATAGAAAAAATCATCAACTTCAAATTCTAGATCCTTTCTACGAATGTCTGGATAAGACTTCTCTCGGTTTTGAGCAGCCCTAAGTCTTTCTTTGATTAACTGAACCTTTTCCAAGGTATTAAACATTAAGTCAGGCCCTATGACTTAGGCCTTACTAATTTCGAACCAACAGATTGGAGATCTGCACCTCCTACCATAGAGAGCTTCGAACGGAGCAATTTGAATACTGGAATGATAGCTATTATTGTATGCAAACTCAATCAAAGGCAAGTGGTCATCCCAACTTCCTTTGAAATAAATTGCACACTCCCTTAGCATATCTTCTAGTGTCTAAATGGTCCTTTCTGCTGGACCATCTGTCTGAGGATGAAAAGCTGTATTGAGATGAACTTGGGTACCAAGACCCTTTTGGAATGCTTTCTAGAAGTGAGAGGTAAAATGGGTACCTCTGTCTGAGATAATAGATAGTAGAACATCGTGTAATCTGACCAACTCCCTAATGTAGAGTTTGGCATAATCCTCGGCTGAATAAGAGGTATGGACTGGAAGAAAATGAGCTGACCTGGTCATCCTGTCTACAATGACCCAAAATGAATCGTACTGATGACGAGTTCAAGAAAAACCCATCACGACGTCCATATTCAATTCTTCCCACTTCCAAGTAGGAATAGTGAACTCCTTCATGGAACCGCTAGGCTTTTGATGCTCTATCTTAACCTGCTAACATATAGAGCACTTAGCCATAAAAGCTACAATATCTCTCTTCATCTCACTCCACCAATAGATCTCTCACAAGTCATGGTATATCTTAGTGGCCCCTAGATGAATAGAGTATCGCACACCATGTGCTTCTGCAAGAACCCGCCGCCTCAAGTCATCCACATCTGGAATACAGAGACGACCCTGACAACGAATAATACCATCTCCTCTTTGGGAGAAAACCTTTACCTTCTTATCTCTGATTGAATCTTTTAGCTTGACAAGGCTAGAATTCCTATCTTGCTTTTCTTTCATCTCGGAAACTAGAGATGATTCTGAACTACTTTGAACACATACACCACCCTTTGAAGAATCGACTAAGCGAACACCTAGTTTGGCAAACTGATGGATTTCTTGAGCTATCTTTTTTTTGCTATCCTCAACGTGAGAAACACTACCCATGGAGAGTCTACTAAGAGCGTCGACCATAATGTTGTCCTTGCCCAGATGGTAAAGGACATCATAGCATAATTCTTCAAGAGCTCTAACCACCTTCTCTGACGAATATTGAGATCTTTCTGGGAAAAGACATACTGAAGACTTTTATGATCTATGAATAAATCTACATGAACTTCGTATAGATAATGCCTCCAAATCTTCAAGGCAAATACTATGGCTGCTAACTCAAGATCATGAGTAGGATAATTCTTATCACAGGGCTTTAACTGTCAGGAGGCGTAGGCTATGACCTTACCATGCTGCATGAGGACACAATCCAGACCCACTCTGGATACATCATAATACACTATGAACCCCTCTGAACCATTTGGAAGAGCTAGAACTGGAGCTAAGGTGAGTCGAGTCTTCAACTTCTGAAAACTCTTTTTGCAAGAATCTGACCACTGAAACTTGACCTTCTTTTGAGTCAGTCTGGACATAGGAGATGCAATAGAAGAAAATATCTTAACAAACCATTTGTAATAGCCAGCCAAACCCAAGAAACTCCTGATATCTGATGGAGAGATAGGGTGAGGCTAGTTTCTTACTGCTTCGACCTTCTAAGGATCTACTCTAATGCCATCGCCGAAAACAATATGGCCAAGGAATACTACTGACCTTTGTCAAAACTCGCACTTACTGAATTTGGTGAATAGCTGGTGATCTCTAAGTATCCGAAGAATAATTTTGAGATGGTCTGCATGATCGCACTTTGTGCGGGAATAGACCAGGATATCATCTATAAAGACTATGAAAAACATGTCCAAGTACTGCTCAAACACATGATTCATCAAGTCTATGAAAGCGGCTGGGGTATTAGTAAGACCAAAGGACATAACTAGAAACTCGAAGTGACCATACCGAGTACGGAAAGCTGTCTTTGGGATGTCACATTCTCTAACTCTGAGCTGATGATAGCCTAATCTGAGGTCTATCTTAGAGAAATAACTGGCACCCTGAAGTTGGTTAAACAAGTCATCTATCCTAGGAAGAGGATACTTGTTCTTGACTATGAATTTATTGAGCTGATGATAGCTTGATCTGAGGTCTATCTTAGAGAAATAACTGGCACCCTGAAGTTGGTCAAACAAGTCATCTATCCTAGGAAGAGGATACTTCTTCTTGATGGTAATCAATGCATATCCTGAGAGAACCGTCTTTCTTATGCATGAATAAGATTGGTGCGCCCCACGGGGAAATACTGGGTCTAATGAATCCCTTATCTAAGAGATCCTTCAACTATTTTTTTAGTTCTCTGAGTTCTGCTGGTGCCATTCTGTATAGCAGAATTGAAATAGGCTGAGTATCTGGAATAAAGTTAATGCCGAAGTCTATTTCCCTTTTGGGAGGAATACATAGAAGATCTTCGGGAAATATGTCTGAATACTCATTTTCAACTGGGATTGATTCGATACTGGGAGATTCAAAACCAGAGTCTTTAATATGAACGAGATGATAAACACATCCCTTAGATATCATTTTCCTTGCCCGAAGGTTGGAAACAAGATGACCCCTGAAAGATGAAGTATTACCCTTCCACTCTAGGAAGGACTCATTCGGGAACTAAAATTAAAACTGTCTTGTTTCTGCAGTCAACTGTGGCATAGAAGGAATGAAGCCAATCCATGCCGAGAATGACATCAAAATCAGTCATCTCTAACTTGACCAAATCTACTAATGTGGCTTTCTGAGATATCATAATCAGGCAGTTCCTATATACCCACTGAGCTGTGTTGGTTTTACCCACTAGTCTAGAGACTGTAAAGGGCTCTGCTAAAATTTTGAGACTGATTCCAAAATTGCCTGCTATATAAGGAGTAACAAAAGACAAGGCTGTACCTGGATCTAGAAATGCATAAACATGAACATGAAAAATATGCAACATACAAGTAATGATATCAGGAGAATTTTCCTGATCTTGTCGGGTCTGAAGAGCATAGAGTCTGTTTGGGCGTTGCCCACTAGTAGCACTGGAAGTTGCACCCTACTAATTTAGGCAACCAGACGTAGTTGTGGAGCGATTCTTCTTACCCTGCAAACCTGACTGCAGACACTCTCTAACCCTGTATCCTAGCTTTCCACAATTGAAGTAAACATCGCTACCAGCTCTATAGGTACCCTTGTGGTTCTTACCCCAAGTCTGGCTCAGAGGGTTAGTTCTAGCACTGCTGACACTGCCTTAAGACTTAGAGCCTGGTGCTCGATCTTGGTTTTCGTCTCTAAATTTTGGCCCTGGGGCACTGGCGGAAGAAGGAGATAGAACTTCTATCTTAGGACGAAACTGCGAATGGTTTCCTCCTTCTTATTTGGGTTAAGCAAAACTAAAACTGCCTGACCTTGCTCTCTTGTTCTGCCTCTCCCTAGTCCTAATCTTCTGCTCCTTTATTTTTTGAGCATGGGTCATAAGCCTGGCTAAAGTCATATCATTGTTCAGCATTGCAGACCTACACTCATTTACCATACTATCATTCACCCTTGACACGAACTTGCTCATCTTAGCCTTGTCGTCTGCAACTACATGAGGGGCATATCTGGTTAGCTAAATAAATCTAAGAAAGTACTCTTTGACCGTTATATTTCCCTACTTGATGTTGATGAACTCTAGAACTTTTGCCTCCTTCAGCTCTTGGGGAAAGAATTTGTCTAAGAAAGCCATGACAAATTCCTTCCACTCTATAGGACCTACATCCTCTAACCTCTCAGACTTCCACTGTTTGTCTAAGAAAGCCGTGACAGTACTCTACTAGATATGGCTTTCAGATTTCCTAGGACTCTATTGAACTTTAGGCTTTGATACCAAGTTTGTAACACCCCAATTTTCTAAACTGGAATGTTACATGGTACTTATGACCCCGAAGGACCACAAGCTAACCCATGACTGATATCTGTACCTGTACAATGCATAATATACATGTAAAATATAGAAAACATGAACAATAGGCCTTAAGGTTCAACTAAATAAAATATCTGACAAATCATAACATCCATATGAGGTAACAAAACCCAAAACAACTGAAGTCTGAAATAAGTCTAAACTAAATCTAAAAGCCTCTAAATATTGTCTGAGTAAGGAGTTGAAGGAACATGTTTCCAAATAAATCCATAAACTAAAAGATAACTGAAGGAAATAAAAGAAGTCAAATCATATTATCCTCAAATGAAGAGGACTCACTGTAAATCTTTGTACTGAAATATGGTTGCTACTGCTGATCTGGAACTCGTGGCTATGAACCTATGGTGTAACATAAAATAAAGCACTATAGCGCGAATACCATAGTATAGCAAAAGTACTGAGTATCCTAGTGAGGTATGCTATATACAAAAGGGCTTAAATGCATGAGCAGTGCTAACTGAATGACTAATATGAATGTGAGTGTGCAAACATACATACATAGTAACTGAGATTGTAAATACATGATATCTAGATCCGTACGCTAATAAATAGTTTATTGATATATAACATGACTAATACTGGGATTTCTGATAACATGGATGACTTGTCTGATAGTCCTGAATCTGATGGAACTATTTAAGTTTCGTACTGTAATTGAATTATCTATATCTGACAGTCCTGGTATACTGAAATAAGAAGAAATATCTGAGTTCTTTTATTGAGACAGAGACTAAAACTATGGAAGGTAGTTGTTTAACCAACAAGCCCCAAATGCACTATAATACCTGAGCTGGGGACCAATCTGTGCCCTGATTGGAAGAGTGTCAATACCGCGCCACTGGTAAGGATAGTTGTGAGTGACCCTTATCTGCCAGGTTACTCTAATGAGAATGGTGGGACCCTGGTATGATAGGTCAAATCACCTCATCAACCCTAATCTGATAGGCTAAGATGTCTCAACCTACGCTGGCTACGTAGTTATGGAACACAAGGATGACTACTAAGAATCACACCCTTATCTGGTAGGTGAGTTCCTATCCTTGGGTTTACTCGGTGCTAACTTCTACTTCCATCTGAAGAGATTGAACATGATTAATTGAGTACATGGACTAAGCAACTGACTTCTGTTGACTGACAAAATAGTATCATTATCTGAGAATTAACTGAGATCATGAGATTTCTGAGATTTCCTGAGTCACATGACTATCTAAGTTCTATAGATCATGGCTTGACTGAGAGTATCGTGATAACATGACATGGATCTAGGAACACAACTATATTTTTCAGGTACAAGTACCCTCAGGACTCGATGGAAGGAAACTGACACACATAACTGACTTGATCATAAGAATAGAGTCCACAATTCACAATATCATAAGTAGGGGATTTCATACTACACTTGGTTCTTAACATCTTAAGTTATATCCATCCCAGTGTCCAAGAACATCCTACCATTTAACACTGGTCAGCTTATGACAAGTCTTCACCACTCATACCCCAACTTACGTCTTATACATGAGTCGTAATGTGTTGGAAGAATGAGATTACTGGAAATTTTTTAAGGGTCAAAACTTGGGATACTTTAGTCTCCTCCACTAGGAACATTCATTCCCGAATAATGGATAAGGTACGGGTAACCACATACAGAGTCATCTGCATTATCAAATATCCTTTTAACAAAGTTTGAAAACAAAGAGGCAAAGATATTAATCTTTCCTTTAACAAACTCAGAAAATAAAGAGGCATCCCATGTAGTTTCACAATCTTTTGAAGATAAAGCTTCGCATAATACTCCGCCGAAAATATAGTTCACATAGGCAAGAAATGAGCAGACTTTATCATCCTATCCACAATAACCAAATCAAATCAAATTAGTTTCGAGATGGAGGAAGACCATTAACAAAATCCATATTGATCTCCTCCCACTTCTATTTAGGTAACTTAATCTCCTAATACAACCTACCAGGACTTATGTGCTCAACCTTAATTTGTTGACACACAAAGCGCTTGGACATAAAATCAACCACGTCCCTCTTCATCCCACTCCACCAATAGATCTCATTACAATCATGGTACATCTTAGTAGAAACAAGATGAATAATATAGCACAACTCGTGCGCCTCAGCCAAGATCCTTTTCCGCGAACCATCTATATCGAGAACCCACATCCTCCCTTGGTACCGTAAAGTACCATCACCACTAATCTCAAAGTCCGCTACCTTTTCTCACCAATGCTACCCTTAATTTTTATTAAGGCAGAATCCAACACTTAATTCTCCTTAATCTCCACACCAAGAGATATTCTATCCACTTCTTGCACCATCATACCACTATCTTTGAAGTCTAAGAGAAGAACCTCAAGATTTTCCAAATGGTGAATATCCTTTACCCATTCTCTCTTTCTATCTTCCACATAAGCCAAACTACCTATGGAAAACCTGCTAAGAGCATCAATAACTATGTTAGCTTTAAATGGATGGTAGTGAAGACTCATATCATAGTTCTTGAGAAGCTCAAGACATCTTCTCTGCATTAGATTAAGCTCTTTCTATGAGAAAACATATTACAAACTGTTGTGAGTAGAAGAGATATCCACATGGACCCCATATGAATAATACCACCATATTTTCAAAGAAAACACAATGGCCAACAGCTCCAAATCATGAGTAGGGTAGTTCCTTTCATGCACCTTCAACTGCCTGGAAGCATAGGATATCACCTTTCCATGCTGCATCAACACATAACCAAGACCAACCCAAGATGTATCACCATAATCCACGAACCCATCCTTTTGCTAAACTCAAAATTGGAGTAGAAGTCAACTTATCCTTTAACTTCTCAAAACTCCCTTCACATGCATCCGACCAAGAAAACTTAACCTTCTTTTGACTCAACTTAGTCAAATGAGAAGCTATTGACAAGAAGCTCTCCACAAACCGCCTATAATACCCAGCTAAACTGAAGAAATAATATCACCCAAAAAAGTTATAAAATTCAACTAAAACTCTCACTTAAAGAACTTAGCAAGTAACCTCTTTTCTCTTAAGGTCTACAACAACGCACAGAGGTGATACACATGATCCTCCTCACTCTTTGAATAAATACAATGATGAAGAAATATAAATACTATCAAAACACTGTAATACCCTGGGAAATTTTTGTTGAAATTTTATGCATAAATGTGTTGGGTTTTATCTTCTAGAATGAATTATAAATTTTTCGTGTGGAATATCTTAGATTATGACCCACCATTACGTAGAGTATCAAATAAACTTTCCAAAGATATATGTATCATCCAAAACGGACACTCGAGCGATGAGTTATAAACATTCTGATCGAACAGTGAATAGTAGTAAACAATAAAACGTGTAGGAAAAAAGTACTGAGGCCTGACGTAGTTTTGCTTCAACTTTAAATGATCATAACTCCTTGTACATAATGATCTGGGTGATTTAATATATATCAATGTAAAGATCTGCGAGTCCTCTTTCCAATGAAATTGGTTTCATCCAATTTGTCTATCGAAGCAAAAAGTTATGGTCGATCTACTTCAGCCTATTAAAAGAGAATTTTTAGGTCAACTTCAAACGATCATAATTCCTTGCATACAATGATCTGGGTGAGATACTATATATCAACAGAAACATATGATAGTCCTCTTTCTAATAAAATTGGTTTTATCCAATTTGAATATCAGAGTAAAACGTTATAGTTGATCTACTTCAAACTATCAAAACAGTCCACCAAAGGATAGATTTGAGAATTTTTTAATTTTTAGGGGCGTTTTGGTCATTCTCCCTCACCCAAAATCCATACAAACCCTATATTAAAGCCTATTAGAAGCATTATATGTTATATTTCATCAAATTCCCTCAAAAAGAAAATCCTAAGCTCCTACATCCAACTTCAAGAACCTCCAAAGTTCACCGTTAATTCTACAAATTTATTCAAGATTCCAAGTTCCTAGTTCAAGAACTTCAAGAACCATCATTCAAAGGCACGATTAACATCTAAAAAATGAGTATCAATCTAAAGTTCATAATTCAAGGTATGTGGAATTTTTCAACAAAAAATCTCTTTCGTTCTTGTGCCCAAAAGTAATTTTCTTTACTAAGACATGATTTTTATTTGATTTTTATGAATTCAAAGCATGAACCCATATCTTATGATGATTATTATGAAATCTTGATGTTTATGATTTGAAAAGATGAATTTACATGTGTGGAGATATAAAGCATGAATCTTGAACGATATTTATCATGATTTTGATATTTGGGTCGTGAATCCCCATTGGAAATTGTGTTTTTTTTAGAAAGTGTGTTATAAGAACGTTGATGTTTAATATTTGAGATATTTTGAATGATTTGACCTTTTGGTCTTAATGGAATTGTTTTGAACTCGAGTGTGAAAGAAATCCACAACGTGGTTGATTTTGATAGATGGGAAGCATGATGGCTCCCGATGTATATTTATATATTACTGAAATTGTTTTGTTCTGGATTCTCTTTGAAATGATCTGAGCTAAGTTTGGGAGAAATCTTTAGCACTGAGTGGGAGGTATAAAGAGACCTTACTTCCCTAGAACTACGTGCTTCCGTAGGAGTAAGCCTGAGGCTGATTTATATAGTGATCACTAGTTTGTGTGGAATTGATATCGATAGTCCTACTCTGATGGCAAGGATAGGAAGGCTCTCCCCAACGTAGGTTGTACGTTGGACTCCATGTAGCTCACATGGTTTATGTTGGTTATAGGATCTCCCGGTGTGTGTGTGTTTCCTTGTGTCTATGGTGAATGGTGAAGTGATTTGAAAGTGGAATTGTGAAACTTATTCTTTCAAAAGATTTAAATGATATTAACGTTATGAGAATTGATATTCTTGATGAGCTGAAAGTGATTGACAAATTATATGATGACTCATATGTGTTATGGTACTTATTTCATCCTCTCATAATTATGATGATTTTCTTTGGGCTATCTGAGTCTTTCATACATCCTGCATATTTCTTATAAATATTTATGATGATGATGTTTATACAACTGCATACACCCCCATATACTTGGTTCCTTTCCATGGTACTGACCCACATCTTCAAATGTGGGCTGCATTTTCTCGAAATGTAAGTTTAGGTGCTCAGTTCCAGGTTCGATAGTAATTCTTTGGGCACGCAGTTTTATATCCTCTGTTGTGGTGAGTCCTCATGTTCCAAGGATGTGATGTTTGATGTTGGTTTCACGGAATTTTTTACATTTGATAACTGAGTATGAGTAAGTTGGGGCATGTCTCAATGGCTCACTGGTTTTATTGATTTTCTTAGAGACTTGTCAGACTAGTATAGATGTTGGGAGTTGACTAATAAGTCATACTTTGTTATCTTTCTGTAATTTTTTTATTCTTGGATGATGATTACTCTGTTGATATTTGAGGGTTATTTATGGAAACCTCGTTGATTTATATTAAACTAAATGAAAATGACTCAAAGGGTTAGCTTGGGGCTACTCGTAACCTCAAGCACCGTGTGATGCTCTGGGACCCATTTTTTGGGGAGTTACAAACTTGGTATCAGAGCCTAAGGTTTTAAGATATCCTAGGGATCTGACAAGCCGCGTTAAGTAGAGTCTTGATCATCGGTGTGTAGCATTCCACATTTATGAGCAAGAGGTTACAAGACATTTTAGGAAAAAGTGTGATTCTTTTTTTCAGAAGTCTATCGTGCTTAAAGTGTCTCTCTCTGCTATTGATTTTTGCTCTCCTCTTTTAGAAATATGCCTCCACGTCGAGCAAGAAGAAATAATGATGGTCAGCAACCTCAAGCCGCTGACCCATTGAATGAAAATGTGTCTCATACTGAATTTTGGGTAGCCTTTCAGGCATTGGCCCAAGCTGTTATTATAAATGTTTAGGACAACCCGACTCCATAGAAGCAGGGAGGTGATTTAGCTACTGCTAGGATTCATGACTTCATGCAGATGAATCCGCCAGAATTCTATGGGTCCAAGTCTGATAAGGATCCATGGTTATTTTTAGAGGAGGTGCAGAAGATTACTCAGGTGATGAATATATCTGAGGAACATAGTGTAGAGTTGGCTGTGTATAGGTTAAAAGACCTTGCTTATGACTTGGTTGTTACTTGGAGGAAAGGTAGAGGTGAGGGAGCTGTCCCTACAACTTGGTGAGAGTTCTAGGATGTATTCTTGGATAAATTTTTCCCTTTGGAGATAAGGGAGGTGAAGGTGGAAGAGTTTATAAACCTGCGATAGGGCTCTATGACTGTTAGAGAGTACTATCTAAAGTTCAATCAGTTGGCCAAGTATGCTCTTGACATAGTGGCTGATAATTGGGCTAGTATGAGTAAGTTTGTGACTGGAGTGTCTAGTTATGTGGTTAAGGAGTGTAGGTATGTAATGCTAAATAGTGAGATGAATCTTTCTAGGCTGATGACTCATGCCCAATAGATTGAGGCAGACAAGATTAAGGAGAGAGATAGAATGAGAGAAAATAAGAGAGCTAGGTCCGAGCAGCACAGACAAGGTCAGACTAGATCACAGGGAGGGAGTCGCTCTCAGTATCAAGATCATTTGTCTATGCCAGCACCATCATCTGCTAGTGCTCCCATGCCTAGAGGTAGGTAGGAGCAAGGTAGCAGGTCATATGCATCCAGGTCCCAGTACAGTGCTGGCAGTAAGCCAAATCGTCCCCTTATCCTAAGTGTGGTATGGCTCATTCGAGTGAGTGTTGGGGTAAGAAGAGGGGTTGTTTTAGGTGTGGTGACATGGGTCACAGAGTTAGAGATTGTCCACAGGATAAACATGGGCATCGTGACTATCGCCCTCAGACCTAGACTCAGACTATTAGTGCTCCAGTTCTAGCGACTCGTCCAGCCCCAGATCAAGGCGCCTCTTTTAGCAATGATGGCGGGCAGTGCCAAAATAGATTCTATGCTTTATCTTCCTGCCAGGAATAGGAGGACTCTCCCAATGTTGTTACTGGTATGCTTCGTATATTTTAGATTGATGTGTATGCTTTGTTGGATCCTGGATCTAGTTTCTCATATGTTACACCTTTGATTGCTGTGAATTTTGAAGTGAGTCCTGAGATTATTCCTGAGCCTATCCTAGTTTCTACCCCAATGGATGATTTGATTGTTGCCCAGAAAGTGTATAAAAAGTGTCCTGTTACCGTTCTTCATAGAGTCTTGTTGGCTGATCTGATTGAGTTAGACATGGTAGATTTTGATGTGATTCTGGGTATGGACTGCTGTATTCTTCTTATGCCTCTATTGATTGTCGGACTCGAGTGGTCAAGTTTTAGTTTTCGGGTGCATCCATGTTTGAGTGATCTGGGAATTCTGTGTCACCCAAGAGTTATTTTATCTCTTACCTCAAAGCTAGAAAGCTTATTTCCAAGGGGTGTATTTACCATTTGGTTAGAGTTAAAGACACTAAGTTTGAGACTCTAACTCTTCAGTTTGTTAACGTCGTCAATGAGTTTTCTGATGTCTTTTCAGATGATCTCCTAAGGATACCTTCTGATAGAGAGATAGAGTTCGGGATTGATCTTCTTCTAGATACTCAGCCCATTTCTATTCCTCCTTACCGTATGGCCCCTGCAGAACTTAAAGAGTTGAAGGAGCAACTCAAAGATCTACTAGATAACGGTTTCATAAGGCCCAGTGTTTCTCCTTGGTATGCTCCTGTGTTGTTTGTAACAAAGAAAGATGGCTCTTTGTATATGTGCATTGATTACCACCAACTAAATAACGTCACCGTAAAAAATAAGTACCTTCTTCCGAGAATAGATAATTTATTTGACCAATTGCAAGGTGCCAGTAATTTCTCAAAGATAGACCTTCGTTTTGACTATCATCAGCTCAAAGTTAGGGAGTGTGACATCCCAAAAACTGCTTTCAAAACTCGTTATGGCCATTTTGAGTTTCTTGTTATGTCTTTTGGGTTAATTAATGCCCCAGCAGCTTTCATGAACCTCATGAATCGAGTGTTCAGACCATATCTGGATATATTTATCATAGTATTCATTGATGATATACTGGTGTACTCCAGTAGTAAGGATAAATATTCTGATCATCTTCGAACTTTCTTGCAAACCCTTAGAGATCACAAGTTGTTTGCCAAGTTCAGTAAGTGTGAGTTTTGGCTAAGGTCAGTTGCTTTTTTGCGTCATATCATTTCTTCAAGGGTATTAGAGTTGATCCCCAAAAGACCAAAGCTGTTAGAAATTGGCTTAGACCTATTTCTCTGACTGATATCCAAAGTTTCTTCAGTTTAGCTGGCTATTACAGCCGTTTTATTGAGGGTTTCTCCTCTATAGCGTCTCCTATGACTCGGTTGACCCAAAAGAAAGTGAAGTTCTTGTCGTCCGAATCTTTTGAGAAGAGTTTGCAGGAGTTGAAGACTCGACTCACTTCAACCCCTGTTTTGACTTTGCCTGATGGTGTTGATGGTTTTTTGGTGTACTGTGATGCTTCGAGATTTGGGTTGGTTTGCGTATTGATGCAGAAGGGTAAGGTAATAGCTTATGCTTCTAGACAGTTAAAACCTAATGACAAAAATTACCCCACCCATGACCTTGAGTTGGCTGCTGTTGTGTTTACTTTGAAAATCTGGAGACACTATTTGTATGGTGTCCATGTTGATGTTTTCATTGATCATAAGAGTCTGCAGTATGTGTTTACCCAGAGAGAATGAAATCTTAGGTAGAGACAATGGTTATAATTATTAAAGGACTATGATATGAGTGTGCTGTACCATCCGAGCAAGGCCAATATTGTGGCAGATGCCCTAAGTAGAGTGTCCATAGGTAGTGTTTCGCAAGTGGTAGAAGGTAAGAAAGAGTTGGCTCGTGATGTGTATTGTTTGGCTAGATTAGGGGTTAGGTTGTTTGACTCTGCTGAAGGTAGTATAGGGGTTCAGAGTAGTTCTGAATCCTCCTTGGTTTCAGAAGTGAAGGAAAAGTAATACTTAAATGCTAGTTTGGTCAGATCAAAGGAGTCAGTCAAGGACCAAAAAGTAGAGGTTTTCTCCCAAGGGGGAGATGGTATGTTGAGATTGCAGGGTAGATTGTGTGTCCTGAATGTTGATGATCTGAGACAGAGGATTATGGCTGAAGCGCATGAGGCACGATATTTTATTCATCCTGGTGCCACCAAGATGTATCGATACTTGGGGGAAATCTATTGGTGGAGTGGCATGAAGAAAGATATAGCAGTGTTTGTAGCTAAGTGTGCAACATGCCAACAGGTTAAGGTTGAACACCAAAGACCTGGTGGTATGATGCAAGAGTTTAGTATTCCCACCTGGAAGTGGGAAGAGATAAATATGGACTTCGTGATTGGTTTACCTCCTTCCCGACGCCATCATGATTCCATTTGGGTTTTGGTTGATAGGTTGACTAAGTCTGCTCATTTCTTGCCTGTTCATACTTCATATACTGCTGAGGATTACACTAGATTGTATATCCGAGAGCTAGTTAGACTGCATGGAGTTCCCTTGTCTATCATTTTAGATAGTGGTACTCAGTTCACTTCGTAATTTTGGAAAGCTTTTTAGAAGGGTCTTCGTACCCAAGTGATTTTGAGTTCTGCTTTTCATCCGCAGACCGATGGTCAGGCTAAGCAGACCATCCAGACCTTAGAGGATATGTTGAGAGCTTGTGCACTTGACTTTAAGGGAAATTGGGATGATCACTTACCGTTGATAGAGTTTGCTTACAATAATAGTTTCCACTCTAGTATTGGCATAACTTCATTCGAAGCCTTATATGGGACGAAGTGTAGATCACCCATAGGTTGGTTTGAGGTGGGTGAAGCGGCTGTGAGTGGTCCTGATTTGGTATTTGAGGCTATGGAAAAAGTTAAGTTGATTAGGGAAAGGTTGAAAACTGCGCAGAGTCATCAGAAGTCATATACGGATGTTAGAAGGAGAGACCTTTAGTTTGAAGTTGGAGACCTAGTGTATCTGAAAATTTCACCCATGAGGGGGGTGAAGAGATTCGGAAAGAAGGGGAAGCTTAGTCCTCGTTATGTTGGTCCTTACAAAATTTTTAGCCGTGTTGGAAAGGTAGCTTATGAGGTCGTGTTGCCTTCCAAGTTGTCCTCTATTCATACAATATTCCATGTCTCCATGCTTAGAAAGCATATTAGCGATGCTGTGATAGTGGATTCCTTTATGAGTGCTGACATTCAAGAAAATCTTTCTTTCGATGAGATTCTTGTTGAGATTCTTGATTTCAATGATCGAAGACTAAGGAACAAAGAAGTTCCCTTGGTCAAGGTTTTGTGGCAAAACCAATCTGTTGAGGGTGCAACTTGGGAAGCTGAGGCGGATATGCGATCCAACTACCCGCACCTATTTTCCACGAACTCCGATCAAGCCGAAGGTACTGTTCTATCCGAAATCATGCACTTTTGATAAAAGTTGCAGCAGTTCAACTGTCATTTATTATGTGTTCAGCTATAGTTTCTAGAATTTATGCATTCTATGTTGCATTCGGAGTGAGAAACGATGTGGTGATGAGTCTAACGAATGGTTTCAGCTGTATGCTCTATTCCCTATCTAATCTTGGCATGTCTAGCATCATTCGAGGATGAATGTTTCCAAGGGGGGATGATGTAATACCTCGGGAAATTTTTCATTGAAATTTTGTGCGTAAACGTGTTGGGTTCTATCTTCTAGAATGAATTATAAATTTTCAGTGCAGAATGTCTTAGATTATAACCCACCATTGCATAGAGTATCGAATAATATTTCCAACTATATGTGGATCATCCAAAACGGACACCCGAGCGGCGAGTTATGAACATTCCGATCGAACCGTGAATAGTAGTGAACAGTAAAACGTGCAGGAAAAAAGTACTGAGGCCTGGCGTATTTTTGCTCCAACTTTAAATAATTATAACTCCTTGTACATAATGATCTGGGTGATCTACTATATATCAACGGAAAACTCTGCGAGTCCTCTTTCCAATGAAATTGGTTTCATCCAATTTTTCTATCGGCGCAAAACGTTATGGTTGATCTACTTCAGCCTATCATAAGCGAATTTTTGGGTCAACTTAAATGATCATAACTCCTCCTACACAATGATCTGGGTGAGATACTATATATCAACAGAAATATATGAGAGTCCTCTTTCTAATGAAATTGGTTTCATCCAATTTGAATATCGGAGTAAAATGTTATGGTTGATCTACTTCAGACTATCAAAACAGTCCACCAAAGGACAGATTCGAGATTTTTTTGATTTTTAGGGCGTTTTGGTCATTCTCCCTCACCCAAATTCCATCCAAACCCTATATTAAAGTCTATTAGAAGTATTATATGTTATATTTCATCAAATTCCCTCAAAAAGAAAACCCTAAGCTCCTACATCCAACTTCGAGAACCTTCAAAGTTCACCATTAATTCTGCAAATTTATTCAAGATTCCAAGTTCCTAGTTCAAGAACTCCAAGAACCATCATTCAAAGGTACGATTAACATCTCAAAAATGTATCGATCTAAAGTTCATCATTCAAGGTATGTGGGGTTTTTCAATAAGAACTTTCTTTCGTTCTTGTGCCCAAAAGTAATTTTCTTTTCAAAGGCATGATTTTTATTTGATTTTTGCGAATTTGAAGCATGAACCCATATCTTATAATGATTATTATAAAATCTTGAAGTTTATGATTTTGAAAGATGAATTTACATGTGTGGAGATATAAAGCATGAATCTTGAACGATATTTATCATGATTTTGATATTTGGGTCGTGAATCCCTATTGGAAATTGTGTTTTTTTGAGAAAGTGTGTGTTATAAGCACGTTGATGTTGAATATTTGAGATATTTTGAATGATTTGACCTTTTGGTCTTAATGGAGTTGTTTTGAACTCGAGTGTGAAAGAAATCCACGACGTGGTTAGTTTTGATAGATGGGAAGCACGATGGCTCCCGATGTATATTTATATATTACTGAAATTGTTTTGTTGTGGATTGTCTTTGAAATGATCTGAGCTAAGTTTGGGAGAAATCTTTAGCACCGAGTGGGAGGTATAAAGCGACCTTACTTTCCTATAACTATGTGCCCTCGTACGAGTGAGCCTGAGGCTGATTTATATAGTGATCACTAATTTGTATGGATTTGATATCGATAGTCCTACTCCAATGGAAAGGATAGGACGACTCTCCCCAACGTGGGTTATACGTTGGACTCCATGTAGCTCACATGGTTTATGTCGGTTATAGGATCTCCCAGTGTGTGTGTTTCCTTGAGTCTATGGTGAATGGTGAAGTGATTTGAAAGTGGAATTGTGAAAGTTATTCTTTCGAAAGATTTAAATGATATTTACATTATGAGAATTGGTATTCTTGATAAACTGAAAGTGATTAACAAATTCTATGATGACTCACATATGTTATTGTACTTATTTCATCCTCTCATGATTATGATGATTTTCTTCGGGCTATGTGAGTCTTTCATACATCCTGCATATTTCTTATAAATATTTATGATAATGATGTTTATACAACTGCATACACCCCAATATACTCGGTTTCTTTCCATGGTACTGACCCACATCTTCGAATGTGGGCTGCATTTTCTCTGAATGTAGGTTTAGGTGCTCAGTTCTAGGTTCGATAGTGATTCTTCGGGCACGCTGTTTTACATCCTCTGTTGTGGTGTGTCCTTATATTTCGAGGACGTGATGTCTGATGTTGATTTCACGGAATTGTTTACATTTGATAACTGAGTATGATTCAGTTGGGCCATGTCTCAATGGCTCACTGGTTTTATTGATTTTCTTATAGGCTTGTCAGACTAGTATAGATGTTGGGAGTTGACTAATAAGTCCTACTTTGTTATCTTTCTGAAATTCTTTTATTCTTGGATGATGATTACTCTGTTGATATTTAAGGGTTATTTATGGAAACCCCATTGATTTGTGTTGAACTAAATAAAAATGGCTCAAAGGGTTAGATTGGGGCTACTCGTAGCCTCAAGCACTGTGTGACGCTTCGGGACCTATTTTTTGGGGCGTTACAAACACCCTATTCATCAGATCCATAATAACTGTCGGGGCATTTGTCAATCCAAATGACATCACCAAAAACTCATAATGCCCATACCTAAGTGTGAAAAGCTGTCTTAGGGATATCCACCTCCCTAATCTTAAGCTGATGTTACCAAGAATGAAGATAGAGAAGAACTTTGCACCTTGCAACTGGTAAAACAGATCATCTATCTGAGGGAGATAATAGTTGTTCTTGACTATCACCTTATTCAACTGCCTGTAGTCAATGCACATACGAAGAGAACCATCCTTCTTATGCACACATAACACCGGTGCACCCCAAGGGGAAACACTAGGATGAATAAACCCTTTATCTAGAGGATCCTTAATTTGCTTCTTAAGTTCCCTAAACTCAGCCGGAGCTATTCTATGCGGAGAAATAGAAATTGGATGAGTGTCCGAAAGCAAATCAATACCAAACTCTATTTTCGTAACTAGAGGAACATTTAGAAGATCATCCAGAAAGACCTTTAGAAACTCATTAACCATAGGGACTGAAGACAAAGGAGGACCTTCCGAATTAGAATCTTTTACCCGGACCAAGTGATAAAGAAAACCTTTAGAGATTAACCTTCAGGCTCTAAGATAAGAAATAAACTTCCCCTTAGGCACTAAGAAATAATATTCCCATTCTATTTTTGGTTCACCAGAGAGCCTAAAGATGACCTTACGGGTTCAAAAGTCCAAATTTGAATAAAATTAATACAACCAATCCATGCCCAAGATTACATTGAGATCTACCATACCCAACTCAAATAGATCCACCAAAGTCTTCCTACTACTTACAGATACCAGACACCCCCTATAGACCCATAGCAATGAACGGATCTCCTATAGGGGTAGAAATAGAAAATGGATCCATAATAATTTCTAGATCAAAACTAAAAGACAACTACATAAAGAGTCACTTAGGAAAGAGTAGAACCTGGATAAAGCAAATAATACACATCACGAGAGAAAAGCTATGATGTACCGATAACAATATCAGGCGATGCCTCAGATTCTCGAGGGAAGCCAGAGTATATAACCTATTCTGACCAGTACTAGAACTAGGAGCAATAACAGAAGTAGATGCCATACCACCGGGTGTAAGAACAGAAGATAAAGCCACCGGAATCTTATTTGCCCCCATAGCAACCCTGTTGTCAGATAATACCTGAGCCAATGTTCTACCTGGCCACACTTGAAGCACTTATCCCTACCTTACTCATATAATCCCTGATAAGGACGACCACAAAACTAATAAGGAGGACACAAAAAATAGACTGACCTCTGTTTGCTTGAGATTGGGCTCCCTGTGTCCAAGAATTATCACCACCATGATGATGCCTATGCTCGACTACTGGTGGTAAGAAGCATTAGTAGTAAGGAAGTAACCAGAACTTTCCCTCTTTTTTTTCTGCCATTTCCTGCCATATGTACCACCTTAAGACTAGGCACCTCCTTGATTGGAAAACCTACCCCACTTACCCTGCTTGTCTTCATATTTTTCCTCCTTTCTCTTCTCATCCTCAACCTATTGCATATGAACTATTAGCCTCAATATGTCCATATCCTTAATGAGCAAAATAGTCTTGCATTCGAGAATTAAATATCTATTCAGCTCGAAAGCAAACTTCCTTATTCTCAACCTCATATCAGCCACCAAATCAGGAGCATACCTGGACAACTGATAAAACTTTAAAGAATACTCCTTCATAGACATTCTCCCTTGCCTGAGGTTAAAAAACTCCTCCTTCTTGGCTTTCCTTAACTCTTAAGGAAAGAACCAATCCATAAAATATCAGAAAAGTCCTTCCATAAATCGTCCTCTTCTACATCACCTTTATCTCTGTCCCACTCCTCATACCATAGATACATAACCTCTTTGAGTTGATAAGCTGCAAAGTTTACTCCTTCTACATTAGTAGCCCACATTACTCGAACGATTTTATCTATCTCATCAAGAAAGCCCTATGGGTATTCCTCCATCTTCAGTCCCATAAAAGTTGGAGGAACCTTCTTTATAAATGTGTAAGTCTAGTGGCCTCAGCAAATACAACATTGGATGTACCCTATTCGGCCTAAGTAGCAACTAGTTAGGAAATAGCATGCATATACTGATGAAAATCCGCATTTATTACATTTCCCCGAGGAACTTGAAGAGCAGTAGAAGGAATAGAAGAAACTTTTGTACAATTAGGAATGGGACCATGAGATCGAAGATGTATTCCAGATGTGGGAGGTACTCCGTCAACATTATCCCCATATGGGACAAAAGAATTTCCTTGTGTTCTAGATCTAGGAAGCATAATCTAAAAGATGAACAAACAAGGATTGGAGGAGATTCCAGGACTGAGAAGACAACCTTGAAGAAAGTATACAAAGAAAGTGAAATATTCCTAGATGTCTTGCAGCCTCTCCCTTATGAGTGTGGCGCGCTACACACCCCTAAAATAGACTCTACTCAACACGTCTTTGTGGACTCCTAATTGACCATGAACCTAGCCTTTGATATCAACTTGAAGTAGCCCAGACCAGGGCCTTGTCTTAATAGGCATCCCAAGTCCACCTAGGACCGGGGACCATACCCTTAACCCAACCCAACTACCTTATACAGCTTTAGATGAGCTAAATTTCAAGCATTTAAAAAAATTGCACAATGTTCTCATGGAGACTTTGGAATAGGGTCCCAACCATGACCGACCTAACCAAGTCTATCTATACCAAATCAGCCATCACACCATACAAAGCCAAAGAGAATATCGAAACATAATATGAAAGTCAAATCCAAAATGTAACATGATGGAATAGTGAGAAATTATGTCTGATGATGACAGCCTCCCAGCTTATTCCAATACCAAGGATGACACTAATATTGATCTCACCCATTCCAACCCCCAGAAGTTCCACAAAGCCTCTATCCAAAAGATATAAATATCCAGTTGGGATATGCCCCCAACTATGGCCAAAACTAATATCCAATAACAAAATAAGAAGTTTAAGAATGTCCAACATAAAGTGATGTCTTTCAAAAGGATGGAAGCTCACCACTTCAGTCTAATAAGATATCCTTGAATCAAGTACTATAAGTGAGGAGTCAAACATCTAATTCCTACATAGCATAGGTATACAACCTCCAATAGATGGGTTAGTGGGTGAACAATAGCATAAATCTCAGGATAAGGATAAAGTAATGCCATTTATCAAAGCCAAGTGAAAACCAACCAATGCAATCAAACATACATATATATAAGTGCTTGTATAAGGGGTCGAGCTTAGCATGCCTTTAAAAACCTGAACCTGAGTCATGTAGCTTAGCCGTCCTACCACCTATAGGCCATATGGGTTCATATCCCCCAGCTGAAAGGGTCCTTGTACGTGTAGCCGCATGACTAGGAAATAACCCTGGGATGACTAGTACATCCCTCCAATATAAATGTGACACTCGTACATAGTTATCAAAAACCTCTCATATCAGCAAATATGAGTTTTCAATTTTGATCCCCTTGGGATCACCGCCTTTCACGACTTATTTTATGCTTACCGCCATTAATGCCCAATTAAAAACCAAGTCCAACCAATCTAGTTATCCATTTATTAACCAAGGCTATTTGATAAACCAGTGGTGTCATCATGCCAACATACTTGCAAGCGTTATCCATAGCCAAACCATTTTAGATTAAAGGGACTCTCGGTGCCCTTTCTGTTTATCATATTACCCTCTTAGAAGACTACTATATTCTATAAAAGCATTACCAATTAACCATTAACCTTTGTAAACCTTTGAAAAACATTTAAGGTTTTATATATAAGCTGAAAAAAAGCAAAAATTTCATTAACATAAGTCAATGCAATGAATATATCTTTATCAACATTTTATCAAACGCCTTGGAGGCATAGTATAACCAAAACCAAATTCCATTACCATTAAATAATTGCCATGCAATTCCATTATCCAAAACCACCATGAATTCATAGAAAACATAATTAAACCATAAGAAATCATAACCAAGCCTTTTAACATCAAAACTCCTAAATCAATGATTGAAAACCAAAACTATGCAAATGTAAAAACCATGAAATCAACCATATAACTATGCTTTTTATTGAAATTACAAATAGGGAAATATCCAGAATATCCCCACTTAAATCACATAAAAATCCAACACAGGGTTATGACTAACCTCCTTATGAGTCGTAACCTTGCTTAGGGTTGATACCCACCAAATCATAACCAATCCTCAACCATGGATCAGACACTATTCAGTATACAACTCATTCTACCAAGTCGTAACCTCAATATACGGTCCATACCCATGATCCATATCCAGACAGAATATAACACTAGAAGGATCAAACTCTGACCAACTTATGAGTTATCTAGAAAACTCATACCCATGCCTTACGACTCTTACCAACAAGTCTTATCCATTCTAGTATCCAAGAATATCCCACCAACTAACACTGGTCAGCTGACAACGAGTCTTTACCACTCATACCCCAGGTTACAGTTCGTACTATAAGTCATAATGGGTCCAAAAAATGAGATTCCTAAAAATTTTCTAAGGGTCAAAACCTAGGATTCTTCAATTTCCTTAAGCTACTATCTAAGGTCCACTGCAGTGTTCAAATTAATAATGTCATGAGCCCATTGTGGTAGTCAATCAATTGCTACAACGGTAGGTTATGGTCTATGAACTACCATAGAAGGACACTTGACCTTTATAGTGGGATCAATAGAGTAGTCAAGGGATCATTGCAATGATCATCAAGCAGATTAAATGTCTAATTCTGAAAGATAGAGTTTATTTCCCACAAAATATAAAGGTTCATGCTTAGGCTTAAGAGAGGTAATTTTTTCACCAACTTGAGTAATTTTCATCATTGAGGAAAGATTATTTCTTCATTCTAACAATGTTTAATCCATTCAATTCATAAAATCATTAGAACAAGGGTTTATGGTGTGTTTCTTGAGTTTAGGCCCTAAGTTTATGAATTGGTGAAAAAACCAATGGGTAGTCCTAAACCTACCTAATAATGATTTTATGTTGTTAATTTGTACTTTCTAGTAGATAATTACTCACCTTGAACATGAATTGCGGTGATTTGAGGCAAATTAATGATTAAAAACCCCTTATACTATGATTTTAGGCTATATAAAGGGTAAAATCAATGGTGTTTAATCCCCATGACCTAGAATTGGATAGTATCGATTATTTTTTCTTTCATTACTTGTTTTTAGACAGCTAATTATTTGAATCTTCGAGAAAAGACAAGACTCTTACAGAATAGAACACATTCGAATTCTTTGGTCGAGGTTGATTTAGGTTAAATTGGATTTAAGAATTAATTTGATTGTATTTGTACTCCTAAATTAAATACTAGTTGATTGGTCTTCATATATACTTGTTATTGATATTTTTTATTAATGCTTGAATGAATAAGTTATTGAACAATGAAAAATTTAAATACATTATGATTCTAAGTGCACTTATTATATTGGTACATAGTGTTGTATCCTAAGTGATACTAAAATTGAATTTTCTGTTATTATATTATAGAGAGGTGGATACCATGCTGGTATAGTACATAGAAGCTGGTCCCCGATAGGTCATGGCTAAATCGGAATAAATAAGTGCCTTAGAATATGCATACATACTAGAGTTTGATACGTGAGTTAGAGACTATATTGTGATAATAATGAGACTAATAAGATTACTCTTCTAAGGTTGAGGTGGACATGAACTTCTATTTTATTGTGTTGTTCAACTCATGATTATTTTGATATTTATATTGGATGGTTGTGTAACTTAGTCATGGATATTGACTAGCCTGTCAGTGGTGGAGCCAAGAATTTAGCAAAGGATGTGCAAATTTTCTTCCCAATTATGTTAAGGGTGTGTAAAATTAAATATTTACTCATAATAGCTAATATTTAACCTTTTTAGACCACGTAATTACTCAATGAAGGGTGTTCATCTGACCACCCTTCGTTTAAGATGGCTCAGCCTATGTAGCCTGTTGTGGATATATTATTGGCCTATATGAGTATACTTGTTGATTGTTGTAAATTACTTTCTATATGTTTAATATACTGTATACTTTCTATATGATTTATGTGTTTACTTGTATTTCTAAGTTTTGATGATGCCTACTAGTACATTGTAGTTTGTTTGATAATAACATGTGTTGTTATTTTATTGAGTGCATGCTTTAGTTTAGAGAATCCGGTGCAACCTCATCTCTACATATGGCAGCTAACTTTGATCCAAGGGTAAGCACTCCATCTTTCGGTTGCCATGAATCATTATCTTGGTTCTTGTCCTTCTTCCAGATAAAGAGATAATTTTTAAACAATTTTTTAGTTTTTGGATATTTCTGTCGACATGGTTATTTTAGAGTTCTTGTATGTTAACTTTGGGTCTTGGATAATGTTAATAGATAGTTGAATTGTTCCATACTTATTTTTTTGTTAGTTTTGGAGATATTAATGATTGAGTTGAGTTTTGACTATACTTCTTTCTTAAAATTGGTTAATGAATTAGGTTAAGGCTTGCTTTATATACTTTACCCATCGGAGGGTCAGCATGGGTGCCACTCACAATCATTTAGGTCATAACATTATGAAAGGAATGTTTATATGAAGTCGCTGGGAGATCAAAAAACTTCCTAAAGTATGTATCTTTTTTGTTTTTCTTAACTTCCTAAAGTACATTCTTCTTTTCTTTTCTCAAACATCTGTAGAAATGGTGGTAGTGGTATCTCAACTAAAAGTTTAGGCTCCTCAACGACCTCCATCTCAACCTTCTTCTTTTACACAAACTTTGGCTCTAGAACTGGTGTTGGAATAATTTTTTATGGAAAAAAGATGGATGATTATATTGACTCTAGTCTACTAATTATTTTCTTTGGAGGCTCTGAGTTTGTCAAATCTCACCTACTTCTCAAATTACTATCCATAACCTATTTGGGTGTGGTAGTATAACTTAGTAAAGAATCTCAAAGCCTATTGTGAAGTAATTCAACAAGTTGCCCTATCTGAATATGTAATTCCATTATAGCCTACTTGGTATAATATTTAAACTGTATTTGTTCCTACTAAGCCTAGTATTAATGGGTCATAAGCTAATTTAGAGTTTCCTGTATAGAAATACTCACCTATTAACCCTACTGTACATACTGCTTCTTACTACACCAAAAGAAATATGAGTGGTCTTTATGATTCGGGTAAAACGTGTTGCTTTGATAACCATGACCCTTATTCTACTACACCACATATAAGATAAGCTCTAGATTCAAAGCGCATCCTAATCAACCATAGTTTTCACCATACTTGTCAGAAAATAATGCAACCATTTGAACCTATTGAATAATCTCAATAATTAAAGTTGTCAAAGTTGGTCTCACTAAGTTACACCACTAACCAATATCAGCTCAAAAGGATTGTTCATCATCTAACTTTACCTTCTTAATATTTTTAGATCAACTATAAAAATTTTGTTGGGTTTTTTGTAATCTATATTTCTCACGGACATTAGCTAAGTAGAGAAATCATAACTTTTGGATAAAATTTCTCTTGAGTTGTAGTATTTAGAAGATATTTCAAGTTCGGCTTAACCCATTTCATGAAATTATGCCTGATGATCTCTTTAGGCTGTTGGTGATACAGACACTCTCGCAAATACCCCTTGTATCATTTCAAAGCATATAGTAGTGATTGATTTTCTTTTGTACAAACCCAGAAATTTTGCCTTTGAGGTCTTTTTTTCTTCTAAAGAGAATAATATGTTGAGGGAAAAAATATCCTATGATGCAATTAAACCTCCGGGATCACTTTGAAACTGTATCTTTGCTTTTGCAATTAATAAGATTGGAAATAAGTTCAGTTGATATATTCTGTAATACCCCACAAATTCTAAGCTAAGATCCCAACCATTCTTCGAATGTGTATAGACCCAAATTTGAAGATTTTTAATTATAAATCAGTGTTAAGATTAAATATTTAGTATGAAAAAAGATTTTGATTTGAATTAAGGTTATAAGGAACCTTTAACACAAAATTGAGTAGAAAGCTTCTATCGATTGAGTTTTCATAGAAGATTTCACTAGGGTCAAGTTAAAACGAGCATTACTCGTAGAATATGAAGTGTTACATGACCCATAATGCACCAAATTAAAGTTTTTGAGTCTTATTTTCAATGCCACCAATCATTCATCAATCCAAATTTGAAGAAAAAATTTATAGGAATTTTAGTGAGGCAATATCCCAAATGTATGTTGGGTAGTATAACACACCAAATTACAATTTTTGATTGTTATTTCCAATGACACCAATCATTCATAAATTAAAATTTGAGGAAAAAATTTATAGGCATTTTAGAAAGGCAATATCCCAAGTGTACGTTGGGAAGTGTGCCACAGAGCACATGTTAGGAGGCCACTGGTTAGCCTCCGCATTGGGGTGTGTGGAGCAGAACACCTTCCAAGGCATAAAGATCTATTTTTCTTAGATTAAATTAGGGTCAATTAATCCTTTCACCCCATATAACTTCTCCAACCTTTTTTAAACCCCCTAAATCATCCTAAACTATTAGAATTATTCCCAAATTCGTTTTTTAAAAAGGTTTCCAAATCACAAAGATCCAAAACACCCAAGTTCAAGATTTCTCTAAGAGTCTTCCCAATTTAGATATGTAGGACTTCATTAGGGGGATTTTATTTCCTCTCAAGTCCAAAACTATATAAATTTCATAAATTAAGGTTTATGGTTAGTGTTTATGAACCTACTTTCAGTTCCCCTCTTTATTTCAGTAAATTTTATAACTTTCTGAGGTTTCTAGGTATGGTTATTTTTTTTGGTAATTTTTAGGTATGATTATGGTTTCAATGGATTTTGCATTTACTTATACGCATAACAAGGTGTTTTCTTGTTGTAGTTTTATTATTGACACAATTTTGTAGATTGTTTTTGAATTTATATCTACAGCCTGAAATTTAAAATTTTATTATATTATGAACATGTTTTTCACATGAACTTATGATTTCTATCTAAAACAGGATTTATGCATCAAAATACATGCTTTAAGGTTTATTACTATGAACTCTATATCAAAAAGATATGATTTTAAATACATAATTTCTTTCATATGGTTTATGACATGATATAGAGATTAGGCTCACAAAAGTAAGATTTATGAACATTATGACATCTAGATATGTCCATAATGATTAGTGAAAAGTTTTGACATCCAGATGTCACATAATATGATAGGAACACTAGAATAGTTTAGGAGGATTACTTAGCACCGAAAGGATAAAGGTTTAGACAATCCAAGTCCCATAACTTATTTCCACCATAGGTTTTTCAAAGAGACATGATTTTAGGATCCTTATGTATATGATTCTAATTTTGGTAGGTTAGAACAACCTTTTCTAGTGTAGGTGTATGACACTAGACTCCATCATTCTCACATTGTTTATCTCGGTTATAAGAAATTCCCACCTACAGACTCTACTATATTTTGATAGCTTACACATGGTTATTGTATGATTTTAGATAGCATGATTTAAGATATGCATTTTTCTAGAAATTCTTGTAAATGATTTTTAACTGTAATTACTCTCAGTTGGATATTCACATCTATGAAGTCTAATTTTAGACTCTTTTTGAAATTATGATAAAAATATTATTTTATTTATTAGTAATTGAATTTTTTAACTATTCAATTCAGTTTCAGTATGTATATTAGTTCTTAGTTGCTTAGTCCTTATCTTACATAATCAGTACCTTTCCTATACTGAGATATACTTTTGCTGTGCTACATTATTTTAAAATGTATCTTATAGTATGCAGGTACGTAATCAAATTTCACAGTAGCCTTAAACTCTTTAACTATTAATGATGCTCTTAGTCTTTCCGAAAGGCATAGTTTAGAATTTATATTGGTAGCAAATTATGTAAGTTTGATTAGTATAGGATTCATAGATAGGTATTTAGTTGAGTCACTTGTAGTCTATTTTAAAATGATTTATGTATTAAACTTGTAGTCATTAAGTTATTTTGAGTCTGCATATTTTATTATGATTAAGATTCCTCCCAGTCGTTATTAAATGTATGATGCCAGATCCAAGGGTTTGCTTGGGATCACTTGTGGTTCTAAGCATCGTGCTCGTCCAGGGTGTAAAATTAGGGCGTGACATATTTGTCAAATATGTTTTGGTAGTGAAAGTTATAAATCAACTTGAAAAACTTTTGTAGGTGGTTGTGTGGCTCTTAATAATATTTACCCTCACACTAGAAATTGTTCTGAATCAGCTGCACTAGCTGCACCATACCTTTTCTAAATTTACAAAAGTTGATGAACATGTGGTGTAATAGAAGGCTGATCTACAACCCTGTCCACTAAATCATTTGGATTTTTTGGAATGTTTGGATTGTTTTTCTGTCACCCAAATATCACATACCTCTTAAAGTACATTCAAGATCGTGATCAGTGGAATTAAGGGATTGTCTTAACTTTAGGTGTTTAGTATCAATTAACTTGTCTATTGAAAATAACAAAAACAATATAGATAAGTGAAGTCTAAATAGTTCAATATGAGTTAAAAGTATTATCAACATCAAATGAAATCCTTGACAATGGAATCAAAACTTTTTTCATACACACACACACTTAAGTATACACAGTCATACCAATAATATCAGATTTTAATTTTCATATCGTACCCAAGGGATTTGACAAATTGATTAACTAGTTTTGAATTCTTATATTGCTATTAGTAAGAAATGAGTAATAATGTTTGTACTTTGATTATAAATAAAAGTATATTAAGGCAAGTCATAGATGAATTATTCAAAACTCAGATTAGAGATATGATCTAGGGTTATGATATTTTGACAATCTTGTTAAGCTTTCAAACCCTACGTTTAATTGGTTTCATGTTACTAGTTGTGGGTTGATTTTAAACTTTTTGAACATTTCACTAACAAATGTAGGTCTCCTTGACTATTCTTCACACCTATATTCCTATAGTCTTTGGAATATAGTAAAGGGAATGCGAGTTCTCATACGTATCAACTGGGCAAGGGTAACGGGTATATTTCTATCCATGTTAGAGAATTGTTACCCCATTCCTATAGAATTCACAATCAAGATCTATCTTCTTTTATTGCGTATTTACTTTAACTATTTCTAGTCGAAAATATACACCATATAGTTTTTAGTAGTCTGGTTACCAAAGAATTAAGATCAAGAGAAGATAAATAACATAAAAATTGGAAATAAAACCAAACGATATACATGTTTCTACTTATTTCAATGTTAAGATTCTAGTTTGGTGGTTTGGCCTAAACCCCTACCATGATGGTTCACTAAATAATTTTCTTCGCAGTCTCATGCCATTGATGGAAAACTAATACAACCCTCTCAAAACTCCCTAAAATAGCTTAGCCATCCGTTCAACAGCTATGGTGGCAGCTTCCACTAGGGGGCTACCCTCACTAGATATCTTGCAACCTCCCCAAAATACTATTAACCAACCAATAAACCCTTAACAAGAATGAACGATCCATCTATATCCCAATACATTAAAACCTGCTATTACTATTAATACCTTACCCAAAGTTACACCCAAACTAGTAATAATACCACATAGATCACCATACATTACATGGAAAGTCTTTGAAGTCAGAACTCTGATCATTCAAGAAAACCTACAGTATGCCTTCACTATGAAATGTTTGTATGGAAAGCTTAATGTGAAAGTGTCACACCTTGAGATACACATAACATCATAATACTAGTCTGAACCATGAATTCAACACCCCATGCGTGTTTCACAACTCCTCATCTCAAGAATAATTCTTTTTACCACTTCAATAACTAAATTCAACCTCTTACTAGGAATTCATTAGGGCATAATACACCCATCCACTTATACACTAACATGACATTTAACCTATCTTCATAGCCATATATGAAATTCTAGGCAACCAACCATAAAAACATCTTTCTCATTTTCTCTAAATCTTTACCAATAACAACTTCCATGCACAATCCCCAAGAAAGCACACACAAAATTTCAACTAACCATGACATATATCAAAAGCTCTACCATAATATTTATTCAAACTTATATCCTTATACAAAACAAGTATACAGCAATCTTTCCCCAACATGAAATATTTACTATCTCCCATCTAAACAATTGTTCATCACTACTATCGATTCATAAGGAGAGATCACTTGAAAGGTTAGGACATGAGGACCTAATGCATAAAAGAATACTGTGCATAACTTGGACACTTAACCGAGGCCAAAGTAATAGAGTACGAATGCTATAAATTCATTTTAGAGATAAAGACTGAGGACATACATAACTTAATCTGAATTTTGCTGGCCATTAAGAGTACAACATGAGTTATGGGAACGGAGTATACCGTAAAGCATAAGTACATGAGTCATGAGATGCATCACCTGAGTTTGTAGTTTATAATTTCTGGGAATATGATTCATACTACTGAGTGAACTGGAATCCTTATACTAGGAACTGAAAGCGTATATGATTTGATAGAAAGTGCACAAATATGAGCTATGATCATGGAACTAACATGTAAGGCATGAGTAGATATTATGATGACTGAAATACAAAAATTTGCATTGAGATAAGAATAGTTTGGGCATCATTCTTCCTTACTGGTGTTCTATTACATACTGGCATCACTACTAGAATCTGAGAGCCTGGCTCAATTTCTTGTTTTATCATCTCCCCCTTAGATTTAAGCTATCATTCTAATTCTGTGGACCCATTTAATAAACTCTCTCTAGAGTCGTAGATATAACAATACACATAAACAATTAACTCACCTTGAAAGACTACACCTTAAAGTTATAACCCTCTGCTAGTACTTTCTTCTGAGATAGAACTCTTAACTTTCTATATCCCCAAAGTCATCATATAACAACTTAAACACTTACTAACTTAGAATCTTTATGAGTATCAACTGTACAATGAGTTCACACCATCTAGAATTTAAACTCTTCTTTTTATTAGCTCAATCATCTAAGATTCAAGCTTAGACTCTAACACTTAACATGAATATCCCCAAACCTTTAATGAACCATACTAACTTCCTTCATAGCCTACTAATATCACATCTCTAAGTTTATATTTTTCCCTAAACCATAAGAATTACCATTACACTACATACCCTATATCAACAACATATAATTTTGAATCAACATACTTAAATTCTTGCATACAATATTTCAAGCCTACTAGCTTACCTTTCATACAATTAGCCCCATGGATACCTAATCTACTAAATTCATATAAAACTATCCCTATTTTACTACTGCTAAACTTCTAGGTTCATGCTTCTAATTCTAGATCATATGCTATCATAGGATTCCGAGGGATCTGAGGGCAAAAATCACTTTGTCTCAATGCAAAATTTTCATGAACATGAATGAAATCTTTCAAACTTTGAAACTTAAAAGCACTGGTGGGATACTTTTAAACCTGTGTGCAATCCTGTAACTATCTGTAGGGACTATTTGTAAAAACTCTATCTATTCGGATTTAAGCTTGGCTATTTTTGTTGCCTCAAGAATAAGGCAGAGTTGGGATGAATGGATTAACATAAGAATCTTCCTAAGTTCCTTAGAGAACACTTCTAATACACGATTTGAGACATAAAAGAAAGAAAATATTTCTTAAATGCCCTATAGCCTCTCAAACAAAAGTATAGGCATCTCTGTATTATTTCGTAAGACTCTACTAGACACAGCTTCATAGAAACCCTAGGACACTTGATATCCATGCTCTGATACAAAGTTTTTCATGACCTAATACTACCGCCTAGTCGTAACATGGTGCTCGGAATCACAGGTGATCCTAAGATAACCTATGAACTGGTATACTACTTGAGCAACTGATTTAAATTGTATAAAAACTAAATTTACTGAGCGAAAAAATGATCATAAGGAAATCTGAATAAGTATAATATTGATAAATTTTACATTATGATAAAACTGAAGAAAGTGACTTGAATTACATGAATGACTCTTACTGACCATCAATGAAGCCTCTACTATACTGACTATAGATAGCTGGGACTTATTTCCAACTACCACTAATCAATACATATAAATAATCAAGATAAAGTACATGAACTACAACTGACTGAAGTCTTTAAAATAAGAGAACCCATCACCTACTGGCTGGAAGCTACAAACTGTCTGATTAAGATATGTGGTCTACAACTGGTACATATATTATGAGACAATGTAGCACATAGACATATATGTGGATCAGTACTTTGGAATGTAATGAGTAAGTAGGGGTGAATAGAATAAGTAAAACTAAGTAGCTAGATAATCTTAAAATGTGCATGCTAAGTGCAAGTAGACTCACCAAGAGACTAAAATCAACTAAAATCAAAGTATCTTAAAACATATGATGAGCTGGTGAATTAAGACACTTAGTTTCTTAAATCTTTACTTTTGTAGGACAAGTAGAACTAAAGCTGGGAAGCGGTAGAACATGAATCTGTATGTAAAACTCATCTAAAGTTGAATATATTGTAAAACTAAACTAAGGATCATTTATGGATACTGAGAATAAAAATATGAACATGTAAAATTGAGAATGCATGAGCAAGTAAAGCAAATGTGAACTTTTATAGACTGAGTGATGATTGAAATTATGGGAGCTATCATGTGACCGACATGCCCAATCTTAGCTAATTGGGATCCAACCTATAATCCCAGTTGGAAGGGTGTCAGTACCTTACCATGGGTACTAACACATGGCTGTATGGATCCAATAATCATGAGTCTCGAAGGACTAGGGAGTTATTCCTAAACTTACGGGAGACCCCTAAGAGTGTGTCGGTCCTAAACTGGTGGGTAACATCTCATAATGCTATGCTGGCTATGTAGTTCTAGAACTTAGGGACTACTACTAAGGACTAGTCCTAACTAGCGGGTGAGCCCATATACCTAGGTTCACTCGGTGCTTAATCATACTCCCAACTAAATAACACTAGTATTATTATGAGTGTAACATGACATGGTACTGTACTGATAAGTGCTCAACATGAACATGATAATCTAAATATAGTAATAAAAACATGGTCTGATTGACTTATAGCTTAAAAATAGAAACATGTTGAAACCATATAGGTATCGGGTGTTCAAAACCCTCTAGCACTGAATGATCATAAAATACAATAACAATGTTCAAAACAGTGATATAAAATCATTTTTCAAAGACCCAAAACATAAGACATTTCAATAATTGAGTGAAATACATGAACTTGAACACGGGGATGAGTTAAACTTGAGAAAACAACATATTCACATGTGTTACTACATGAATTTGATAGTTAGCATAAAATCGATTGAGTATAACATAGATTTTTGAAAGTTTAGAACATGATATAGTTTAGTTTACATGGAAACATATATGGACATGGCTTGAATTAAAATTACAAATAAAATCATGGGTTAAATTCATCTTGAACATGTATAAATTCATACTTTAAACAAAAGAGGATTTTTTGGCTCAATGGGTGAAAGGAACCCATTGATGAATACCCCACATACCTTAATTGAACGAATTATTGAAGAAATAATAAAATTAAAGCTTGAATCCTTGTGTTGTTGAGAGAAGAAGCTTGAATTATTGTTCTTGGGAAAGGGGAGGGTTTTTACATGAGTTATTTTGTGGATAGTGGGCAAATAATGGCCTTTTTGGTGTTATAAATCGTGTTTTGGATGATTTGGGTTTAGGTGAAAGGACCAAATTATCCCTTGGCCCTTAGAAAACTGAAATAGTATGGGAATAACATCTACATCACATCCATTATTCTGGGGGAGATACCAATGTTCCATGCACCTTATTTTGGAGGAGAGACCAATACGACACAAGCTTATCATAGAGGCTTGCTGTTTCTCACAAAAATGATCATAACTTTTTATGGGTATCGAATTAAGGCAAAATTGATATTGTTGGAAAGATAATTAAATTATATATCATTTGGTGGGTCCTGAGATGAAAAATTCCATATATATAAAATGTTATATATGTTCAAAGTTGACCCTAGAAGAATCGAATACAAAAAAAATTTGGTCAATTCAAAGGCTCTTAGCTCAACTTTGATCTAACTATTTTTTATGAATAATTTTCACCTCATAAACACTTCTTACAATAGGATAGAGATCATGAAATCTGTCCTCAAATACAAATCATGAGATTAGAGTTTACAAGCGTAGGAACGACGGTTTAATGTCTAGCCCAAAAATGTGGGGTGTTACATCTCGACGCTAAATAATACTTCTAAAACTACATATAATTATAATATATCATGAATAATTTAACTAAAATCATACTATGAGCCTTTACTCGAAATTTATAAAATTGTACTACTGGTGAGCGTACCCTAACAACTATCTAGAATATATCGTTGTTATGAGTTTTCATGATGAAACATAACCTTCTTTAAAAAACATGTCTATGTTTGTAATAATAATATTCTTAATTATTTTTTAAGTAATATTTCAAGTGACAGAACCTTCTTTAAAACACACTCTGCATAACATGTATAAAGACGTTCTATGAAAACATAACATTGGCTTTGAAGAAATCAAGAGTAAAGCTACACTGTTCATAATTTGTTTAAAATATTGATTAAATTATCCAGGATTTGAGTAATGGACTACAATTTCACAATATTTTATAATTCTTCATATCTAAATAACAATTAAATCAACCTTAGAGGTAAGAGAAATCAATTTGAAGAAATGAAATTTAAATCCAAACTTGAACTCATCTATCATAACATTTTTAAAAAGTATAGCCTGAGGATGAAAGGATTATCCTCAATGAATTCTTAAATACCTTTAGTCAATCCAAGTATCCTAGAAGAATTCAATCTTGGAAGAAAAATGACCATATGAAGCTTTCTTGAACCCTAGAGATGAGTTCTTATTCTAACCTGAGATAAGAGAATTAGTTGATGTTAGAATCATCAAGAAATTCTTAAATTTATGTTATAAGACTATGGAGAATACTTACCTAGACATAGGAGGAGTAATGAGGTCTCTTGGAACTGACCAAAGCAAGAAAAGTATGAAAAAAAAAATCATGTTTTGTAATAATTCAAATTTTTTAATTGTTTATATAAATTAATATACGATCGTATACATGATGTGGATTGTGTATCTGATAAAAGGTCTATAATTTGAGCCATTCTACCCCTAGGAAACTTTTCTCACACTTTCCAAGAACTATGGTCAATGACTCATGGAACCCAACCACGATTTGTTATTTGGGTTGTTGATGGTCACTGTTTGACAACACTTTAGTAAAATGCTTATATCATTTTGTGTAGATATAGATTTACAAATGGTCTAGGGTTGAAAGCAAAATTCTAAAAGTTTTAAAATGGTAGGTATTAGACTGCATAAGTCTTTATACTCTAGGAGAAATGATTGATTAAAGTTGACACAAGTAGAATCTTATATGAGAACTTAATTGGTAGAGGAGTTTTCAGCTCAACTTTGTATTAGGGGTTTATTATAACCTTAAATAACATCCAATACTCTTATCAAACTTAAAAGTTGACCTTAACACCTATGTATAATGAAAATCAATTAGTTCAGGTCTAACTACATACTTAAAATAGTTAGAGTTTTAGCCTAAAAGCTTAGGGTGTTATAAAATATTCCTCTTGGGATCATTAGTCCATCGAATGAATATTATGGACTAGAAGACAATGTATGGATTTAACTAATCGTGGTTTACATAGGTTGTCTACACTTATACTCATCAACAAGGGTTTGGCAACCAACTACTAAGAAATGCATAAGCATGAGTCATGAGTGTATATAATATATGCTGCCTAATGTAATACTGACATTCATAGGATCATAGAGATATATATTTATGCTTGAAGATATTAATTTCCATACTAGAGAGTGAGAATTATTTTGGATCTATATAAAGTGAATTGACCTGAGTTATGGGCATAACGCTGATATGCAAGACATAAGTAGACAATTGTAATGAATAAAATCCAAGGAATATGCTACTGTGAGAATGTATTGTTTTCTTATCATAACTCTTTTCTGGAATTCATTTCTATATATATCTCAAAAACCAACTTGGTGCTTCACCCAACCATCTCCCTCTTAGGTCAAAAGCCAATATTTTAAGTTTATATGCCAATTTTCTAAAATAATTTATACTCACTTTATTTTGCATGGTTGGGGTAACACTATCCATATTAGGATCTCAATAGTATACTATATCTATATATACAAAACTCTTGCTAGGAATTTCTTCTAAGATACTTCTCTTAACTTTCTCTAACCTCTCTAGTCATCATTCTATAGTTTCTACTTTTATTGGTGTATATAAACACTTTCTCTAACACTTAATATTCAGACCTTCTCTTTTTAGTCTACTAAAATGATATGTCTAAATTCATATCTTCTCTAGTTATTGAAACTAAAACTATACTTAGAGCCTTAACATCGATTATTGATAATGTAACAACTCTCATGGTAATTTATAGCTTTTGTGTAATTTTAAATTTTTGACCTTCCTTGTTGTTTATTTCTATTATTTATGAGTTATGGGGATGGTTTTCATGGTCTTCAAAGTGTTCGGGAGTGATTTATTTGAATTTAGGATTTTGAATAGCCTTTAAACTGATATAGTTGTCTTTGGTCAACATTCTGTGATCAAAGCATCATATGGTGATTGTATAAGTTCTATTAGATTCAAAATATCATTCTTGGGTTTGAAGCATGGTAATTCGGGTTCTGAGGCTCAATAATAATTTTTTAGTGTTTGAGAAAAAAACTAGTTTATTTTGTCTGAAAGGGTTCTCAGGGTGAAACTTATTGATTACGACCTTTGTTTGTTGATTTGCAAATTCTATTAAGTTTTCAACATTCAAGTAAAACTAATAAAATACCATAGTTTTCAATCTCTAAAACCCATCAAAGGATAGACCATTAAATTAGCTATCCAATGCCACTAGTCTCACCTTAATCGATATCGTGGCAAAAAGATATGAAAATTTCCTTAAGGGCCTGTCAAACTTCTAGTGACAATGAAATAGGCAATGAGTTGTTACCAGATGTAGCACGTTGTTACATGTGAGTTATTTGCACTCTAGTGAGGGTCTCAAATTTTGTTCCAGTGATAAGGAGTCTAACTCACGACTTGTTATGAGATATAATGAGTCATTACATGAACCTACTTCCACACAAGTAAGAATTCTAGAATCCAGTATTAGACCACGACTAACCCTAATGACTTGTGATCAGACCTAACAAGTTGTTAGGAGGGAAAGTGACTGCCTTAATAGTAAAATCTCAAACCTCAGGACATTAGGTCACAACTCAAACAACGACTCCTGACCAGTTGTAATGAGTCATTGGGTGAGTCGTGACGACTAGAGCAAAAAATCTCTATACAATTTTAAAAGGGGATTTTTAGTAAATTCTTGTATGTTAACCCCAAACCTATGTCATTTGGGTACTCCATTAAAATTACCCTAACATTCTCAAAGGAAACTAGGGTTCTCTAAGTTTAAGAATAAGTCCCAAGCAATTCCCCAAGGAATTCACTTCTGGTATGTGGGATTTTATCAATAAGTAACTTCCTCCAATTGTCTCCCACAAAATCTTTCATTCTCAAGCAATATTCTTTTCCCCTTTGAATTGGGTTCCAGATCAAATAAGAGATTCATTGCTCTCATCAATTTATGTGTGTAATCAAACCATGAATATGTTCTTTCCTTGAGATTAGTGATTCCCCATGTTCAAAATCATAAATTTTCCCCATCATACCAAGAAGTTGACTTTGTTATCATGCTCCGAGATTGTTAGCATGTTCATTTGTAGTAGTCAAAGATGGTGGGTTATGAACTCCTGATACTTAGATAGACATGCATATATCAATTAAAATGTTATGGACCATTTAAATCATTTTTACGTTATAAAATTCAGAATATTATCATATTGAGCATATATCAGTTATTTGATCATGTTAGGCACATATCAGTTTATTATATCAGTTCAGTTAAGAGTAGTACTTATAGCTAAGTGAATGCAGGTATGAAGGTTCACCTACCAATTGAGGATTGAGAACTTTAGTAAAAGTCCCTAAGTTATAGAACTATGGTGCCATCATAGGTTATGAGGGGTCACCCGCCAGTAGAGGACTGACACCCTAGTCCTTCAAGTCATTAGTTTAGTGGATCCATGATAGGCAGAATTAGTAACCTTGGCAAGGTACTAGAACCCTTCCCACAGGGGTTATAGGTTAGACCCCGATTAGCTTAGATTAGGGCACGTCAGATATATTTAGCTCCCATAGTCCTCAACTTAGTTTTCAATTTACGTTCAATTTAAGTTTTCTTGACCAACTGTTCAGTATTCAGTTATTCAGTTTATTCAACATATGTTTATAGTTGGTTTTGCATTTAGGTTACATGTTCATGCATTCATGTTCGGTTTACATGTACTATTTAGTATCCTATCTCACTTACTCAGTACATTCAAAGTACCGATTGCATACATCTATGCTCTATATTATCTCATAATATAGGTTTGGACACTCAGTACCCGAGCTTCTTTTTGTATATCTACACACTACTTAGCTGTAGTCTTGATGAGTCCTTATTAGTCGAGGACTAGTTATCAGTTTCTTATCTTCTGTACTTCACTTACTTCTGTCTGTCAGAGTTAGTTGGGGGTTTGACGCATTAATTCCTTATTAGTAGAGGCTTTTATATAGTCAAACAGATGTTTAGATTTTCAGTATGGTTTTAGTTAGACACTTCTATTTCTAGTTTTGGTTGATGTTTAGTATTTTATTATGATTATTTTATCAGGTCTTTATTTTAGTTCAGCTTCTATCTAAAATATTATTAATATCTTTTAGTATTCGTAATGTTTGATAGACCATGGGTTAGCTTGTGGTCACTTGTTACTCTAAGCACTGTGTCATTACTAAGGGGTAGTCTTAGGTTATGAAAAAATTGGTATCAGATCATAAGGTTTAAAGTGTCCTAGGGTGTTTGAAAGCCACATTGAGTAGATTCTTATTCATAGGTGTGAAACATGCCACACTTATAGACAAGAGGCTACGAAATATTTTAGATAAGTCTCACCTCTTTAATGATTCATGTCTGGGATAGAGTGTGAACTCGATTAAGTTTTGTCATCTAACTCATCCTCTATTCATTAACTGAAATGCCTCACAAAAGGGCTAGTGGTAGAAGGTATAGGGACCAGTCCATACAATTACCTATTCTTGAAGACACTTTAAATGAGTAGGCCTCTAATGCTAAATACAGAGCTTCTTTTATAGAATTGGCCCATTCAAAGGATTCTCAGAGTAATTAGCAAGTTTTTGTCCCAGCCAATCCAACAGTGAATATGACAACAACTAGGATCTGGGACTTCACTCGGATGAATCCCCTGGTGTTCTTTTGATCTAAGCCTGAGGAGGATCCTATGGAATTTTTGGATAGTGAGAAGAAGGTGACAGAGGTCATGGGTGTTACCTCGAGTGACAGTTCTGATTTACCTGCTTACTAATTATAAGGGGTGGCTCACACCTATCTTAAGCAATGAAATAAGGATAGAGGTATCGATGCAGGGCCTGTAGAGTGGGATAAGTTTGATACCACTTTTCTAGATAGGTTCTTCCCACTTGAACTAAGGAAAGAAAAAGTACAAGAGTTTATCAACTTGAAGCAAGGTAAAATGAGTGTGAATGAGTATTCACTCAATTTTACTTAGTTAGCGATGTACGCTCTGAATATGGTTGCTAATTTTAGGGCCCAAATGAGCAAGTTTATATCTGGTGTTTTAACGAGGTAGTTACGGAGTATAAGATGGCTATTTTTATCTAGGAGATGAACCTCTTAAGATTGATGATTCATGATTAGTAAATTGAGAAAGAGACGATCAAGAGAAGATCAAGAGAAGGAGAGGGATAATAAGAAGTCCAGGAATGGAAATTTCAATTTCTCTTAGCAAAAATAAAAAGGTGGGAATAGTTCTCTTTTCCACCAGAAATCTACGACCTTAGCACCATCGTCTGCTAGTACTTTAGTGCCCAAGTTCAAACAAGATACTCATGATACAACATCGGGCTCTAAGTATAAGGGTAGAATGAATACTAGTTGTACTAACCCAGTTTATAGAAGATGTGGTAAGAACCATAAGGGTTAGTGCATGACCGGTATTGATGCTTGTTTTGGGTATGGTAAGTCAGGCAACAGAATAAGGGATTGGCAAAAGGTCACACATAGAGGTAAGGATTTTCAATAGCAAGGTCAGGATAACTCCTCATCAGTTATAACATGTCACCCAACAAAGTAGGGTGCCACTTCTAGTACAACCAGTGGACAACATCAGACTCAACTTTATGCCCTTTAGACTCGACATGATCAAGAGGGTTCTCCGGGTGTAGTTATTGGCATATTACAATTCTTTCACTTTCATATGTATGTAATATTAAATCCCAAGGTCACACTTTCTTTCATGACTCCTTATATAATAGAATATTTTGGCGTTATTCTTGAAATTATTGAAGAACCCTTCTAAATTTCTACCCACTCAGTAGTTTAGTCATAGCCAGACGAGAATACAAAAATTTCCCAATCACAGAATCCCTAAAAGTCACCTTAGTCAACCTTATAGAGTTATAAATGACTCATTTTTATGTTATTATTAACATAGATTGGCTCCATTTTTTCTATGCCTTAGTTGATTATAGAAATAGATTAGTCCAGTTTCAGTTTCCTAATGAGGCAGTCTTAGAATGGAGGGGTAGCACCCGGTGCCTATAGGTCAATTTGTCTCCATCCTTATTATGAGGAAAATGAATTCCAAAGGCTGCATCTATCACCTTGTTTGAGTCAAAGAATTGAGTTTTGAGATCCCGAGTCTTTAGTCAGTTCTAGTTATGAATGAGTTTCTAGAAGTATATCCTAAAGATTTTCCCGAAGTTTCTCTTGAGAGGGAAATTGACTTTGGAATAGATCTTCTTCTATATACATAACCTATTTTAATTCAACCTTATAGAATGGCTCCATCCAAGATTAAGGAATTCAAAGAACAGTTGAAGGATATCCTAGATAAGGGTTTTATTAGACCTAGTGTCTCTCTATGGGTGTTGTAGTTCTATTCGTGCATAAGAAAGATGGTTCTCTTAGAATGTTCATCGACAATCGTTAGTTGAACAAAGTCACAATCAAGAATAAGTATCCTATCCCCAGGATTGATAACTTATTCGACCAATTTCAGGGTGCAAATTGTTTCTCTAAGATAGATCTCAGATCTGGTTATCATCAGCTCAGAGTTAGAGAATGTAAATTTCTGAAGACGACCTTCAGAATTTGGTATGATACTTTGAATTTGTTGTTATGACTTTTGGAATAACAAATGCTCCTACAACTATAATAGACCTAATAAATAGAGCGTTCAACCAGTACTAGGACATGTTAATCATAGTCTTTATAGATTTCATTCTCATTTATTCCCGTAGTGAGGTTGAGCACACAGACCATTTATGAATCATTTTGCTGGCCCTCGAAGATCGCTTGTTATTCACTAAGTTTAATAAGTGTGAATTCTAGTTAAAATCAGTAGCTTTTCTTGGTCACATTATTTTAGGTGAAGGTATTCAAGTTGATCCTTTAAAGACCAAAGCAGTAAAGAAATGGACTAGACCCATCTCTCCATAAGATATCAGGAGTTGCTTGGGTTTAGCCATTTACTATAAATGGTTTATTGAAGAGGTTTCCTATATTTCTTCTCCCCCAAACTGACTTAGAAGAAGGTCAAATTCCAGTGATTTTATTCTTTCGAGAAAACTCACCTCCACCCCAGTTTTGACTCTACCAGAAGGTTTAAATATTTTTATGATATATCTTTTTGCCCAAAATGTTATTTATATCTTTCAGTATTCATCATGTTTGCCAGTCCATAGATTGTCTTTGGGTCACTTGTGACTCTAAGAACTGTGTTATGACTTGGGATGGTCTCGGGTCATAACACCGAATCGTATTATTGGTTTATTTTTATGAGGACCAAAAAAATATTTATGGGTTCACTAGGAGAGATTTGTTTGCTGCAAACCATTGTTAGTGCAAAGCATCTGGTACAAGCCTCAGGCCTTCTTCGCATTTGCGGTCATGTTCTCATTTTCACAAAGAAAGAATTTATACTCCTTTGTGAATATGATAGTGGAATAATATTTGCAAAGAGCGACAAGGTCTAGGTCAGTTTTTCTTTTTTTGTACATTCACAATCGATCCACCACATATGTAGTTTGTTTAAGTCAAAATACTTCATGTACCTAAGGGGTTTACTCGATACACAAAGAAGATACTATTCACTCAAACATTATTAAACCCTCATGTCATGATTTAACTCTATTTTCCCTATTTTTAAGCTTGGGGAATACAATTTTGGGAGAATCTAAGTGGAGTGGGTTTCTTCACTTTTATTTGGGTAAGCTTATAAATATTTAAATCCATTACCTATTTATTATATTGCAAAGTCATCTTCAAAACTTGGACCGTAAACTTAAAATTTTGGGTGTTACCCGATGAAGTGAAAAATAAGTATATTGATGAATTCTTATCTAATTTAACTCAATTTTTACGGAATTTCATATTTAGAACCCTTAAAGTGTGGGTAACGTAATTTCTTATTAGAATTCTAATTTTATACTTTTTTAGGGGCCAATTTACAATGTGGTTTTAGACATAGAATCAAAGTAAGATAATATGAATATCAATAGACTCTTAATTTCTGTAGAAACCATTTTTTACATTTTGAGAACATTTTGAAGTTGTTCATAAGGCAAAGGCTTCTTGTTGAGCAGCTCAAGTTTGTATTTTTAGATTTTGAGTTAGGTTATACCTTAACTTTCTTAACACTTGGTTGGGTAGATAACTCATCAAGTAAAGCAAGCTATGGTTGGTGAATTTGTCATTATTTTCATCTTTTAAAGTCATTACTACTACCATGTTGCCCGTGTAAGGGCTTGTGTGAATCTTATTATTGAATTGATAATTATAATCAATGAAATATGGATGCAGGGGCTCGTGTTGGTCTTGTTTTAGAATTAATTATTCTTTATTATTATTATGATGCTTATGTGTGGGATTGGATTGATATTATTTTGTTTCTTATATGGTTCTTTGGTAACCTATTGCCACGATGGGCTTAAATCATGACTTATAGAGATTTGGGAGATTTAAGTACATTTATGCCATTGTTGAGCTGATTACTGCATGTTGTTGATTTTGGTATGATCAAACATACTCATTACTCATTTGTATGAAACTAATATACCTATGGAACTTGGATTTCCTTCCCAAAGAAAATATATCTTTTTCTAAAATAGCTTAGTTGAGGGGAGTGCCAATGAGGCTGATTGTTGAGATTGTAATTAGTATAGGTATTGTGAAACCCCCCATGGAACTCATTCTAGAAGCTTAAGATCAGACGTTTATACAAGGTGAACATAATAGAATTATGTACATGCCATAGTATTCTGTTGCACTATCTTTCATCCTTTTATATGATTGATAATATGCATTGGACTTCTTTATATGTGGTTTTCATATCCCTACATTTTGTTTCAGATTGTACTATTATACTATTAGGAGCTGTACAACTTGAGCCATTCAGACTTTTCTATTTACGGGGTAGATGCATTACTCATAGTTTACATTAACTTTTTAATTATTTATTTTTCTTGGTCACCATTGATGCCTACTAGGTACAAGTAGACCTTACTAACTCCTACTTTTCTATATCCTTTGTGTGTAGATCCTAGTTTGAGTGCTACTCATGGGTTGTGATTTCCTGTAGCTTTAGGATTTGAAGTCAGCTTGAGCTCCCTATCCAGATCCTATTTCTAGATTTCATCATGTTCTCTTATGTATTTACTTTCTATGAGTGATAGATGTTATGCATTCGTAGTTGATGTAAGTTTTAGAATTGCTCTTTTGCATGACACTAAATCTTTGGGGATTTGAGTTGTACTATTCAGATATTTGTTATCATATTTGCTTGGCTTTATTCTAAAGTCTTATGTGTTGCTTATTATTTACCTTCTTTTCGTTATTTGTTTCTCTCTAGTGTTTCACTTATATACCCAGGTTAGGTATGATAGGCGTCATCATGACCTCGGTTTTTTGGAAATAAAAAATTGTTATCAAAGAGTTCGCTTCATGACGTGCCATAGAATTAAGACACTTTCAATTCTTAAGACAAGGGAAATTTCTAGTTTAAAGGCATGTTTTTGTCGGTATGATGAGTTTTATTAACATCTTACAAGAGAATACGATTTCTGAGGAAAAATGGAGGAAAAAGACTCAAAACTATTTATGAGAAAAATCATGGATAACATCTAGAAGTTGAGGAACCACCCATGACTTATCAACCTTGGCCATAAAGCAAAGTACTGATGAAAAATAACAATTTTGATTTCCACAAATTGAGTTCACGAATTGCACTCTTGGTCTACGATTGGTAGACTTTATCCATGAAAGGATGCTAAAGAAGTGTAACTTAATCCATGAATGGATGTTGAAGAAGTGTAAGAGAAGTCTTATTCCCATGACTTGGTTTATGATTGGTAGACTTGTTCACAACTTAGTTCACAATTAATGGAAACGTGTTGACTTTATTTTCCTACTCGGCTTAGGATAGGATTCCTTTGTATCTATAAATACTCATATTGGGTTTTATGTTGTAGTTGACATTCTATTGATACTTTTGAGACATTATATTGTCCTTGCAAGCACTAGCTTCAATTTTGAGGGTTTTAATTCAAAGTGAGATTTGTGGTTTTTCATCTAATTCCTTGTAAGTGCATAATTATGATTTCTCTTCAGAATTATTATTGTGTTCTTACAATTATGTATAGCTAATCACCACAACTAGGGTTGTAAGAACCATGACGAATTATAAAGTAGTGTTCATAGTATTAAGTGATTCTTAAGGGGTTGTTGGGCATGAATTGTTGTTCTCATGGTTTTATTGATTTGGTAGTGTACAATAGTAAAAATCTCCTAATCTTTACTTGTGATAAATAAGGGGTAATAGATTAGAAATGAGAATAAATAACAGAGACTTGGAGCTATCAATCTTCAATTAATATCCCTAGGGGTTAGTAGTTTGAAACTTAGGAGAAGAGAAAACTTAATTGAGGATAGTCATCTAACAAATACAAAAAGCAATTTAGGTGAGAATAACCTATTGATTCTATATGCTTGCACTGAGAGAGATCATGAGTACAAAGAACTAATGGAGTTATAAAGTTATATGGAACACAGTCCTAGTGCCTTTCTCATGCAGATTACAAACTAAATAAAATTAGCAGTTATTATGATTCAAAGGTAGAAATACAAACCCCCCTTTTTTTATAGGAAATTACGTATTGATTATTTAGATAGACAACTTAATAGAAATTTTGGCCTATTTATCATGGGATTAACCCCAACCTAATTTTATTATATATTTAACTTGGTATTGCTTTATACTTAGTTAGAGGCGTAAATTAGGTGGCATCAAATTTTGGCGCAGTTGATGGGGAATACATTTAAGGAGTTAATTGATTGTATTTTTTTGGATATTGGTTTCTATTTCCTAATTTTACCTTTTTTGTTATTCTTAAGATGCAAATCAGTGCATGACCAACACTCAGCATCAATCCAATCCCTTGATTCCACTCGATCCTTAGATAGAAAGAAATTTGAGAGCTAGAAGAAGAATGGTTAACGGAGGAGTTCATGATGAGGAAGGTCTGAACCATGGGGTGTACAAAATAGGACTTCAGGAGAATATAGATAAAACCACTGCTCAAATGGTTACTGAATAGAATCCAAGAGAAGAGGCTTCTAGGTAGGAAACAAGGGAAGACAAGGCTAAACAAGAGAAATCAACCCATCTGGATGCCCTTGAGGAATAGAATAGGTAAAGAAGGAATAAGGGAAATTTCCCCCAACATTATATTCCTCAACTAATGAGGACAATGGTTTGGATAATGCAGAAAAATAGGAGCTGTTGTTCCACGGCCACTACCATGGAGAGCAAAGTTTGACATCATCAATGCTAAGATATAGTTGTTTAAATTTAAAGGAGTATTTCTAGGGCTTGGAACTACTGATGCAAACTTACAACTGATGAACTTTAGGAATTTGTAATACTTTCAAATTGTGGTTGTTTACTTTCTCTCTTTCAAGAGATGCTACATTATGGTTGACTGAGTTACCAGAAGGATCAATCACAATTTTCCAGGAATTAAAGGATCATTTCTTAAGAGATTTTTCTCACCATGTAAATTAGGTGTTGTACTAGATCTGGTTAAGGTGTAAGAAAAAGCTAACAAATGTCCCAAATCATATTACTTTTGAGTGACATTTAATATAAGATCTTCTATAGAGGTTTGAATACTAATAACAAGGCTGTATTATACACTTTCACTAGAGGTATATTTATAAGCTTAATTTGGGAACAACTTCTACTATTCTTGATAGGATTACTAAAACCCACGGGGTTGGTATACTCA
>NC_061121.1:117680768-117867737 GCF_002878395.1 Capsicum annuum
TCTCAATCTTTATCCCTCTTACTTATACCCGGGTGTCACGACCCAAACTAGGGCCTGGCCATGATAGACATCCCGAACCCTGAGGGCCCAGAATGTCCCTTATCTGGTAAAGCATGCACACATTCATATGAATAAAAAAGATACAAAAATGTAATCTGCTATGGAAACATAAACAATTCTGAATTCAACATAAGTATGAAAATTGAAAATCAACTACATCTAATAACATCTGACTCAGTCTGCGAAATCTCTGCTACAGGAAAACTTGACAACTATCTAAAAACTGGGACAAGCCCCCAGTAGAACAAAACTATAATAAGGAACATAATCTGAAGGACGGGCCTTCTGGAATAGAGAAGGCTCACCAACTAATCACTGCAACTCTGTCTAATGAATCTATTGCCTTTTTGGATCCCTAGACTGAGCCTCAGAACTTGGAGAAAGGAGGGGGGGGTGAAAATAGATGTACTGGTATGCAAAGAAATCCAAAATAAAGATTATATGTAAATAAAATAGTTTGGGAAACAACTTTGTCAAAGTATTATTCATCAAGTGGCTTTCGAAACACGAGTGCATTTCTGCAAAACCATATAACCTGCCTGTCAATGCAAGTTCTGATCTGTATCCCTACAATTTTGATACTCCACGGGCGTTATGGAATCCTCTATTGACTCGGCGGGGAAGCTCCCATCCCAAGTGTGCCGCAAGGGTTGGAGTTACTAAATCTGATACGCCATATGGCTCTGGGCCAGCATAATAAATAAACCCAAATCGAGAAATCACGGTTTTAGGCGATGAGTTGTTTACTACTCATGCCTTCAATGGGGAACCACCTAAACTCTCTTTATGCCCAATTTTATCCTATTCTAAATCATGCATGTTTCTAGTTTCAACTCTAAAAATTCTAATTTCAAACATGCATTAAATCTATTCTGAATTATCATGGCATAATCTTAATTGATATTGTCACACCAAGACTTGCAAGTCCTATTTCTGAGCCATAATGCACCATGCATAATTCTTTCATTAAAACACAGTTCAGACCACCCAAACATGCAAACAATATAAAATATTTCATGTTTTGAGAACACAAGTCAAAACTATGCTGAGATTGTTCAAACATATGGTGGTCATGTGCTTTTGGAAAAATCATGCACTCTTTCATTATATGAATATTTTCAACATTTATCAATATGCACAACCCTCTCTTTCGAATTCAAAACCATATATCAATTTGTAGCATTAATCAAGATACTTCATATCATGTCTTTCAAGATACATTCAAAACAATCTATATCATAAGAAAATTGGAAAAATCATACCAAGAGAGGGATTCATGTGCGTTATTCTCTTAATTCATTCATAAATAATAAAACATATGCATACGCATATATAATTTTAAATCAATTTAGGGAAGGTTTAAAGACCAAAACAATACCATCAAGATTTCTAAAATATGAATGTATTCATAAATCTGAAAACCCCTTTCCTAAAATCATGATTTCTATGCCCATGAGATTTTTAGAAAAATCCCACGTACCTCAAAATAGGGAAACAATGGGTGTTTCTTGAAGCCTATGCTCCGGGGATTTTGAATCTTCAATTGATTTTGAAAACCCACGGTTGAATCTTGAGTTTCTTGAAGTTCTTGTTTGAAGCTCTAGAGAGGATTCTTGATGATTTTAATGAAAGTAGGGTTAAGTTGCTCAAACATACCCTAAATACTTTGTTTGGACGGTTTTAAAAGATAGGGAAAAGTAAAAATTACCCTTAATGACTCCTAAACGAAACTGGAAATTTGAACTTAAAAACCCAATTTTGGTTGCCACCGCGATGCGCCACAATCGCGGTGGTCCACTGGAATTCGATGAGTAGGAAATTGAGTGCCTCCGCGATGCGCCACCATCACGGAGCCCCACTAGAATTTGACGATTGTCAATTTGACCCTCTCCGTGATGCGCTAGTCACCAAAATGACGATGTTTACGTTTGGAACTTTAAATTATTCATAACTTCTTCACCGAGGGTCCATTTCGGATGAATCTTATATTGTTGGGAAGGTAATTCAGTCATCTACATAAGGAAAGGTTGAAATATAGTTAATTCTACATGAAAATTAATTTAGATCATTCTAAAAGCTAATACTTAGACTTTCTATGGACAAAATTTAGCTAAGAAGACGTCGGGGTGTTACAATAGCCCCTCTTGGGATCATTCGTCCCCGAACGATGATGCAGAAAATAGACAAGCACGATTCCAAGCATACTAAAGCATAGAAAGATTAAGGTAAGGGTTGGACCTTTAACTCCATCATCTACTGGGTGTGAAAAGGTGTGGGTATCTTGGTCTCATGTCATCCTCTGATTCCCAAGTGGCTTCTTCAACTTTCTGATTTCTCCACAACACCTTAAATGAAACTATTTCTTTACTTCTCAACTTCCGGACCTGACGATCTAGGATTGCAATAGGTTCCTCTTCATATGATAAGGAGGCTGTCACCTTGATCTCTTTTACAGGAAACGCCAAACAATGGTCTCCAATGCATTTCTTTAACATGGATATGTGAAATACCGGATGGACAGAACCCAAACTGGCAGGCAATTCTAACTCATACAGAACACCACCCATTCTCCTCAAAATTTGATATGGTCCTATATAGCGAGGACTTAATTTACCTTTCTTCCCGAATCGCATGACTCCCTTCATAGGAGAAACTTTTAGAAATACCCAATCACCGACCTCAAACTCTAAATCTCTTCTCCTAACATCAGCACAAGATTTCTGATGACTCTGAGCCATCTTAAGTCATTCTTTGATGACTTTCAGATATTGCCTAATGAATAAGATCGGGCCCAAATATTTGCATCTCACCTACTTCGTACCATTCTATAGGAGACCTACATCTTCTCCCATATAGTGCCTCAAATAGTGCCATCTTAATACGGTAATGGAAACTATTATAGTACGCGAACTCTATCAACGGTAAGTGCTCTACCTAACTACCTTTAAAATCAATCACACAGGCCCTCAACATATTCTTAAGGGTCTGAATGGTGCTTTCGGCCTACCCATTGGTCTGAGGGTGAAAAACAGTGCTTAGGTTCACTTGGGTGCGTAATACTTTCTGGAAAAATCTCCAAAACTGAGAAGTGAACTGTGTACCTCGATCGGATATGATGGATATAGTCGCACCATGCAAACAAACTATTTCTGCAATGAACAACTTGGCATAATTGTCTCCCGAATAGTTAGTCCTTACAGGCAAAAAATGGGCTGACTTGGTCAGTCTATCTACAATCACCCAAATAGAATCATACTGGTTTCGGGACTTCGGGAACCCTATAATGAAGTCCATATTAATCATCTCCCACTTCCACAAGGGCAAAGCTATCTCTTGGGAAGAACCATGTGGCCTCATGTGTTTCACTTTAACTTGTTGAAAATTCAAACACTTGGAAACAAAGTTAGCCACATCACACTTCATATTATTCCACTAATACAAAGATTTTAGATCTTGGTGCACCTTAGTAAAGCCTGGGTGAATAACATACCTTGAAGTGTGGGCTTCGTTAAGGATTCTATTTCGCAAATCATCCACATCTGGTACACATAATCTTCCCTGGTATCTCAAAATACCATCACCAACAATCTCAAATGACATCACCTTCTGCTTACCCACATCATTCTTAATTTGCATCAAGATGGGATCTTCAACCAGCTTCTTCTTAACTTCCACACAAAGGGAACACGTATCTATCTCATGAATAACCATTTCCCCATCTTCAAAATCCAAGAGTTGCACTCCTAGATTTGCAAGTCGGTGAATATATTTCACTATCTCTCTCTTTCCTTCTTCAATATGAGAAAGACTGCCCATAGATAATATGTTGAGGGCATCGACTACTACATTTGCCTTACCCGAATGATAGTAAGGCTCATGTCATAGTCTTTCAAAAGATGCATCCAACGCCTTTCCCTGAGATTTAGTTCTTTCTACGAGAAAACATATTGCAAACTCTTATGGCCAGTGAAAATATCAACATGCACACTATAAAGATAATGCCTTCAAATTCTAAGCACAAACACCACAACTGCTAATTCCAAATCATGAGTGGGGTAGTTCTGCTCGTGCACCTTTAACTGCCTAGATGCATAAGTCACCACCTTTCTATGTTGCATAAGTACACATACAAGTCCCACACGGGACGCATCACAATACATAACAAAACCCTCTATAACTTTTGAAAGAGTCAAAATAGGAGCTGTAGTCAACTTATCTTTCAACTTCTCAAACTATTCTCATAAGAGTTGGACCATAAAAACATCACCTTTTTCTGAGTAGACTTAGTAAGTGGAGCATCTATAGAAGAGAGAAACTCTCTACAAAACTCCGGTAATACCCTGCCAAACCCAAGAAATTTCGAATGTCGGTTGGAGTCATGGGTCTGGGCCATTTCTTTACTGCCTCAATATTTTGGGGATCAACCTTAATCCCTTCACTACACATAATGTGCCCCAAGAAGGCAATAGTATTCAGCTTGAATACACACTTGGAGAATTTCGTATACAACTTATGATCTTTGAGGGTCTGAAGAACAGTTCGAAGGTGATTGGCATGGTTTTCCTCACTTTTAGAGTAAACCAAGATGTCATCGATAATAACTATGACAAACAGGTCTAGGAATTAACAGAAGACCCTAGTCATTAGGTCCATGAAATTTATAGGGGCATTGGTCAACCTAAAGGACATGACTAAGAATTCATAATGACCATATCTGGGTCGGAAGGCTATTTTAGGAATGTCTGACTCCCTAACTTTCAACTGATGATATCCCAAACGAAGGTCTATTTTTGAAAAACACTTTGCACCCTGAAGCTGATAAAAAAGGTCATGATTCTAGGAAGAGGATATTTATTTTACACTATGACCTTATTCAACTAGAGGTAATCTATGCACATATGTAGGGAACCATCTTTCTTTAGCACAAAGAGTACAAGTGCACCCCAAGGAGAAATACTAGGTCTGATAAAACTTTTATCTAGGAGATCTGCTAGCTGTTCTTTCAACTTTTTTAACTCTGCAAGAGTCATTCTATATGGCAGAAAAGAAATAAGATGGGTATCTGGAAACACATCAATGCGAAAATCTATCTCCCTATCAGGTGGAAGTCCTGGGAGATCATCTGGAAAAGCTTCTGGGAATTTATTTACTACTGGGACAGACTAAAGGGGGAGACTTTCAACATTAGAATCTTTAACCCGAATAAGATGGTATAAGTAACCCTTGGAAATAAGTTTACGGGATTTGAGATAAGATATGAATTGCCTCGTTGGTGCTAAGAAATGCCCCTCCCACTCTATTTCTAGCTTATTTGGAAAAGAAAAGATAACCTTTCGAGTCCTACAATCTAGTATGGCATAACACCGATAGAGCAAGTCCATCCCTAGGATAGCATAAAAAACAACCATAGCAAGTTCTATGAGGTCTGCTATAGTATCCTTACTAAGAATAGACACAACATAATTTTTGTACACCCTTCTAGCCACAATCGAATCTCCCACCAGAGTGGAAACAGAGAAAGGTTCAGCAATCACATTGGGTTCAAACCCAAAACCAACAGCCACATACGGGGTCACATAAGATAAGGTAGACCCGGGATCAAGCAATACATATACCTCACGTAAAAGGATTTGTAACATACCAGTGACTACGTCTGGCGATGCTTCCACTTCCTGGCGATTAGTCAAAGCATACAACCGGTTGCGAATGCTCCCGATAGCTAAATTAGTGCCCTTTTGAGGTGGTAGTGGTGCAAAAGAGTTTGCCTGAGACTTAGCTCCACCAATATTCCTCCTCGAAGAGGGACATTCTCTTTGGAAGTGGCCTATCTGGCTGCATGAATAACACACCGATGGCTCCAAATGACACCTTCCCGGAAGATTCTTACCATAGACACACATCGCAAATAAGAATGGTACTACTGAGCCACATTATCTTGTGACTGAGTATCCTAAACTCTGGGTCCCTGGATGGCCTGAAAAATCTGAGATCGCTATCAACTATAGGTCTGGGCACTGGGGCTTTAGCTGCAGACTGTGCCTTGCCCTAAAACTTCTTATTTTGCCATTTGTTACCCCAATTACCACCCTATTATGGACTGAGGTTCTGATCTGCTGATCTAGCTCTCTTCGGCTGCGTTTCTTTCTATCTGGAATCAGCTATTTTCTTTTTTTTCTCCTCAACCTACTGCATGTGGACTGTCAGTCTAGCAAAGTCCAATTCCCTGTTTAGCATCACCCCTTGACATTCAAGCACAAGATTATCTGAAAGGCCAGAAGCAAACTTCCTTATTCGGGCCCTCAAATTGTTTGTCACCCTTAGGAGCATAACAGGCTCGCTGATTAAATTCTAAAGTATACTCCTGAGCACTCATCTTACCCTGCTTAAGGTTTATGAACTCCTCCGCTTTGTCTTCCTTCAACTCTAGAGGAAAGAATCGATCAATAAAAGCTTTCACCAACTCATCCCATACTGTGGGCTCAGCACTTTCATCCTACGCCTTTTTCCACTCATTATACCATTGGTACGCTATATTCTTTAGCTGGTATGCCGTTAGCTTAACACCTTCCACCTGATCCACATGCATCACTCTGAAAATCTTCTCCATTTCTTCTATGGACTCTTGCTGATCCTCTTCTACCTTAGTTTCAGTAAACTTAGGCGGGTTCATTCTCATGAACTGACCCACCCTAGTAGCTTTAGATATAACAGGTGTAGACCCAACATCTTCTGATCATTGGGATTGATTAACCACCACTTTGTCAGCATATGAATAGATTGTCTGAATTCTGCATTCAAAATATCCCTCTAAGTAGTTGGGGGACGGTTAACATTAGTCTGAGGAGCCCTAGTTAGACTGGTTGGGACTGGACGGACTCCTAGAGTAGGGACAGGTTCTATAGTGTGAGCTCTGTTATGTGTCCTCATCCCATGAGTGGGACAAAATTCGTCCTCTTGAGCGTTAACATTGGTACGGCGGGGAGGCATAACTTGTTTTTCTAAAAATCAAGAGATCATTGATTAGGGGACAAATTAGACTCTGAAGCACGAACTAAATCACAAAGAAGAGAAACATTCCTAAACGCCTAGTAGCCTCCTGCTTTTAAGTGTGGCACACTACACACTTATAAACAAGACTCTACCGACGCGATTTCGCAGACACCCTGGGACAATGAACCATGCTTTGATACCAAGTTTGTCACGATCCAAACTAGGGCCTGGCCATGATGGACATCTCGAACCCTGAGGGCCCAGAACGTCCCTCTTTATCTGGTAAGCATGCACATGTTTATATAAATAAAGAAGATACAGAAATATAATCTTCTATGAAAACATGGTCAATTCTGAATTCAGCATAAGTATGAAAATTAAAAATCAACTACATCTAATAACATCTGACTTAGTCTCCGAAATCTCTACTACAGAAAAACCTGAAAACTGTCTGAAAACTGGGACAAGGGCCCCGTAGAACAAAATGATAATAAGGGATATAATCTAAAAGACGAGCCTTCTGGAATAAAGAAGGCTCACCAACTATTCACTGTAACTCTGTCTGACGAATATACTGCCTTTTTGGACCCCTAGACTGAGCCTCAGAACCTGGAAGGAGGAGGAGGGGTCAATACAGATATACTGGAATGCAAAGAAATCCAAATAAAGCTTATATGTAAATAAAATAGTTTTGGAAACAACTTTCTCAAATCATTATTCATCAAGTGGCTTTCGAAACACATGGGTGCATTTCTGAAAAACATGTAACCTGCCTGTCAATGCAAGTTCTGATCTGTATATTACTTCTCAGTTAGGTGGCACTCCCCTACAATTTTGATACTCTACGGGCGGTTTGGAATCTGCCATTGACTCAGCGAGGAAGCCCCCAACCCAAGTGTGCCACAACGGTTGGAGTTTTTGAATATGATACGCCACAAGGCTTTAGGCCAGCATAATAAATAAACTTAAATTGGCAAATCATGGTTTTGGGCGATGAGTTGTTTAATACTCACTCCTTCTTCGGGTAATCACCTAAACTCTCTTTATGCCCAATTTTATCCTATTCTAAATCATGCATGTTTCTAGTTTCAACATCTAAAAATTCTGATATGAAACATGCAGTAAATCTGTTTTGAATTATCATGGCATAATCTGAATTAGGGTCGTCACACAAAGACTTGCAAGTCCTAATTCTGATCCATAATGCATCATGCATAATTCTTTTATTAAAACACAGTTCGGACCACCAAAACATGCAAACAATATAAAAGATTTCATGTTCCGAGAACACAAGTCAAAACTATGCTAAGATTGTTCAAACATATGATGGTCATGTGCTTTTGAAAAAATCATGCACTTTTTCATTATATGAATAGTTTCAACATATATCAATATGAACAACCCTCTCTTTCAAATTCAAAACCATAAATCAATTTGTAGCATTAATCAAGATGCTTCATATCATGCTTTTCAAGATACATTCAAAACAATCTATATAATAAGAAAATTAGAAAAATCATACCAAGAGAGGGATTCATATGCGTCATGCTGTCAATTTATTCATAAATCATAAAACATATGCATACGTATATATAATTTCAAATCAATTTGGGGAAGGTCAAAAGACCAAAACAATACCGTCAAGATTTCTAAAATATGAATGTATTCATAAATCTGAAAACCCTTTCTTAAAATCATGATTTCTTTGCCCATGAGATTTTTAGAAAAACTCCACGTACCTCAAAATAGGAAAACAATGGGTGTTTCTTGAAGCCTATGATCCATGGATTTCTAATCTTCAATTGATTTTGAAAACCCACGGTTGAATCTTGAGTTTCTTGAAGTTCTTGTTTGAAGCTCTAGAGAGGATTCTTGATGATTTTGATGAAAGTAGGGTTAAGTTTCTCAAACATACCCTAAATCCTTTGTTTGGACGGTTTTAAAGGTTAGGAAAAAGTCAAAATTACCCATAATGACTCCTAAACGGAACTGGAAATTTGAACTTAAAACCCCGATTTCGGGTGCCACTGCGATGCGCCACAATCGTGGTGGTCCACTGGAATTCGACGAGTGGGAAATTGAGTGCCTCCGCGATGCGCCACCATCGTGGAGCCCCACTAGAATTTGACGATTGTCAATTTGACCCTCTCCGCGACGCGCTAGACACCAAAATGACTATGTTTACGATTGGAAATTTAAATTATTCATAACTTCTTCACCGAGAGTCCATTTTTGATGAATGTTATATTATTGGAAAGATAATTCAGTCATCTACGTAATGAAAGATTGAAATCTAGGAAATTCCACATGAAAATTAATTTAGATCATTCTAAAAGCTAATGCTTAGACTTTCCTTGGATAGAATTTAGCTAAGAAGATGTCGGGGTGTTACACCGAGAGAATATAATACCTGGAGATGTGAGCCTTACATAAATTTCACTGAATCAAATCATCAACTCTTGAAACACAAATGTGGCAAAAAAATCTCAAAATGCCCTTAAAATCTACGGTAGCCCTCTTGGAATCACCACTTAACACCTGATCATGGCTGATGCAAAGTCTTTTTATCCTTAAACCGGTGATCTTAAATCTGCTCAAATAGTGAGAACCTTAACTCAACACTTGCAAGAATCCTCCTACGGTATGAAATACAGAGTCGCACCATCACGTTAGCTAAGGATTGAACATCCCGTGCCAACAACAGAAACTAAAATATAAGCCAAGATATCCATACTTATTATCTTCTGGCTCAAGGCATTCGCTACCACATTTGCCTTGTTGGATTATACAAGATAGAGATATCATAATCCTTAAAAAAATCCATCCATATACGCTACCTAGAATTAAGCTCTCTCTGGGTCATAAGATGCTAAAGACTATGATGATTCGTGAAGATCTCATAATTCATACCATAGAGATAATGCCTCCAAATCTTAAGCACGAAAACTACCACCGTCCACTATAAATCATGAGTGAGGTAGTTGCGCTCATGCACCTTCAGTCGGTCTAGGTATCAATGTTGTCAAGGAAATCAATGTTGGAACTATTATAAGGATAACAATTGTATCTAGTCTGGGTATTGAGATATAAGTATAGGAAGAGATAGTGATTGAAACTGAGAGGATGACAAGAAGGATAAAATTTCCTTATATGTCTCACCTGGGAGCCATGGTTCTGATTAGATAAATGCCCAATTGGAAGACATTCTTTCTAAAGTGTTAGAAAAGGTAGAATCTACTGAAGAGAAGATCAATGGTGGTTAGTTGAGCTAGAGAACAAAAGGAGAGGTAACCACCAAAATTTTAAGAAGGTTGACTGGACCATGATGGACCCTCTAATCGACACTGAATGAATAGGGTGTAAAGTACTATCACGACCCAAAATACGAGATTATACCTACATATATTCTATTTAAACTAGATAAGAGAACCCTTACTACCTAGTTAATTATTACATAAAAGTCAATTGACAACCCTATTATAGTTAAGGAGCTTTAAATGTATAAATTGACAAAAATCACTAAATGAAATTTCTTACAAGCATTTTTATACATTATAAACAACTTAAAAAATTACACAAGACTTAGTCTAGACATTTATAAGAGCTTCTATAAGGGACATAACAATAAAAGAGACAACTTCAACCTGAAGGAGAGATACCAAAGTTTATGATAAGCACTCACCATTGACACAAGAAACTGCTTGTCAAGGTTAGAATCATGTAAAAACATATAAAACTCAAGAAAATAAAATTACCCAATATCAATAAAAAGTAACTAAATCACTTAACCTATACGACATAAATTGTTTCCTTTAAGTCCCTTCAATAGATCCACTAACTTTACTATTTATTACATTCATCTTCTTATCTACATATGAACATAGAAAACCTTATACTAAACACATAATATGTAATCTCAATCAATGAACAATAAGCACAATGTACTATGTAAGATCACAAAAATACTAATCAATGTATGCACATGGAAAAATTAACACATGATCATCGATACAATTAAGCATCTCACAAGAGTAGTCTAAGTTCTACCTTAATAACCACAATGTCTAAATCAAACCTCGATAACCACAATACAGTATTCATGTTATATGAACAAGTAAACATTCAAATATATGCAAATAAATGGATATCAATTACCAAATCAAGTGTGTACATATATACTATGGGGACTTATGCTTGCTTAATAGTCTTGACTTCCAGTGGACCAGCTTTATCCATGCACCATATTGGCATGGTAATCAACCCTCTAAAGCATCAATACTTATGAATTCATGCTATTGTGTTACTCAACCCTTTGAATATCATAATATCATGAAACACAAATAATACCACTCAAATGTATCCTAATGCATTGATATTTTAAGTAAAAAAGCTATTATCATAAAAGACTTAGTCTATTTCATACTGTTATTGCATGCGTACAACAGTCTTAACCAAATAGACCAATACAAGTATGCCCAAAGGCCAATTCTCGAATATTTTATTTTTGAATAGGCAAGAAGTCTAAAATAAGTCTATAACTACGAAAAACCATAACCTAAATATTAACTAGCCAATATGGTTTAATACAAACCAAATTTGATATGACTCATTAATATCAAATAATTCTCATGTATAATAACATTACAGTCTTCATGATTATCACTTTCCAAGACGATTTATCTCACCTTCATTATTATTAAACATAAAAGTTAACCTTATCTACTCACTTCAACCTTAATTTTTTCCCACACTTTTAGATGTCTATCTTTAAACTCTACAAATTATGACAACTCATCTCCTTGTTATGAATCTTCCTTAACAAGCTTCGTCGTAATGGGAAATCATAAAATCTTGGCACTCTTCCATTCCAATCTATACCTTATCAAGTTAACTAGGTCATTAACAAAAATATACAATTACACTCTAACCAAATTGTCACCCTAAAAGCTTATTTAACATGACTATTAGTTAGGTTTATTTAAAAATTATGTGAATCCTTTAACGAAACTCTCATATACCTAGGTGTCACTGAACTAGCTAAATTCACATGGCAATTTACTATGAGAATTACCAAATTATGTAAATCCTTTAAAGAAACTCACATACAACTCATTAAAATAGTAGAAATCTTTTTCTATGTAATTTTCATATAACTATCCATCCAAACTCTACGCTCATAGGCCTAGGAATGCTTTATCCTAAAAAACTATATTCTATACATATTAACTAACCATAATATTTTACTCATAAGCTATAACCTACATCAACGTTGAGATGCTACATGCCGAACATGTGAGGCATGTACATTAGTTTCAACGAATTAATTTGATGGAAGAATCATAAGGAAGAGATGAAAATTGAGTCCATTAAAAGCTTTGCCTCTCAGTAATAGTAGTGTTAAGCTTATACTTTGTCTAGAGCATTTTTAAGAGGAGGTAATTAGGTTTAAACTAAAACCTTAAAAAGGTATAAACCCGCATAAGCTACTACCTAGACTCCGCTACAACAACCCAAGGCCCGCTACAGCTATACCGCTATAGCAGCTAGAGGACCACTTTACTAGCCCTTAGGCAGTAAGCCTGACCAATTTTTGTTCCTCTCCAAAATTTTGCAATGCACAGTACAAATTGCCCATGTTCAACCTTGACTTGGTATAATATTTGTATTTTTGTAATTTTAATCAAGAAATTATTAATAATGATGAAACAGGGTATTATAATAGATACCACTTAATCAGTCCTTCATTATTGAAGAAGCATCGAGGATTAAAGTAGGAGGTCAAATATTCCAAAGAATATATAATAATGAACAAACACTTACTATACTAACCCTTATTAATATTAATGTTTCCCACCTATCAAGGCCCTGTAAAAACTACCGTCTTATGATATTAACCTTGAAACTAATAAATTTTTTAAGAACTTAAGACAATGGTCACAAAAAAGACCTCATTATATATAATGACCCCCAAGTCATATTCTATATTTCTGCTCATTTTTACCATTTAGAGATTTTCTACTGATAGTTTGATTATCAGGCAGTTGGTTGGTTTCTAAGGATAATTCCCTATTTTGAAGCATTCGCTAGTTCAATGGATATTGAGCAAAAACATATATCAAATAACCATGTATGCCTATTATGTCTATTCCAATAGCTCTGGATCATTGATTATATGTTGTGTGGACCCTTGGTTTGGTTCTTAGGATCCCAAATTCATTTTGGGCTATCTGTAGAAAGTTAACAAATATGGTAAGTGGGTGTGTCTCATGACTTGATTTATGAGTCATGATGGGACCTACTCTGTACCGCTAGTAGGCAACGGGCCAACTTGTTAGGAAACAACTTAAAAGCCAAAAATTAACAATTGAAGACTTAAGTTGAAATAAAATAGTCAAAATAGTCTAATAATTAGTTAGAAAATCAACAACCATTCCATGTCTCATAATGTTTATACAATAGCTACTACCAATGAACCATGAGTACTAAATAGTCAAATATATTATGCCTCAAAGATAAAAGACTAGACATAGATAAATAGAAGAAGAAAAAGTAACTCCAATTCCAAGAGCTCGCCCAATCTAAAAAATAAACTCTACTAGAATATTAAATCAGTGGCGGAAACTAGTACTTAGATCTGCATCAAAAAGGTACAAAAATGTAGTATAAATATAAAAACCACGAATACTCAGTAGGCATCTTTGGCCGACTAAGCTAAATCATGATATAGACATAATAAGATACCAGATAAAATAATCTAAGCCAAAGTAAAAGGGGCAAACCTGGAAACAAGCTACAATAACATTGTATATAAGTAATTAAATACATACGAAATGGTATCATAAAGATCATATGACTATAAATACATGATTCTCCCTCATAAGCCAATAAGTGTAGAAAAGTAAATAACCCAACGTGGGCCCCATAATATTGGAGGGTACAATCAAGGAAACTAAGTAACTGAATAATCGTAGGTTACCAATTATCATGCCATAACCAAGAATCCATCAAAACTGTACCTTATCATAATAACTCCCAATGCTAGATATGCAATAGAACTCAATAACATCATCATCATTATCATCAAATGCTGGACTTGAATAAAAACTCATCTCTCTCTCTCTTTCTCTCTTTCTCTCTCTCTCTCTATATATATATATACCATATCATCAAACCTTATCAATAAGGAATATTAATAACTAACTTACTAAACTATAACGATGAGCTACAACTATAGACCATCCCTTTTACTCATATCTATACACTGGACCAAGAATCATAACCAAAAGTCATATCGATACCCTCACCCAATAACCATATCAATGCCACATCTATTAAGTCATACCATTAACCAAGCCCTTAGGCTATGTCAATAGTCATATCCATAAATTATACCAATGATCATGTCTATAATCCATATCGTTAATCATATCCATAAGTTATATCACCTATCACACACTCTTTCTCTCTCACACACATATATAAATAAGCCATATCATTAGTCATATCTATAAATCATATCATTAGTCATATCTGAAAGCCATATCTATAATCATATATATATATATATATATTTATAAGCCATATCATTAACTGTATCTATAAAATCATTTCATTAATCATATACAGAAGCCATATCTCTAATCATGTATAAGCCATATATGCATCATATCTATAAATCATATCATTAATCTTATTCAAAAGCCATATCGATAATCATTTAGATACAAGACATATCATTAAACATATTACTAATCATACCCAAAAGCCATATCCATAATTATATATATATATATATATATATAAGACAAATCATTAGTCATATCTATAAATTATACCATTAATCATATCCGAAAGCCATATCATTAATCCATATATATATATATATAAGCCATATCATTTGTCATATATATAAATCATATCTCGAGGCCACGTCAATAATCATATATATATATAAGCAATATCATTAGTCATATCTATAAATCATATAAAAAATTAGAATAAATCTATCAATAACCAACTATATACTCATGAAATATATTCAATATCCTCAGGTTTCGAACCAAACATTAATAAGGATATATTATACATAAATAAGTCTACAAAGATATCATAGGTCTTGGCCTAAGGTGGGCTAGAGGGACCCACTTCTAATCCCCAAAATTCATTTTAGGCAACTTATACACCGGTCTTGGATAACGTATCTAAGTCCATATCTAGATTTTGAATAAGCCATTAACAGTCCTAATATAGTAATTCTTCCCAAACATGAACAATAAGTCAATCCCACCTAAAATAACAGCAGCTAAGATAATTTCCCCTAACTTAAGCAATTGAGGGCAATTCCACCCTAAACATGAATGAATAAGGAAATTTTAACTAATGCATTTCCATTCTAAACATAAGCCACAAAGAAAAAATAACCTAACACATGAATAACTAAGCTAATAACTCCTAATTTACTATTTCAAGATAGCCTAAAAGTTTAAGTAATCCAAATATTCTTATTCATACTTCCAACAACTAAATCCCACCCCATAACTAGCATAATATCAAAATCATACTATGAGATAGCCCTATCTATGAAGAAGGTAAACCTAGCCTACATGGATGCTAAAAAAAACGCTGAAGAATTTGCTAAACCACTGATTTTCCTTTTGGAGAAGCTTTCACAAGGTGCCACACTATCAAAATTATAATCTACTCATCAAAATGAGAACAATGATACCCATATTACACTATTATTCTTTAGGTCCAAATTTATGAAAAAATCCATGTGGGGCCCACTTGTGGAAGTCATATTTTCAAAACCAACACAACGTCCTTCAATGCTCAATGAATTTTTACCCTAAAAATATGTGGATATCGAGCTATAATGATTCTAAAATCAAGACACCAAACTTTTAGGGATTTTAAATAAGAATGGAGAATCAAATCATGAAAATAATAGAAGCTTACCATAAGTTGGAGGGAGAAACACGTAAATTAACTTTACTTAAGTTTCAAAATCACCCACAATTATTTTTCCTAAGAGTTCCCAATTTTAGGGTTCAGTATTCTAAAAAATAGGATAAGAATGGTAAAAATTAGGCCAAGTGGGTATATTTATACCTTCTCAGGTATGTGGATGCTGTTAAAGTGCGTGGGTGCAGCTAAAGTGGTGCCCGTCCCCAAGAGCCAGGCCTCTAAAGCAGACCATGGGCCACTTTAATGCTAGCCGCTAAAGCACCCAGATTCCACTAAGGCTATACCTATTGGCTAATCTATGGCCCATAAAGAGTCCAATAGGCTACAAAAGTGCCCTCCACCAAAGCATCCAAAGGGATACTTTAATGGTCACACTAGATATCAGGCACCAGCTGAAGACTTTGAATTTTTTTTAGTCTCCATCAACACATCGGGATTCATCTAGAATCTTGTATGCATAAATGAACTATGCTACCCTATCAAATTTGACATTATAGACTTAATGGTGCAGTCAAAATTTTCATCCAAGGTAGTTTTGATGAAAAGTGGGCCCCACTCCTACTTGCTAGTTTTCATAACTTTTTTCCAATATCCCAAAATATGTCTGAGAGCCTCGGGACCCAAACCAACCATCCACACAACCTAAAATCAATGTTCTAGATATATTGGAACTATTAAAATTGGCATACAAGGTTGTTTAACTAAAGTTTCCACCCGATAGCCAATTTGAACCAACGAAGGCTTCATAATAGGGAATTGGCTCTAAAAATCAAATGAACTACCCGATAACTAAACTGTCAGTTGTAGCAAGTCATAAATGACTATGATCCACCTGAGTACCCAATATCAATACTCCAATAAAAAATATTATAATATGCAAACTCTGCCAAGGCCGAGTGCTGCTCTCATTGACCTTTAAAATCCATAACGTAGGCTCGGAGCATATCATTAAGAACCTAAATAGTCCGCCCTAACTACTCATATTTCCGAGGATAGAAGGCTATACAATGATCTACCTAAGTACCCAAATCCTCTTGAAAAGCTCTCTAAAAGCTTGAATTGAACACTAAACTCTAGTATGATATGATAGATATAGGAACTCTATCTTAATAGACTATCTCACTAATGTAGATATAGGCTAGCCACTCGATGCTGAAGGATATCTGAATAGGAATGAAGTGTGCCGACTTGGTCAATCGATCCATAGTGATCCAAATACCATTCAAAATACATGGAGTATGAGGCAAACCACTAACAATGTCTATTTATAATTTGCTTCCATTTCCAATCAAGAATGAGCAACTTCTAAATCAAACCTGCTCGTCCTTCACCTACTAATAACATAGGCTACAAGCTACAAGGTCAACCATATCTCTCTTCATACCACTCCACCAATAATGTTGTCCCAAATATCTATACATCTTAGCTGCACCTAGGTGAATAGAATACCTGGAGCTATGAGCCTTACGCAAAATTAACTGAATCAAGTCATCAACTCTTGAAACACAAATATGGCTATCAAATCTCAAAATATCCTCAGAATCTATGGTATTCTTCTTGGAATCACCACTCAATACCTAATCACAGATGATGCAAAGTCTCTTATCCTCAAACTGGTGATCCAAAATATGTTCAAATAGCGAGGACCTCAGCTCAACACTAGAAAGAATCCTCCTAGGTATGAAATATCAAGACGCACCATTAAGTTGGATAAGAACTAAATGTCCCATGCCAACGGCCTCTGAGAAATTAAAATACAAGCCAAGCTACCCATACTCACTGCCTTTTGGCTCAAGGTATTCGTTACCATATTTGCCTTGCCTGCATGATATAAGATAGATATATTATAATCCTTAAAAAAATCCATCCATGTATGCTACCTAGTATTAAGTACTCTCTGGGTCATAAGATGTTGAAGACTACGATGATCCATAACAATCTCATAATGCATACCATAACAATAAGGCCTCTAAATCTTAAGTGCAAAAACTAACACCGTCAAATCCAAATCATGAGTGAGGTAGTTGAGGTCATGCACCTTCAGCCACCTCAATGCATAAGTAATAACATGACCCTACTAAGTTAATACACTACCTAAACCAATGCTAGAAGAATCACAATAAATGGTAAATCTCTCACCCTCAACAAAAAGATCTAAAATAGGAGTTGAAGTTAGAAATCCCTTGAGATTTTAAAAGCTTGACTCATACTCCTCTGACCAAAAAAAAGGTACCTTTTTTGGAGTCAATATAGTCATCAACACTACAATAGTAGCAAAACTCTCACCTAATCATCTATAATAATCGATGAAACTAATGAAGTTACGAACCTTAGTATGAGAAGTAGGCTTGGCCTATCATGAATAGACTAAATATTCACTGGGTCTACCATAATCCCATCCTAAGTACCTACATGTTTAAGGAATATCACCTACTTGAACCAAACGTCACACTTAGAAAAATTTGCAAAAGCATACGATCTCTCAAAGTCTGGAGCACCATCCGCAAATACTGAATATGCTCCTATCTACTTAAGGAATTCAAATAAGGCTTGAACATGCAGTTTATCAAATCCATAAATGTAGTTGGGGCATTAGTCAACCTAAAAGACACCACTAATAAATCATAATGATATATCAGGCCCTAACGACTGTCTTCAGGATTTCCTCAGCTCACATCCTTAAATGATGATAATCGAATCTCAAATCAATATTAGAGAACACCGCTGCTCCCTGAAGATGGTTAAACAAATCATCAATGTGAGCCATAGTATAATAGTTCTTTACCATCTCCTAATTAATCTGCTTATAATCAATGCATATATGAATAGATCCATCCTTCTACTTCACAAACAATATAGGAGTTCCCCAAGAAGACATACTTGGTTTAATAAAACCCTTACCAAGAAGATCCTAAATCTTAGAATTCAGCTCCTTAAGCTCTGCAGGAGCTATACAGTAAGGTGCCATAAAAATAGGTTGAGTGGCCGGCTCAAGATCAATAATAAACTCCATACTATGCTCAGGAGGCTTGGTAGATCGGTAGGGAAACCATCAAGAAACTTTACAAACTATAAGAACAAAGTCAAGTAATGGTCTCTCCACATTAACAACATGAGTATAAGTGAGATAAGACTCGCATTCATTCAAAATAATCCTTCTAATACTATTATATGAAATAATCCCCATCGGCATATAGCTTATAACTCCCTTCCACAAGATCAAGGATATACTAGGTATGGCTAAGGTAGCGCTCTTGGAGAAACAATCAACGACTGTATGATAGTGCGATAATAGTCCATGCCCAGAATCATATTAAAATCCACCATATCTAACACAATAAGATCATCTGAGCATCAACCACTCTAACAGTCACAACACATTATCTATAAACCTGATCTACTATAAAAAAATCACCTACGAGAGTAGATACATGTAATAGTACATATAATAAATCCTAAGACACTCTAACCATGGGGCATAATATCCAGTCACATAAGAATAATTGGATCCAAGATTAAGAAAATACAAAGCCAACTGACGGCATAAAAAATTATACCTGGGATAACATCTAAAGACTTAACCTTGGGTCTAGTAGGTATGACATATAACTGACCATACTCACCACCTGGATGGGATTCTGACTAACCTCCTATCCTACCTATATGAGGCCTTCATAAACACCCTAGGGCTAGCACTATGACTTGCATACCACCTCTAGCTGGGGACGATACTACTTGACTTATTGGAACGCTCTGAGTTAAAGGAACTATTACTTTACAACTAGGCACTTTCTCAAGAAATGACCAAATGCTCTATAACCATAACATGCCCCAGGCGTGGAGCCAAATCTTGAAGATTCAGCTCACCGAAAGAACCATCATGACTAGAATAACCAAAAGATAAACCTCTTAAAAACCAACCACAACTCTAGCTAAGACGATCAATGCAACAAGAATAGCCTCTATTAATAATCTAAAACATGATCTGAATGGGTCTACTCAACTGAACTTAATGCTAATATGGATGATATGAATGGTACCTACTCTGTTAACCACTGCCTCTGAACTATGAGCTACTGCAATTCCTCCTAAACCTACCCTGATATCACAAACTCTTTTTATTGCCTTCTAAAGCCTTAAAGGCATCTTCACCATAAGCTGAGCATGATTAGAAATCTCAAAAAAATACCTACTCACAATAACCAAATTCTGAGTAGACATACGAAGAGGAAGTCTAAATCATTAGACAAATAAACAAACTCTCTCATACTCAATAGTCAGAATAGAATTAAAATGCCAGGAAAACTGATGAAAATAATCCCCAAACCTATACCAATCATGGATCCCTACTCTAACCTTGAGAACTAACCCATCTAATGATCTTTAAGACTTTGAGGAATTTACTTCTTCAAAAATATCTTATAGAGTTAGGTCTATGTAAAAGGGAGAGATCTAGATGGCCTAGAATCAAGATGATATCTCCACCAATGTTAAGTTGCCAATTCTAACTAAAAAGTAGTGTAATCTACACAACAAGTCTCAACTAGGCCTAAATTATAGAGCCTATCCTCACAAGGTATAAGGACCTCATATGCATCCTTTCTCGGTGCACAAGAAAACCTAGGCAAAGCCAATCTTAAGATTATGCCCAACATTTTTTTCTCCTCAATTGAAATAGAAGGCTAGGAAACTACTAGCTAAGTAACTATCAGTATATAAGGAACCTCAACTCTAGAGCCATAACTACATGATATGCCCCTACCTCAGTACCACTCTAATTTGTAGTTTGTGCACCACTAGATGGTGCACCACTAACCAATCCCAAAAGTTGAACCAAAAGCATCTCAGATCACTGAACAAGAAATAAATCTACCAAAAAGCATCTCAGATCACTGAACAAGAAATAAATCTCGATAGAGCTTGGGTTGGTCCCTAGACCACCACTGGCTGAGGTGGAAGAATCTCTAGATTGAGAGCAGGAATAAGATTTAGCAAAGGCCTCCTATCCTGGACCCTAGTTGGGGATAAATCCCTGGTCTATACATAACCTCTAGGTTAACTAGAAATAATGAAAGGATACCTAGGATCATTCTCAAGACTCTTGTCTCATGTAGCGGCAACACATGTCCTAGCCATCTAAGAAAGAGTAAAACCAAAAGAAAGCTTTAGAAACCAACCTGAGACCTTTAGCATAAACTGAGTAAAAGAAGTTAATAACTCCTAAGAATATTATATAGCCTCCCAAAGATAAGAAACAAATGTTATTTTTCTAATCTGCAAGATTCTACTAGATACTTGCGCTTGTACCAATAAGACTGGTGAAACCTAGGCTATGATACTAATTTGTCATGGCTCAATTTATGAGTCATGATGACACCTACTTATCCTACTAGTAGGTAAGGAGAACCATTCCCTAAAGCTAGATGCAATGGGATAACTTGATGGAAAATGGACTAAATACTAAAATTTAACAATTCAAGACTTAAGTAGAAATAAAATAGTCAAAATAATCTAATAAATAGATTGAAAATCAAAAACCATCCTAAGACTCAGTAATGCTGGTACAAGAGATTTTACAAATGAACTATGAGTACTAAATGTTCAAATAAAATTCATCTCAAAGATGAAAGACCATACATTGTTAAATATAAGAAAAAGTGGTAACTACGACTCTAATAGGTTATTTAATATCTGAAACCAACCCTACATGAGCATACTCAGATCTGAACTAAAAGATACAGAAGTGTAGTATGAGTACCAAAATCATGGGTAGTCAGTAGGCATCATAAATGACTAAGCTAAATTATGAAATAGACATGATAAGGTACCAGATAAAATAAGTTAAGTCAAAGGAAAAGGGGAAAACCTAGAAATAAGCTCCAACATCACTGTATATAAATACTTAAATAAATATAAAATAGTAGCATAAAGATAATACGACTATAACAATAGGATTATCCCCTATAAGGCAATAAGTGCGGATAATTAAATAACCCAATGTAGATCTCTATAATCCTTGAGGGTACAATCAAGGGAACTTAAAAACCAAATAACCATATATTATCAATTATTATGCCATAACTAAGAATTTATCCAAACCATACCTTATCATAATAACTCACAGCACCAAACTTGAATTGAAACTCAATAGTATCATCATCATCATTATTATCAATTGTCGGACTTGAACCAATACTCATATATATATGTATATAAACTGTATCAATGAACCATATCAAGAAGCCATATCAATAAGCTAACACACTAAACTATACCAATGGGCTATAACTATAGACTATCCCTTTTACTCATATATATACATCAAACCAAAAATCACAACCATAAGTCATATCGATACCTACACCTATGAATTGTATTAATACCACATCTATTAAATTATACCAATAACCATGCAATTAGGCCATCTCAATAGTCATATCAAAAAATTATACCAATAATTATGTCTACAAACCATTAATAATATATATAAGCCAAATCATTAATAAATTCTATTACTATATCATTAGGCATGTCGATAGGCCATATCATTAATCATATCCAGAAACCTTAAAAATAATTATTTATGTGTAAGCCATATCATTAATCATATCTATAACTCATATCATTAATCATATTCAAAAGCCATATCAATAATCATACACACACACACATATATATATATATATATTCCATACCATTAGTCATATCGATAAATCATATCATTAATTATTTATGGAAAACATTTCAATAATGATATATATATATACATAAGCTATATCATTAATCTTATCTATAAATCACATCATCAATCATATCTAGAAGCCGTATCCATATATATATATAAGCCATATCATTAATCATATCTATAAATCATATCATTAATCATATCCGGAAGCCATATCCATAATCATCTTTAAATATAAGCCATATCATTAACCATATTTTTAAATAAAATTATTAGTCATATCCTAAAGACATATCAATAATCATATATATATATAAAAGCCATGTTTTTAGTCATATCTATTCATCATATCATTAATCATATCCGTAAGCCACATAAGTAATTATATATATAAGCCATATCATTAGTATTATCTGTAAATCATATCATTAATCATATCTGGAATTAGCACCAATATTTTAATATCCGACAAACATACTCATTAAATATATTCAATTTTCTTAATTCCAAAATAAAACATTAATACGAGTATATCATATTTTAGTAAGTCTACAAAGCTAACACAAGTCTTAGACTTAGGTGGGCCAGAGGGTGTAAGATACCTCAAAATTTCAATCATTTTATTTTTTACCCTCGTACGTGCATAACACTGAATGTTAACTTGAATTATGTTTAGGGATGTTAAAAGGGAGCTTGGGGAAAGTTTTAAAATTTTTGAAAGGGGTTCGGGGTTATTTTTGGACCCCAAGGAAATGAGAACAGATAAGATATCCAGACATACCGATGTTTTGATACCATTGAGAATAGGAAAAAAAATTCCAAGGAATCTAAAAAAGTGAAAAATTAGGTCTATGTCCAATGGATTACGCCTAGTAAGAAAAGTTTTTTTGTTTTAGTTTGACCTGTCGTCACATATGAAATAACAAATGATATAAAATTTAGCAACCCTTTTTCCACCAGATCTATTGCAGGAAAGAGATAATGTGCACCAGCTATAGATCGAGCATTGGAGTTCCTCTCCTCAGTACTGGCATATTGAACTATTGTCTATTGACTAGCTGAGATGTTAACGTTTCACAGAGGATAGCCTCCACGATAGTAGTGTGGCATGGAGGCTAGCCTTTGCAATATTGGCATGCCATACTGCTGTGTTAAAAACACCCAGTTTTGTTTTTTTCACTTTGGGTGGGGGCTTTTGGTCTTTTTACCACTTGTACGACCATTAAACATAAAGTAACCCTATTTTCTTAAGTTTTTAAAGATAAAATCATTATTTTTCTCTCTCAAACTCAAAATCCAAGAACCTTCAAGGGTTTTTAAAGGATTGACCATCTAAGCTCTAAACTCCAAATTGTTTTCTATTTCTTGTGTATTTTAGGCATGTACCTCATTTCCTAACTTTAGATTTACATTGTGGAACATATTTACTCATTATCCATGTGATTTAAATTGATGGGTTTGAAATTAGGTTGAGCGGTTTTGATTGGTGATGTGTTATGGTTTCATAGAACTTTCAATGCTTGTAATGATGAAAATATACATATTACTTAGGTCTTTTGGTTAGATATGATGTGTTTTGTGTGTTATTTTGCATGAAATCAGGTTTTGGAACTATTCTAGAGAAAAATAGTGAAAGTTAAAGTTTTGGACTACTAAAGTGGGAACCTATGGCCTATATGTGCTACCTACGGGGCATAGGTGATAGAGTAGGTCTCATATAGTGAAGCCTAGAGACTCAGAATCGTAGAAGAAGACTATTCTACTTATGGAGGGTACCTATAATCTGTAGGTGCTACCTATGGTCTGTAGGTGATAGAATAAGTGTCAGAGAAGCAGAATAAAAAGAGTTTTCAGGAGATATAGAGGAGGGGCACCAACGTGGGATGACCTAAGATCCGTAGGTTCCACCTATATCCTGTAGATTATTTAGTAAGTAGCCACCGATCTTGATTTTCCTCTTTTGTTTGGGAATAGTTTCCTAGGGTTTCCTAGTACTCTATATATACCCTTTTGCTATATCTTTTAGTTAGTTTACTCATTCTTGATACTTACAAACATATACTTGATTCTTAGATTCAAGTTTGATCTTGGGATTATTTTGTATTGATTTTTGTTGATTATTCAGTTTAATACTTTGGGTTTTACTCATTTATTATAGTGATATTTTTTGAATGCTTCCAATTATGAATTCTCTAGATCATTTCCAGTAATGAGCAGCTAATTCCCTTAGCTAGGGTTATGGGAACCATGGCTAAATAATAAAGTAGAAGAAGTGTTCAATCCTTCTAGAATATTATTGCTACATTAATTGTGGTTTTCTTAGAGTTTATTACTTTCTTAATTGTTTAAAATGTTAGGATCCAACCTGTATTCACTATGAAGATAAGAGAGAGGTAGAGATTGGGCAAAAGAGATCATAATAGTGATTTAGGGTTAGTTGCCAAAATAAGCTTACATATATTATCTACTTAACATGATTAACTTACATATAATCAACTTCAAATGGAGAGAAGATAGTTAAAACTAAGGTCCCAGGTAAGGGTTAATAAGGTGATGCTCTAAGAACGATAGAATATGAGTGAAATTCACCAAATAGCATTGACAGGTGGTTGGTGATACCTAACTTACCATATTCTACATGTGTTGTAGCTTGGTAGTTGGATTGAGCATGAGAAGACTACTAATTTAGAAGATAGGGGAACACAAGCCTAGTGTTAGTTTATGACTATTTACAACCAAAGCTTTTGAGTTTGGTTACTATTTACAACCCCCCATTTACTTCAGTACTGCTTATTGATTCTAGAAAATAAGAGATATATTTTCATGTATCACCTTCGGATTCAATCCATACCTTGTTGGGTAAATAATTTTTTTTCAAACCTTTTTATCCTTATTTAGAGGCGTAGATTTAAGCAGCATCAAAATTTTGGCACCGTTCGGGAAATATGGTGTTGATTTATTGATTAAAATTGCAGAAGTTTTTGGGTTTTTATTTTTTGTTATTAGTTAAGTGCATGCCGGTGTATGCCTAACTCAAAGAATCAAGGAAATCACTTGCCCTTACTATATCTAAACCCAAAGATAATTCTACAGCCAAATCATACGATGATAGAACACGTATGTGATGGCCAGCTTGAAGGAGTTCAAATGATCCTAATGTTGTGCCTGCTCTAGTTGGAATTGTTCAAATCATTTTACATGAAAGAATTGAAAAGTTATCAGCAGAAGCAGATAAGACCCAGAAGAGAGAAGCTGAGCCCCGTCGTATAGCTTAGGAGAAAGAGCTGGCAAAGCTGAGACCAATAGTTAATCATTAAGTAGTACTCGATGGTAATTGAGTTAGATTTAAAGTTGGTAGAGCTTAAGTTATCCTAGCATACCAGTACCTACCACCATATAATAAAGAGAAAGATATGGGATACGTTAAGCTGATCGAGAGATGAGCCATCATTCTTCCTATTTTGCCACTAAGTGTTAAGTTCAACATTGCTAGTCCTATGATCCAACTCTTGAACTTGGAAGGTGTTTTTGCAAATTTTGATATGAACAATGCAAATATGCATCTAGCTAATATCATTGGGATCTACACTTCTTATACTATGCCTAGGATAGATCAGGAGGCACTCAAACTTAGGCTGTTCCCTTTTCATTGACTGAAAAAGCTTAATTATGGTTGGGGGAACTTTCTCGAGGATTGATTACTACTTGGAATGAGTCGAACAAGGAATTCTTGAATCATTTCCTCCCTCTACCAAGAATATTTAAATTAGTAGATGAGCTATGGAACTTCAGTCTGTTACATTCTGAGTCGATGTATGATTTTTGGTTTTGATGTAAGAAGAATTGAGCATGGTACCTAATCATTGAATTTTAAGGAAAACTTGATGGAGCTATTTTATAGATCGTTGAGCATTAATTCCAGAGCTATGGTAGATACAATCATTAAAGGAGCGTTCCTACATTTATGTTGGAAAGTAGCATTTGATATTCTAGACAAGATCTTTCTTACCAACTGAGGGTAGTATACTCGGGAGGCAGAGAGGGGTGCTAGAACTTATGCCCTTGGGGCTTCCAACGACCACAACACGGTGGATGATTTTATAGAATAAAAGATTATGTAGCATAGGATTGATATTGGGTTGCTGACAAAGTAGTTTGCTAGAGTGAATTATGAGAATATTAATATAGTAAGTTCATAGGGTAAGGCCTCTAAGTCTTATGATTATTATTAGAATAAGAGTCCAAGTAATTAGATCATGATTTGGTTTATTTTTAAGCCAAAGGGGAAATAAAACCATGATCAAAACTATTATAGAGATAGATACAGAGATCAAAGTAGAGAGTGTGATGGTAACTAGAGAAAAAAGGATGACTACAAAGAGAAGGGAGACAAGTATGTTTCATCGGGCATTCGATATACTAAGTAAAGGATTCAAGTGATGTTTTCCAAGTTTGTTAAGGATTAATAATGTCAGGAAACTTAACTTAAGTAGATTAGGACAGATATCTCAAGATTGACCCAAAAGGTTGAATTATACGCGACTGTGATAAAATAATTAGAAAAGCAGTTTAGGTAGATGTCTGCAACTTCAAATTAGAGGCAATCGGGTACCCTTCCAAGAAATACAATATAAAATCCCAAGAATGATGGTTATTTTCTAACTATCACTACTCTAAATGGTAAATCTACTATTGATCCCTAGTTGCCTATTGTTGTTGATTCTATGAATTATTGTATTGTGGTTGATGAGAAACCTACCATTAAGTTAGATAAGGAAACAATTGTTGATGGTAATGTTGATCAGGATAAAGGTATAGGCATGGTTAATAAGTCTGTCATACAGTTAATTCTATAGCCTCCCAACCTTTTTCTCAAAGATTAAAATAAAAGAAATAAGAAGGGAAATTCAAGGAGTTCATTTATATGATGAAGTAGTTGAGCTTGAACATCCCTTTTCTTGAGGCTCTTAAGTAGGTGCCTGGATATATGAATTTCATAAAAGAATTAGTCACAATAAATCAAAAAGAGAGTTTTGATCCCATTGGTAATATGTACCATTTTAGTGCTATCACTTCTAAATACTTAGTTGATAAAAAAAGGACCCGAGGCTTTCACTATTCCATGTGCTATTGTACCCTTTCACCTTAAATAGGATTTGTATGACTTAGGAGCTAGTATCAATCTAATGCCGCTGGTGGTGTACAAGAAATTGGTGTTAGGGGCACCCAAACCTACATATATAAAGTTATTAATGGTCGACCAATCTGTGAAGAAGTCGATGGGTATATTGTGTGATGTATTGGTGAAGGTGGCATCCTTCATATTTCTAGCTGACTTCATTATCCTTAACTATGAGGTGGACTTCCAAGCTCCTATTATATTAGGTAGACCCCTCCTATCCACGAGTGGGATACTAATTGACATGGAGTTGGGGTAGATAAAGTTTTGCCTTAACATTGAGTAGGCAAACTTTAATGCATATCAATCAGCAACAACCAGATAATATATGAGTTTTGTCTTTCATAGACACTATCAATAATGATATTGATGTAGACGTTGTGCCTATTAAAGAAAAACATGGGGTTGAGGCATTAGCAGTAGTAATCTTAAATTTTGAGTGTGACAATATTAAAGAATATGAGGAGATGGTTAATGTATTGTATGGTAGAGGTTCTTACAATTATGCTCCAAAAACTATGGATCTTGAAATTAAGAATAGAACCACTCCCCTAGTGTGACCATTTATTATGGAGCAGTCAGTTTTGGAATTAAAATTTCTCCTATCTTATTTCTGGTATGCATTCTTGGGGATAAAAATACCTTACCAGTGATTATTGTTGTAGATTTGTTAGAATCATAGGTTGAAGCATTAATATCAGTATTATAGAGGTTCACGATAGCTATTGGGTTGACCATAACTAATATTATTAGGATTCTACCTGGTGTATGCACTCATAAGATAAAGCTTGAGAAAAAATGTATTCTTAGCATTGAGCATCGGCAATAGTTAAATCCTTTTATGTAGGGGGTTGTAAAGAAAAAATTATCAAGTGGTTAAATACTGGTGTAGTTTACCCTATTATGGATAACAAGTGGGTCAACTCGGTTTAATATGTGCTGAGAAAGGGTAGAATCACTGTTGTTCCTAATGAAAATAATAAACTTGTGCCTATGTGAAACACGTGGATTTGGAACCTTAGAAAATTGCCTATGTTGGAGTTTTTGGATCACATACAACTAGGGAGGTTCTAGCCACATGATAGGGTCTGGGTCAAGTGACCAGTCGTATGTTGTACAGTGTTGGGTGGTTGAGTTTCTAGAATGGGTACGACTAGGTGGGCATGAGTTGTATGGTTGGTGATGGGTTGTTGGGTTGGTTTAGATTTTCCTACACTTAATTTGAATCTTAGTAACTTAACTTGGATCTAAGTATGAGTAGCTCACCATGAGTTGTGAGGATAGGGTACGAGTCATATAGGCCAACTCGTATTTTGGACAGTGTTCAACCCCTCATGATTCTGATGTATGTACGTGTTGTGGGTACTAGTCATATACTTGGGTATGAGTTTTCCTAGGAGGTCATATGTTGGAAAAGTTTAGGTATCCAAGAGATTCCTCGGATACGAGTGGGGGGTACCACTCGTATGGTAGGGTACGATTAGAAAGAGTTATTCGTACCTACCTGCGAGAAAATTTTACAGTTTAAGTGGGGGCTATTCTAGACATTTTCCCTTATAACTCCTTGGGACTACGACTTCAAACACCATTTTGGGGATTCTAACCTATTAGCAATCAATCAAACACTCTAAACTCTCTCCAATCTGTCTCAAGTATTTTGGGTCAAGGAAGGCTAGGTTTTTTTCAAAACAATAAATTTGGTTATTAAAAGGGTGGTTTCTTTTAACCCTCATCACTATCTAAGGCATGTTAATCATTGATCATTGTTAGTTCCAATTAAAGTCTTGTTTTATAAATTTTTCTCTTAGAATAAATTGTGATTATGGTTGGGGTTTGAATTATACTTTGGGGGTTTTTGTTATAATGGTTGGTTATGGTTTTCCTATGTATTTTACTTGTGGTTTTCATAACATAATGGTGGTTTAAATATGTGGTTTCATGGGAATGGTTAATTGGTTCTTGGTTTTGGATTTGGAAACTATATCTTCCCAATGTGTTTGAATAATGCCTATGAGAATGCTTTCACTACACAGTTGAACATTTAATGAAACTATTGCATAGTATAACTTGGTAATGGAACTTAACTTGGTTCGGATGATTTTAAATGGTTAAATGGTAAGGGTTTGGTGGTCATGGTTTGGTTTAATTGAAAGCCTTGTAGGGTACAAGGGAATCCCCCAAGAAAATATTATGATGAACTAGTTGTGAGGTACATGGGAATCCCCTTAGTAAACTTGATAATAGTTTAATCTATGGGTACATGGGAATCCCTTTGTTTCTTTAAAAGGTTAGCTAAGGACATTTCTTGAAAGCTATAGTCGGTATGACAATACCACTACTTATAGACTTAGTTAATAATAAATGGAATGGTGGTTTGGTTGTGTGCTAATAGTTTTAATTGGGCAATAATGGTTTGGTTTGGTTGTGTTCTAATGGTTTTAATTGGGAAATAATGGCTAAGTGTGATAGCTAATTGTGAAGGAGTGAGTCCAATAAATGAACACTGGAAACTCATTTTTGCTGACATTAGGATTGGTCATGGTGACCATATATGATACTTATGTGATACGTGGGAATCCCCAAAGTTACACTTGTATATATGTATCATGGAGAGAGAAGGGTACATGGGTGACACAACCCACCCTGGGGCCTTATCGTAATGGGCATCCCAAGACCACCTTATTATCCAACCCATCCTCCAGCTGCTTATCCTGAGTTGGCTGAATTTCGAGTATGTAAGAAAATAGTGTAACAGCTCACATAAAGACTCTGGGATGAGATCACAACCATGACCAACTCAATAGAGTCCAGCCATACTATACCAATAATCCAACCATACCCAACCATACCAAAACAAGGGCCATAAACCATGCCATAACCAAGGATGTTCCAAAACAAAGATATAATCAATCCCAAAATGAAATATGATGGAATAGTAAGAAATTATGTCCAATGATGCCATCCTCCTAGCTTATTCCAATACCAAGGTAGACACCTGTGTTGATCCCGCCCATTCAAACCCATAGAAGTACCATAAAGGCTCTAACCAAAAGAGAAATGAAATTCATTTGGCACATTCCCCCAACCATAGACTAAACCAATATCCAAAATAAAACTAAAATGACTAGGAATATCCATAACATGATATGGAGCCATCCAAAAGGATGGAAGCTCACCACTTCAGTCCAAATGCTGTCGTCGAGTCAGTCACTGTATGGAGGAGTGGAACAGCCGCTTCCTGCATAGGATGGGTATGCAGCCACCCATAAATAGGATTAGCAAGTAATCACTACCATGATATCAGGGTAAGGATAACATAATTCCATTTATAAAATCAAGTAAAACCATCCATAATGCATACAACCATATAACAATACATGCATACATATATATATATAACTATGTCAGGAAAGGGGATATATGTGTGTGTGTATATATATATATATATATATACAACAATGCCAAGAAAGGAGTTTAGCATGCCTTTAAAACCTTTACATAGGTTGTATAGCTTTGCCGTCCTAAACCATCCATATGCTATATGGGTTCAGCTCCCCCTTCTAAAAGGGCCGCAGTGTATGTAGCTACATAAGCAGGGAAGAAAACTTGGGATGACTAGTAAATTCCCCAAATATATTGTGACATAATGCACACATTCACCAACACCAACCTCATAGAGGCAACTATAAGTTTCCAGTTTTGGTCTCCCCGGGACCTCCACCTTCCATGGCTTAGATACTCTTCCTGCCATTATTTCCCAATTAAAACTAATTTCCAAATAACCAAACCATTATCCATTTATTAACCAAGGTCATTGATATTGTTATCGTCATATGAACCCTTACTTGCAAGTATCATCCATATCCAACCAATTAAAGGTTTAAGGGGACTTTCAAGTGCCCTTTCATTTAACATATTAAACCACTTAGGGGATTCCATGTACCCCTCAAGCACAACCATTATCCCTTTACCATTTAAATCCATTTAAACTATGCATTATTCCTTTACCAAGTTTTAAAACATGCAAAAGTTCCATTAAAATGGCCAATTCAATGAACATATCCTTATAAGCATTTTGTCAAACACATTGGGGGAATAATATGACCTTAACCAATTCTACTTACCATTAACCATTTCCATTCAATCCAATTATCCAAAGCCACCATCAATGCATATAAAAGCATAATTAAAACCATGGGAAACCATAACCAACTATTTCATATCAAACCCCCAAATCATATTTGAAAACCATAATCATACAATCAATGAAATCATGGAAAGATTCATAAAACCCTAGATTTAGCAAAAATTAGTAATGAGGGAATATAACATGCCTTAAACCACGATGATAATGGAAAGAAATCACCAAAATAAGCCCCAAATTGATCCTTTAGTTGAAACCCTAGCTTTTCTTGCCCAAAATCCCTTGAGAGAATTATGAAATGTTTAGAAGAGTTTCTAAGTATTAATGAATGCAATAATAGGGTTAATAACCTCCTAAGTAGGTTAGAAGACATGGTACCCTATTAGGATAAGTGGGTAAATATCCAAAATACCCTTACTTAAGTTGCACCAAAATTCCATCACAGGGATACAGCTGACGAACACGAGTCGTTCCCTCTGAGACAATTGGTATCCTCCACTTGTATCCTATAATCAAACCATGGAGCCAACAATTTATAGCATATGACTCATCAAACCAAGTTGTATTGACAGCATACAATCTATACCCTTCATCCATACACCTGGCAGATTTATACCCAAGGAATATTTAGACACTGTCCACAATAAGAGTCCTGGTTATGACTCGTACCCTATCTTATAGCTCATGGTGAGCCACTCATACTAAGATCCAACTTAAGTATCCAAGTCAAAGATTAAGTTAAGGAACCAAATGATTTGTAACCACCAATACAACTTGTACCCCTAAGTAGTATCCATTACATTAACCATAATCCATCTTACCAACAAATAATGGTCAACATACGACAGGACCTTACCATCTATACCTAACCATACCACTCTTACCTATGAGTTGTATTGAGTCTAGAGATTTGAATTCCACAAAATTTTCTAAGGTCTAGAAACCAAGGTATTTCAATGGGAATCTCCTATTGCTGTGGTATCTCCGGTTTATGTGGCATGAGCTGAGGGTAGCATGAGGCATGGGAACTAAGCATACTATAAAACATAACATGAGTACATGAGCCATGAGCTGTATGACCTAAGTCTGGAGTTTCTGTATTTGTGGAACATGGTTTGTAATAGCATGTGAACTGGAATTCCTTATACTAGGAACTACAAGCGTACATGACTTTTGCTAGCATGCTCGAATACGATCTACGATCATAGAGCTGACATGTAAGCTATTAATAGATATCGTGATAACTGATGGGTTTTGAAAGTATGAAATACGATTCTGAGATGATTAGCGTGATCATGCCCGCTGCGGGAGTAGGCAAGAATGTCATCTATAAAGACTATGATGAACATATCCAAGTACTATTTGAACACACGGTTCATCAAGTCCATGAAAGTTGCTGAAGCATTGGTAAAACCAAAGGACATGACTAAGAGTTCGTAGTAACCATATTGAGTATTGAAGGCTGTCTTCAGGATGTCACATTCCCTGACCCTGAGCTGATGATAGACTGATCTAAGGTATGTCTTGGAGAAATAGCTGGCACCCTAAAGTTGGTCAAACAAGTCATCAATTTTGGGAAGTGGATACTTGTTCTTGACCGTGACTTTATTTAGCAATCGGTAGTCTATACACATTCTAAAAGAACTATTTTTCTTATGCACAAATAAGATTGGTGTGCCCCACGGGGACACACTGGGTCTGATGAATCCCTTATCTAGGATATTCTTTAACTATTCTTTAATTCTCTGAGTTTTGCTGGAGCTATTCTGTATGGCAGAATAGATATGGGCTGAGTATCTGGGAGAAGATTGATTTCGAAATCAATTTCCTTTTCGGGAGGAACTCTAGGAAGGTTTTCAGAAACACATCTGGGAATTCACATACTACTAATACTAATTCAAGAAAAGGGGTTTCTAGACTAGAGTCTTGGACTCGAACAACATAGTAGACAGATCCCTTTGATATCATTTTTCTAGCCCAAAGGTAAGTAACAAACTAACCCCTAAGTGCTGAAGTACTATCCCTCCACTCTAAGATGGGTTCATTCAGAAACTAAAACAGGAAAATTTTGTTTCTGCAGTCGACTGAGGCATAGTAGAAATAAAGCCAATCTATGCCAAGAATGACATCAAAATCATTCATCTCTAATTCGACTAAATCTGCTAACATGACTTTCTGAGATACCATAACTGGATAGTTCATGCATACCCATCAGGCTATGATGGATTCACCTACTAGGGTGGAGATTGAGAAAGGCTTTGCTAGAATTTTAGGACCGACTCTGAAATCTACTGCTATATAAAGAGTAAGAAAAGATAACAAAGCTCCTGGATCTAGTAAAACATAAACATGTATGAGAAACTTATAATGTACTAGTGACCACATCAGGAGAACTTTCCTGATCCTATCGGGATTGAAGAGATATGGTCCATTTAGGTGCTGCCCACTGGTGGCACTAGATGAGGCATCCTGCTGATTTGGGTGACTGGATTGAGCTAGGGGATGGGTGTACTGACTCTACGAACCCATCTAAGGACACTGTCTAAATCTGCAGCCTGGCTTGCCATATCCAAAACACACATTGCTGCCAGCTCTGCAGATACCTTGGTGGTTTTTGCCACACTGCTGGCTAAGAGGATTTGTTCAACCACTTTTTGGCCTAGATATTCTGGCACTCTTATTTTTTATCCCTTCTTTTCTATGCCTCTTCTCCCACTCTATAGAGCATGAGCCATAAGCCTTACTAGTATAATGGCCAGCAAATTATTTTGAGAAGCTACTGAATAAGTTGAGGCAATAAAAGCAGTTCTAAATTCAGAGTGGGAGACATGCTCATTTAGGGGATCTGCCTGAACGGTAGAGAGGCTGACTGCTTTTCATTATTTCTCTTGTTAGCTTCTTTGGAAGGAATATTGTAGAAGTATAAGAAAGAGAGAAATTAGATTGAGAGTTTAACTTGAGCTTGTGCTCACTCGCACAACATGAATACTGAAAGAAGCGAAACTTTTCCTAAAACCTCTCGTAGCCTCCTGTCCATAAGTGTGGCGCTCAACACTCCCATGCACAATACTCTACTAAATGAGGCTTTAAAACTTCCTAGGACTCTATTGAACCTTAGTCTCTGATACGAAGTTTTTAATGCCCAGAGTTTGTACCCCAGACACTATACGCTGCTCATAATCCTAAAGGACTACAAGTTAACCCATGACTCGTACCTACTGCAATAACTATAAAAAAAATACTACAATGATTGCAGAAATAGGTGAAAACATATGCCATAAGGTTTGAATCTATAAATATATCTGAATGCGGTATCAAAATACCAAAACTGAATAAAGTACTAAAAAACTGAACAACTATCTGAGAATACTCTAGTCTGAAAAGCCTCTAAACTGTCTGAACTGTAGAGATGATGGAACAAGTCCCTAACTAACTCTGACTACTAAAAATAATACTAAAATACTAAAATAATAAGAATGTCCTTGAACTATGAGGATGCACCACTATTCTGAAAGATAAAGATCTGAACTGCTAAGGATGCTATGGAGCCCGTGTATCTGAACCTATGATATAAGACATCATAGCGCAAATAGCATGCATCAGTACTTTGAATGTACTGGTATTCTAGTAAGGTAGGATGAAATATATGGGTTCATATGCATGTAAAATAATAACTGAATAACATGAGTATGACTGAGTAAGAGTAGATGCATGAATACATAGACTGTAACTGAGATCATGATAATATTGAGTACTGAATCTGAATACTGATAACCGATACCTGAGCTTATAAATATTGTATTACTGATCATTTGAATAACTGTATCTAATAGTTTTGAATACTGTGGAACCATACTGAGTTTTGTACTGAGCTTAGTGACTATGTCTGATAGTCCTGAATATGTAGAACTAAACTGAGTTCTATTCTAATACTGAGAATGGAACTGAGACTATAGGAGGTAATTATCTAATCAATATGCCCCTTTCTAATCTGATTGGGATCCTACCTGTAACCCTAATTAGAAGGGTATTAGTATCGTGCCACGGGTAAGGACAAGCTATGAAACCCTCTCTGATAGAAAGTTCTTCTATCAACCCTCACTAGAAGGATAACTCAAATAAGATATATCAAACCTCATGATATCTGCCAGAAAGATATCTCAACCAACACTGGCTATGTATTTCTGTAACGCAGGGATTGGTACTAAGGGTCAAACCCTCTACTGCCAGGAATACCCCCATCCCTAGGCTTACTCAGTGCTGAATCCTATACCCAATTGAATGGACACTGAACTGATTTCTAGTCTGTACTAGGATGGACTAATCTATTATTGATAATACTATTTAGCTGAACTGAACTAGATTCACTAAGTCTCCTGGACTGACAAAAACTACTAAATTCTCTTAACTGACTGGGTTTACTGAGGTCTGCACTGAGTACTAAACTAAACTGGAAGAATACTGAGTCTATTAAGTTTTCTAGAGTTTTATAACTGACTAAGAGTACTACTGATAGTGATGTAACTATTACTGTTCTATGACATACTATAGCTCTAAATAATCAGCTAAATAGTCGAGTACAAGTACCCTCAGGACTCGATAGCATAAAATAAGAGATATGGCCTAAACTTGAAACATGTAAACTAATCATTTGATAATTCTTAATTCATTGGGGCATTTTGACAAACACTTGCATGTCATGAATGTGAATACATGCTAACATGATATACTTTCACTATTCAACTCACATGCTTAATTCATCAATCACATAAAATATGCACATAATGCTAATTAACATGTGAGCATACGATTCCAAATACCAATTTACAATTTGAAAGCCTTAGCATGATTTCACATGATAACACATATAGATCAATTAAACCCACATGAAACTTATCATAAAACTGGATTTGAAACCCAATTATTCATTCTAAACAATGAATATTATTAAACCCAACATGGAAATTGTGAAATCAATCATACTTAAAGTTTAAAATATCTCTTGAACTCCAAGGGTGGAAGGTATCCTTGGATGAACACTTCACATACCTTAGTGCCTGAATTCTGAGAGATTGATGGTGAGTTCTTGAGTTTTTGATTTGAAATTAAATATCCTAGGGTTCTTGTTCTTGAGTATTTTGAGAAAAAATGGGTTTGATTACTCTCTAAGGTGATAAATTTTATGTTTTAGGGGCTGAAGGTTGAGGGAAAAAGACCCAAATACCCTTAAGGATGCATTTTTTTAATGACTGAAAATCTATACCATCGACGCGCAGACCGACGTGCTGCATCATTGGCATCGATTTAATAACCAACGCATCATGTTGAGTCTATGTCTACTCACTAGAAATTGACACTGGGAGCTGGGGAAAACATTTTTCAATGCAATAGTCGATACGGAGCGCTAAGATCACATTTATCCACTATTTTAGGATTCCGAAGGAGCTTCAAACGAAGTCTAAAAAATCTGAAACTTGTCCAAAAACACCTATGGAAATTCATGATCATGAACTAACCTAAATATCCATCTATAATGGATGTAAAGGCTATGAAATAGGATCACCGACTTTCAAAGGCTAGAACGACACTATGTCTGAAAACTTAGCTAGAATATTTTAAGTCTGGGACCCCTTAACAAGCTTAGAGGATTAAATTAAGCTAAGAATTTTGTGGGGTCTTACAGAGGATATAGGGAATTAATAGGAGTTCTTAAATTCATTTACTTATATTATGATAAGAGTCTGAGTTAGCTTCTAAAGCATTTTCTTGGTTTTACTCTTTACAGATAACTAGAACATGTGTTGTCACAACATGAGATGAGGGTCCCAAGACAAATCCTAGGGATCCTATTACCTTTCATGGATAAAATATAGGTCATGGATGGATTAGAGATATATCCCTAGATAGGGGTAAGGATAGAGGGCCTTCAATAGGCCCTATTCCTATCTCCAAGCTAAAGATTCTTTCTCCCCAGCCAACGATGAGCCAGGGACCATCAAAGCTCCATCTGGTTTTATTTCATCTTTAGTTCTTAGGGATGATTTGGTTCAGGTTTTGGAATTAGTTGGTGGTGCATCGTATGATGGTGCACAGTCTACTAATTAGAGTGGTATTGAGGCAGGGGCACATCCTATAGCTACGACTCCCAGATTTGAGGTCCCTCCCGAACCAGTACTTTCTTATCTAGTAGTTGTCCAACCTATTATGTTTGTGGAAGAGAAGAAGACATTGGGTTAATCCTTGAGATTTGCTCCACCTAGTTTTTTTGGTGAACCAAACAAGGATGCATATGAGTTCTTAATTGCTTGTAAGGTTAGGATCTGTAATTTAGGACAAGTTGAGACTTGTGGTGAGGATTACACTACTTTTAGTTAGACTTGGTAGCTCGACATAGGAAGAGAGGCCATCTTAATTCTAAGCCAGCTGGATCTTCCCTATTGACATAGACTCAGTTCTTTTAGATCTTCGTAGAGAAGTAAATACCATACAGACTTAAGGATCATATGAGGGAGCAGTTCTCAAGGTTGGAGCAAGAATCCATGACTATTTTGGAGTATGAGGCTCAATTTCATAAAATGGATAGGCATGCTACTTATGTCTTGACTACTGAGTGTAAGAGAGATTATTGCTTTGTTTAAGGACTGAGACTTCCTCTTCTTATGTCTATATAGAATTTTATTTTTGTTGGTAGGTCTTTTTCTGCGATTTTTAATCATTCTCAAGTTATAGAGGGGATGCATTGCGAGGCCCAAGAGGGAAGTAATAAAAGGTTATGACATCAGGGTTGTAACTTTGGGAGTCATAGTGATTCATAATTCAGTGGTAGTGGTTCCTAGGTTAGGTACCTCTGTGTCACTCATATTAGTACTAGGGTCAATTTAGTAGGCCCTTTCAGGCCACTCTTCTGATTACTGATAGAACCTAGTCTAGTTTTAGTAATTTTCTTGGAAAGTGTAGTGGTCTGACTTTGAGGTATTTATATCTTGGTTATTCTAGTCGTGTTAGTTATTTTGGGTCAGCCAAATCTTCTAGTTTTAGTACTGTGCTTGGAACATGTTATGGTTGCAGGGCTTTTTTTCATTTTTTGAGGAAGTGCCGCAGTCGTGGAGTGATGGTTTCTTAAGTTCAGAGTGTTTTAATGATTTGAGAAGTTCTTCCTCTAAATAGAGGTGGTATGCCTGCTCGTAGAGATAGTCCCCAGGGTGATCGTGGAGGATCTCAATCAGTTAGGATAGGAGATTGTTCAGTAGCCAGCCAGATGGTAAGCGTGGTAAGTTGTATGCAGTTGCTGCTAGACCCAAAGTTAAGTCATCTGCTATTTTTACAAGTATAATCTTAGTGTGCCATCGATTAGATTTTGCATTATTTTATTTGGGATACACTTATTCTCAAGTGTTTTCTTATTATAATCTACTGTAACCTTCGCTATGCATGACATACCCCTAATAATTAGGCAGGGAGTAGTTAGCCTCGAGATAACAATGATTATTTCTTATATTCTTGCTAGGAGGCTGATTTTGAAGTGTTCTGAGTCTTATCTAACTTACAATCATAAAGTTGGTGTAGAGAGTTTGTCGCTTGACTCTATTCTTATAGTTTGTGAGTTTCCTAATGTTTTTCCTATCGATCTACCTGCTCTTCCTCCGAAGTATGATTTTGTTTGTTATTGATCTTGAGTAGCGTAATCGACCAATTTCTATGTTAAATTACCATATGGCTCTTGCCAAGCTTAAGAATCTAAATTATCAACTTTAGGATCTTCTTGGTAAAGGTTGTATTAGACCGTCTATTTCTCCTTGGGAAGCTCCTGTGTTGTTTGTGAAGAAGAGATATGGTTCTGTGCATATATGTATTGACTATAGGTAGCTTAATAAGGTTACGATAAAGAATCAATATACTATGCCTCCCATTCATGATTTGTTTGACCAACTTTAAAGAGTAACGATGTTCTCTAAGATTGATTTGAGGTTCAGTTACTGATGTTCCATGGTTTCATGGAACTTTCAATTCTTAAAACCGAGAAATATGCAAGTTACCTAGTCTGTTTTGTTTGATGTGATGTGTTTTGTGTTTATTTTGCCAGAAACCATGTTTTAGAAGCTAAATAAAAGAAAAGAAGTTTAAATTTGAGCTTTTACCAACCTACGTTGGCACCTACTTGGCGTAGGTTCCACTTACGCAGTGTAAGTAATAGAGTAGGTGCAGAAGGTTGGAGTTCATAGAAAAACAAAAGTTTAGAATTTTTCCCCGCTACCTGTGATGGGAAATCTATGACCTTTAGGTACCTCCTACGGCCCGTAGGTTCCAGATTAAGTGTAAAAAATTTAAGATTCAAAGATATACGTAGATATAAAGACCCTGTCACCTATGTGAGGCCTCCTATGGCCTGTAAGTGGCACCGTAGGTGTCCACTGACTCAACTTTCCTCTTTTCTTTTAGAAAGGATTCCTAGGGTTTCTATATAATCTATAAATACTCTTTCGACATTTTATAGTTAGTTTATGCACTTTGACGCATCTTATACCCTTACAAACATATTTTGATTCCAAGATTGACTTTTGATCATGAGATTCTTGTGTTCTTGGTTTTTAGTTGATTAATTAATTTAAGAATTTGGATTTTCTTTGTCTATTATTATGATATTATTTCTATTCTATATTTATTGAATTCAATTGATAATTTTGTAACTATGAGTAGCTAATTCCCTTAGCTATGGTTATGGGAACCTTGGTGGGTTAACAAAGTAGGGGAACTGTGAGGTTTAACTTAACCATTGTTGCTTCATGTATTGTGATATTTTTCTTATTTTTTGCTTCCTGGGTAATGCAGAAGCTAAGGACTCGCCTGAATTCCCGATTATCTTCACAAAAGAGTTCAATATTGGGAAAAGAAGGTTGCAATAGTGATTTGATGCTATCAACCCTCATCTAATAACTTGAGACCCATAAGATGATAGTTAAACTGGGTTCCATAAAAGGGTTAGTAAGGCGACACCATGAGACTCACAAGGTAAAGGGTGAGATTCACCAAAGGCTTTTACAAGATGATTGGTGAGACAATGCTTTTTAGATTTTGAATATGTGAGCTTGAGATAGTCGGATTGGGCACGATAAACCTACAAAGTTAGAAGCCATGGGGGGCACAGGACCAGTGTTTGTTTTAGATTATTTTCAACCAAAAACATTCAAATCGTGTTAATTTCACTATTTGATACAAAATCCCCAATTTACTTTCTTGTGCTTCAGCTACTCAACAAGTTTGAGAGATGAGTTTGAACTATTCCCTATGGGATCGACCCCAACTCAGTGGGGTTACTATATTCTGACATCGATAGCCTTAAATGTTTTGGAGGGTATAGTTTTGGTGACATTAAATTTTGACATTGTTATCGGTGAATATGGTTGCGGAGTTGTTGATTGAAGTTCTAGAAATTTTTGGGTTTTATTTTTTTTGTTCTTCTTGCAACATACACCAGTGTATGTCTAGCACTAGGAGCCAAGGTAATCCCTTACTCCAACTTAATCCTAAGCCAGAAAGAATCCTACAAATGAATCATAGGATGATAGAACACATATGTGAAGGTCATCTTGAGGGGCTTTAGGACAATCCTACTGTCTTGACTCCTCCTTCTCCTAGTACAGTTCAGGAGACTATTTATCGAACGACTGATCAATTATTAGCATAAGAAAATGCTGCTAATGCAAAGAAAGAAATAAATACCTATTGTAAAGCTTAGGAGGCAGAGCTGGCAAGGAAGAGACAAGTAGAATACTGTTGAGAAAAACTCAATGAAAACAAAGATAGAGGTCGAAGGAGTAGAGCTCAAGTACTCCCATCCTATCAATACTTTCCACCATATATTTATTCAAAGAAGGACTTAGGATATGTTAAGCCTATCGAGATAGGATCTATCATTCCTCCAACATTTATACGGGGTCTAAAGTTCTACATTACTAGTGCTATGATCTAGTTGTTGAATCTTACAGGCGTGTTTGTGGCATTTCCAAATGGATGCAAACATGCACCTCATTAATTTTATTGGAATTTTCACTTCATACACAAAACTAGGGGTGGATCAGTAATTTCTCAAACTTAGGTTGTTACCTTTCTTTTTGATTGGTGAAGCAACATTGTGGTTAGGATAACTTCCACATAGGTCCATTTCTATTTGGAATGAGTTGTGAAGGTAGTTTTAAGATTGTTTCTTCCCTCTATCAAGAATGCTATAGTTATAGGAAGAGAAATATAATTTCAAGCTATTGTATTCAGAATCAATGTACGAAGCATGGTTTTGGTTTAAAAAGAAGTTGATGATGGTGCCAAATCATAGAATTATGGGAAGCAACTTGCTTGAAATATTCTATCGAGTCCTAAATACTAGTTCAAAAGCTATGGTGGACACCATTAATAGTGGAGCATTCATGCGCCTGCATTAGTAGTTTGCATTAGAGATATTAGATTAGATCTCTCTCACCACCGGAGGGTGGCATACTCGGGAGGCAGAGAGAGGCGTTAGCACTTATGCTATTGGGGCTTCCAGCGACCATAGAGTTGTTGATGACATAGTAGTGCAAGAGGTTGCTCAGCTAAACATGGAGGTTAGGTTATTGATAAAGTAGTTCATGATGATGAATTATGAGAAGGTGAATGTAGTGGGAATGTAAGTAAGGACCTCATAATCATATGAGTCAGATATGGATGAAGAGGCTAAATATCTAGATAGAGAGTTGGTGGGTTTCTGAGCCAAGGGCTAATCATTTGCTCAAGACAATTGGAATTGTAGGCAAGGGAATTATGGTTGGGACTACCATGGGGATAAATATAGGGATCAAAGTAGAGAGAGATGGGGACTAAAGAAACAATGATGGTTACAAAGAAATGAGTAGTGCATATGTTCCACCATAAAACCATGACACTGAGTCAGGGATAGAGGTTATGTTGTCCAAGTTAGTAAAGGGTCATGAAATTTAGGAGAGTAGTCTTAGGAAGATTAAGATAGATATTTTTGGTTTGACCCAAAAAGTTGAATTGCATGCTTCTGCAATCAAGCAACTAGAGCAATAATTTAAACTAATGTTAGCAACCTTGAATCAACATCAAACAAGCACTTTTTTTGAGTAATATGGTGCTGAATGATGAAGCTAAGAATGATGTTGTTGATGCAGGTGAGACACCTTAAGTAAAATCTAAAATGATTGTGAATAGTAGTGAGTCATCAAAGAAAATTAATAGGCATTGGTAAAAGTGTTAGGAAGTTAAACGAAAGGGGAAGGTAGCCGATCCTATATTGAAGACCATTCCACGAACCCCCTCCTTTTCCTTAGAGATTAAAGAAGAAAAGGGAGGAATAAAAGTATCAAAAGTTGTTTTCTATGTTTAAAAAACTATCTGTTAACATTTCTCTTTTTGAAGCTTTGGATAAAATTTGTGGATATGCTAAATGAATGAAGTATTTGGTCACTAAGAAATTGACGGTAAGTTTCAATCCCATTGATAATGTACATCATTGTAGTGCTGTTGCTTCTAGATTGTTAGTAGAGAAGAAAAAGGACCCTATATCATTTAATATTTAATGTACTATTGTGTCCTTCAACTTCACTCGAGATCTATGTGACTTAGAAACCAACATAAATCTGATGCCATTGGTAGTGTATAAGCATCTAGGGTTGGGGTCACCCAACCAACATCCATGAGGTTATTGATGGCTGATCGGACTACGAAGAAACTAATTGGTATTTTGTGTGATGTTTTGGTGAAAGTTACATCATATTTCCAGTGGACTACATGATCCTTGACTGTTAGGTGGACTTCAAATTCCCTATTATCTTGGGTAGAACCTTCCAAGATACGGGTAAGGCATCAGTCAGTATGGAGTTGGGGAACCTAAAGTTTAGACTAAATAATGAGTATGCGATCTTTAATGTATGTCAGTTGATGAGGCAACCAAAGGATATGAGGGTGGTATCTGTGATAGACACTATTAATGATTATGATGCATTGACCATACCTATTATATAGAGACTTGGTGTTGAGACACTAGCAACGACCATCATGAAATTTGATAGCGATGGCATTGATGAGCACAGTGAGATAGTGAACACATTGTATGGCAGAGATTCTTATATTTATGCTCCAAAGAAGCTTGACCTTGATCTGAAAAATAAAAGCACTCCTCTAGCTCGACTATCTATTGAGGAGCCACTGGTCTTTGAATTGAAGGCCCTTCTATTTCACCTGCGATATGCATTTTTGGGGCCAATAATACCTTGTTGGTCGTTATTGCTGCTAACTTATTAGAGACACGGGTTGAGGTATTGATATCGGTTTTGTAGAGATTCAAGAGATCCATTGGATGGACCATTGTGGACATTATAGCGATTTCACCCGATATTTGCACTAATAAAATACAACCTTACCTAGATTTATACCCAACATCAAGCACTAGAAAATTCTAAATTTTTCTATATATTAGGTAGTGAAGAAATAAATTATCATATGGTTAGATGCTGGAGTAGTTTACCCTATTATAGTAAGAAAGTAGGTTAGCCTAATTTAATTCATATCGAAGAAGGGTGGGATCACTGTGGTCCCTAATAAGAAGAATAAATTGGTTCCCATGAGACCAGTTACTAGATAAAGAGTATCCATGGATTACAGAAAGCTGAATACTTTGACTCAAAAGGACCATTTCCCAATGCCTTTCATGGATAAGATGCTTAACCAACTAGCAGGAAGGGGTTGGTATTGTTTTCTTGATGGGTACTCAGATATAATCAATGTCATAGTTCACAAAGAATATGTATATTTTAGGTATCTAATGTCGAAGAAGGATGCTAAACCAAGGTCAATACGATGGGTCCTCTTGCTTCACGAATTTGAATTTGAGGTGAAAGATAAAAAAGGTACTGAGAACCAGGTTACTGATCACTTATCTTTCCTTGAGGAGGAGGCAATGCAGAATTTAGGGGATAAACTTGACAAAGATGATACTTTTCCAAATTAGCAGATCTTGGTAGCATCACAAGACTTAATTCCCTAGTTTGTTGATTTTACCAATATTATTGAATGTGATCTTGTTCAACATGATTTGTCATACCAATAGAGAAAGTGGCTCATGCATGAGGTGAGAAAATTTTTCTGGGACAATCCATATATGTTTTGGATTTGTGTGGATGGTGTAAGTCATAGGTGTATTCCTAAGGTGGAGATGATGGGCATCTTTTAGGCTTGCCAATTCTCACTAATTGGGGGTCATCATGGTGGTACTCACATAGCCCATAATATTTTACAGTATGGGTATTATTAGCCAATAATCTTCAAGGATGCTTATGACTATGCGCAAGCTTGTGACCAGTGTCAACGTTAAGGAAATATTTCACGAAGTCATGAACTCTCCATGACACCTATCCTTAAGTTGGAGTTTTTAGATGTATGGGGAATTGAATTTATGAGTCCATTTGTAAGATCTTATGGGAGTACATCCTAGTGGTAGTGGATTAAGTTTCAAAGTTTGTGGAGGTGGTTGTGCTTCCCAACAATAAGTCACAGTGTCCATGCATTCTTGAAAAAAGTACATATTTTCTCAATTTTGCACTCCATGTGCTATTATAAGTGATGGTGGGCCTCACTTCTGCAATTGTCTTTTTAGGTACATGGTAAAAAAATATGGTTAAAGCATAAGGTGGCAACACCTTACCATCCTCAGACGAGTAGGTAGGTTGAGGTCCCCAATAGAGAGATCAAGTCCATATTGGCAAAAACTATAAATTCCAATAGGACAGACTGGTATAGGAAGTTAGATGATGTATTATAGGCCTACCAAATTGACATGACCCAAACTAGGACCTTTTTTTAATAGGAATCTCAAGCCTAATAAGGAGTGGAGATCACCCAGCACCTAATCCACCTAACCAATATATACCCTGAGTCGAGTGAATTCTGGAGATATAACAAGATAAGGTGATTAGCAACACAAGTACTTTGGGGTAGGTCCAAGGCCATTACCAACCCAAACAAGTTTAACTATCGAATAACCATCAAACAGCCATAACAAAACCAAAGTAATAACCAAGTCCATATCCATAACGTACCTAAGTCCACAATTCTTTTATACAAAGCCTTTAAAAGAAATCTAAGAATATCCGATTGGGAAATATCCCTGACCTTAGCAAAATCCAATGTCAAAGTCTAAACAAATAGAGACATAAGAAAACTCAAAACCAGAAATGAAGTCTTCCAAAGTATGGAAGCTTACTACTTCAAGTCAACATAAGTTGTTCCCGAGTCCAATCACTAAGTAGGAGGTGTAAGAATATGACCAACACCTGCATCGCATAGGGATACAACATTGAAAATAGTTAGTGGTGGAGAAATAGAATGTAACTCAAGGATAAGGATAAAATAATGCCAATAGTTCAAATCAAATCAACTAATGATTATAACTAATGTAATATATGAATATACATATATACCATGCTGGGGTAGAGAACAAGATAAGGATGAACTTTGAAACCCTTAACTATGGTTGTATAGCATGACCATAATAGAACAAGGTACCTATGGGGTATATAGGCCCATCTCCTCCTAGCTGGAAGGTCCCCAGTGCACGTAGCTACATGAATTAGAGAATATCCAAAATTGAATATGCCTATATGGGGAACTCGAACCTCTTGGCATAATCAAGGTAACTTAAGAACCAATAGGTGTTTTATTGGGGACTCGAACCTCCCATTAATATATTCATTAGCGGGACTAAAACCACCTAGTCACAAAGACACCCACACCAACTAGCGTGGTTTCATCTGTTAGTCTTTTAGACTCCACTTTCACAGCCCGACAACACATCCCGCTTTTAATGACCAATTTAAGACCATCATTTCATATACGCAATCATTAAGCCAATTACTTACCAAAGGCACTTTGTTGGAATCATCATACAAACACCACTTGTAAGCGTACAACATGCAATTACCATTATCAATCAACTAATCATTCATTTAACATTGGGACTCAAACCCATTGTCTAACAAAGACACTTGTTAATTCAAAGTTTAGGGACTCAAAACTGTTGTCTAGTAAGGAAAGTGATAAATTTAATTTTTTAAGGACTCAAACTATTTTAAGAAAATTAAACCACCAAGGTTACCATTTAAATCATTGCATTGCCAACAAGGCCTTTACAAACCATACATATTGTTTAGGCTAATGTCTTAGTCCAAAACACCATTAATATGTGACTAATTTATTCTCTTAGGCATTTTCACAAACACTTTGATGGCATACCATTACTAAGACCAACACAAAAATAAAAACCATCAAGTTTAGGTTACCTATAACCCATTTGTTAAACCATAATTACCAAACACCCACATGTTTAAACCATTACCAAAAACATGTATAAATATAATTTAAACCAAGAGTAAGCTATACTCAACAATATGTATCAAAACCTTCAACATTGATTTTCAAAACCACCATTTATGAATCATATAATCAATGTTTAAAACACATGATATTTGAGAAATAACATTGAGGTAAGAGTCACATGCCTTATTCATGAAGATTCATGGAAGAAACTTGACTCTTGAGCCTCTAGATGAACAGCTTTGAAGAACCCTAGCCCCAATTTTCTTGAGAGAGTTTAGAGAGGATTTTGATGTGTTTTGATCTTTCAAAGTATGTTATGAGAGGACACAATAAGTTTAAAGTTGTTGGGAGTTAAGGGTTTCATGATGGGAAATATCTAAAATGTCCTCAGCTTAAAAGCTGTAAAATGTGCACAGAAGTGTATGACTCCCCCCTTAACTCGTACACAAATATATGAGTGGTACACACCACTCGTACCTTAGGAATCAATTTGGACTCCAACTCTGTCCAACATACAAGTCCCTAGACCAAATAGTACCTAATCATATGATTAGTACCCCCCTAACCTATACACTAGACAAAATCCTCTAGGATAGACATATGACATCATACGGTTAGGTACCATACTACTCGTACCCTAACAAACGACTAGTAAGATGCCTAATCATACCTTAGAAAGAATGCAACCAAATCACACTAATTTTCATATGAGTTGAGAACCCTAAATCGTACCCACAACGTATGACTAGTATCCACATGTCATATGTTGTCCAGTGAGCTCAAAATCAAGATTTTTCTAACAGTCAAAACTAGGGTGTTTCAATTCTCCCCCACTTGGATCACTCGCCATCGAATGACGGGTAAAGGCAAGAACAAGCATGAGTTAACACATTTTACACATCAAACTAACCTTTAACCAAGTTATAAAACAAAGTCATAAAATAAGGATATTAATAACAACACATACCCCAAGCACAAATTTCCAGAATAGGGAACAAATGCGGATACTTGGACTTCATGTACTCTTCTGCTTCCCAAGTAGCATCCTCAACCTTATGGTTCCAACAAAGATTCTTTCCAAAGCCACACCTTTTGTTTGTAACCGACGGACTTGACGATCCAAGATTTCAACCAAGACTACTACCTCATAAGATAAGGAATTTGAGATACCCATCCTTTCCAAAGGGAAAATCGATGAAGGATCAGCTACACATTTTTTCAACGTAGAGACATGGACAACCGAATGAACAGAGCTCAAACAAGGAGACAAATCCAACTTATAAGCAACATTGAATACCATATTTACAACCAAATAGGGACCAATATACTAAGGACTAAAATTCCCCTTCTTACCAAACCACATCACTCTATTCATGGGAGACACCTTCAAGAATACCGAATCACTAACCTTGAACTCCAACTACTTACACCTCACATCCGTGTAGGACCATTTGTGACTTTGAGCGATATTCAATCTATCATGAATCACCTTCACCTTCTCCAAGGCCCGGTGAACCAAATCAGGGCCAAACAACTTACCCTCACCAACTATATACCACCCAATAGAAGAACGACATCTCCTACCAGACAATGTCTCAAAAGAAGCCATACCAAAGCTAGAGTGGTAACTATTATTATAAGAAAACTCAATCAAAGGAAAATGGTTGAAACAACTACCACCATAGTAAATCATGCAAGCATGAAGCATATCTACCAATGTCTAAATGGTCCTCTCTACTTGTCCACCCAACTGTTGCTGGAAAGCAGTACTAAGGTACATCTTAGTTCACTAGCCTTTCTAAAATGACTTCCAAAAATACAATGAGAATGCATTACCATGATCCAAAATAATAGAAACAATAGCAACATACAACTTGACAATCTTTGAAAGATACAACTTAGCATAATCCTCTGCTGAATAACTAGTTTTCCAAGGTAAAAAGTGAGCGAACTTGGTCATCCTATCCATACTAACCCAAATTGAATCATACTATTGCTTAGATCATCGAATACTATTTACAAAATCTATATTAATCACCTCCCACTTCTATTTAGGAAGCTCAAACTCTTGATACAACCCCTCCAAGTCTTTATGCTCAACCTTAACTTTTTGACACTCCTATACTTACACACATAGTTAGCCACACCTCGATTAATATTGTTCCACCAATAGAACTTCTAAAGGTCATGATACATTTTTGTAGAACTAGGATGAATAGCATAACTAGATACATTTTGTTTGACTAAAATCCTTTTCTTCAATCCATCGACATCAGGAACACATAACCTACCCTGGTACCTCAAGATACCATCACTACTTATCATAAACTTAACAACCTTTTGCTGACATATATTCCTCTTAATCTTTATTAAATCATGATCTAATATTTGTTTTTCCTTTATCTCAACAATAAGAGATGGTTGTGATACCAGATGCACTAATACACCACCATTCTAGGAGTTTGTGAGATGAACTCCAAGACTAGCCAAATGGTGAATGTCCTTCACCAACTCCCGCTTATCCTCATCCCCATGAGTTAAACTCACCATGGATAACCTGCTAAGAGCATCAACAACTATATTAGCTTTACCTAAATGGTACTGAAGACTCATATTATAGACTTTCAGTAACTTATGCTACCTTATTTTCTTGAGATTTAACTTTATGAGAAAACACATACTATATGCTCTTATGATAAAAAAAGATATTAACATGAACCCCATAAAAATAATGATGCCAAATCTTCAATGCAAATACCACAGCTAACAACTCCAAATCATGGGTAGGGTAGTTCTTCTCATGAAATTTCATTTGCCTAGAAGCATGGCCACCACCCTACTATGCTCCATCAAAATACAACCAATCCCAAAATAAGAAGCATCACAATAAACTACAGATCCCTTATTTCCTTCAGGCATGGTCAAAACTGGAGCTGAAGTCAACTTATCCTTTAATTTCTCAAAACTACCCTCACACGCATCCGACCATAAAAAATTGACCTTTCTTTGGGTTAACTTAGTCAATAGGGTAGCTATAGTAAAAGAACTTTCCACAATTCTCTTATAGTAACCGGCTAAACCAAAGAAGCTTCGAATATTGATTCATGTCGTAAGTCTAGGCCACTTCTTAACCACTGCAACTTGTAGTGCATATACCATGATCCACTCATTAGAGATAACATGGCCAAGAAAAATCACATCCTTCAACCAAAACTCACACAGCGAGAACTTAGGATATAAATGCTAATCCTTCAAGGTCTGCAACACAATACAAAGGTGATCGACATGATCCACCTTACTATTAGAGTATACCAGAATATCATCTATGAAGATGATGGCAAGCAAATCTAAAATCTGACAGAAGACCTATTCACAAAATCTATGAATGCCGCTGGGGCATTGGTCAACCTAAAAAACATAACTAAGAACTCATAGTAACCATACTGGGTCCTGAAGGTAGTCTTCGAGATATCTACTGCCCTAATCTAAAGTTGATGATAACCCGACCTAAGATCAATCTTCAAGAAATACTTCACATATCGAAGTTGATCGAACAAGTCATCGATACTAGGAAAAGGATATTTATTCTTTATAGTCACTTTATTCAGCAGTAATAATCAATACACATTCGAATAGAACCATCCGTCTTGTGCACAAAAAACAAAGGAGAACCTTAAGGAGACACACTAGGATGAATGAAACCTTTATCTATGAGATCCTATAGTTCCTCCTTAAGCTCCTTCAACTCGGTCGGAGCCATCCTATAAGGAGGGATATAAATAAGTGAGTGTTTGAAATAAGATCAATCCCAAAATCAATTACCCTATTGGGAGGAATACCAGGAAGATCATTAGGGAAAACCTCGTGAAAGTCATTTGCCATAGAAAAGGATTCTTAAAAAGGACCATTCAAGTTAGAATGTTTAACCTAGACAAAATAATACAAACACCCTTTGGAAATCAACTTTCAGGCTTTAAAATAGAAATGAATCTCTGTTCAGAAACTAAAGAACCCCATTCCCATACAATGAATGGATCATTAGGGATTTTAAATATGACCTTATGGGTCAAAAAATCTAAGAAAGAATAACACAAACGCATCTAATCCATTCCCAATATGATATCAAAGTCAACTATATCTAACTCTATCAAATCATAAGAGTTTCTCTACCACTAATGGATATCATACCCCCTCTATAGACTCTTTTATTAATCACAGATTTACTATCTAGGCTAGATACTTGAAAAATATTAGAAATAGACTCAGGAAAATCTTAAATGAGGTCATATAAAAAGAGTGGACCCTGGATCAAATAGATAATACACATCATGAGAAAAATATTTCAACACACCATTAAAAACATCGAGAGATGACTCAAAATCCTGGTGAGATACAAGAGCATATAATCGATTCTAGCCAATGTCAGTACCAGAAGCAGAAACAAATACTGAAGAAGCACCCTTTGGTGCAGGAGTAGATGAAGAGGAAACCAGAACCTGGTTAGCCCCAGAACCCATTCTAACATAACAGTCGTGGTACATATGCCCAATCTGACCATAATTAAAATATATGTTCTTCTCTTTCTCATAAAACCCACGATACGACCACCCATAAAATCTATAAGGAGAAAGGGTAGACCCAATTGATCCCAAATAGATTAAGATTAGGAATCGTGTGACCAGGACCCACTGTCATACTGGGACCAAGGATCACCTAACGGCTTTGGGTAAGGAGCACTAGATGTGGAAAAAGAACTAGAACTCCCCCACTTTTTCTTTGGCTACTTACCACCATCTCTACCACTCTACTCAAAAGGCCTTTATTTCTTCTCCTACCTTTCACTAAACTCAACCTGCTTTCTTTTCTCTTCCTGCACTTACTATATGTACACCACTAACTTAGATATATCTATGTCTTGGATGACAAAGAAGCCTTACTTTCAAGGATCATCTCATTAGATATTCTCGAAGTAATCTTACGCATTCTAGCCCTAATGCTAGACACCAACTCAGGAGCATACCGAGATAGATAATGAAATTTCAATGCATACTCCTTGAAAGACATTCTACCTTGCCTAGAATTCACAAACTCTTATGTTTTTTCCTTTCTAAACTCTTGAGGAAAAAAGATATATAAGAAGGCACTAAAGAAATCCTCCCATAAGGTAGAACTAGCATCTTCACCCCTTGACTGTTCCCACACTTCATACCACTAGTACTCCACATCTTTCAATTAGTAGGAAGAAAATTCAACATCTTCAACCTGCAAAGCATGCATAATCCAAAATATCTTCTCTATTTCATCTATGAATCTTTGAGGATCCTCCATAACCTTTATACCAGTAAACATATGAGGATGCAACCTTATAAATTGGCCAAATAGTGTGGCCTCAGAAGATAAAGTAACAAAAGTACTACACTCAAATTGAGAAGCTACAAGTTGAGTCAACAAGTTAATGGAGCAACAAAATTTGACATTAGTAGCCTTTCCTTGTGGCGACTGAGTATGAGTATCACCCTAAGGAGTAGGATCAGTGGGGACAGGTAGAACTGTACGAGAATAGTTAGATATAGCGACCCTTCACTGGGTTTAGACTCAAGAGGTAAAGCATGTCCAATGAATATTGTCCCAGTAGGGACAGAGGTACTTGCATGAACATTAGATCTTCTTGTAGGCAGGATCTAAAAGAAAAGCAAACATAAATCAAAAGAATTCAAGACCTTAGATTCTATAGTTCAAAATAAGAAAATAAAAAAGTGAAGCACTCCTAAATGTCTCATAGCCTCTCTCTTATAAGTGTGGAATGCTACACACCTATAAAAGACACTCTACTTAACACAACTTTGTGGATTCCCAATTGACCATTAACCTAGGCCTAATACCAACTTGACAGGACTCAAACTAGGGACTTACTGTAATGGGCATCTCAAGCCAAACTAGGATCAGAGATCACCCCACTACCCAATCGAACAGACCAACATATACCCTGAGTTAGATGAATTACAAACATATTACAAGATAAGGTGATTAACAATACAAAGAATTTGGGATAGGTCCAAGACAATAACCAACCCAAATAAGTCTAACCATCCAATGCCGAACAAACAACCATAAAAAAAACAAAATTAATAACTAAGTCCATATCCATAACATACAGTTTATCCGTACAAAGCCTCTAAAAGAAATCCAAAAATATACAGTAGGGATATGCCTCCAAACATAGACAAAACCAATTTTCAAGTCTAAGCCAATAAAGACATAAGAAAACTCAAAGCCAAAAAAGGAGAATTTTAAAGCATGAGAGCCACAAGCTATTCCGGGGTCCAATCATTGCAAAGGAGGTGTAAGAATATGACTAATACCTGCATTGTGTGGGGATACAATATTGAAGATGGTTAGCGATTGGAGCCCTAACATATAACTCAAGGACAAGTATAAAATAATGCCAATCATTCAAATCGAATCAACTAATGCATATAACTAATATAGTATGTACATATACATATATACCATTCTGGGGTAGGGAGCAAGAGTAGCATGAACTTTGAAAACCTTAACTTGGGTTGTGTGGAATAAGCAACTAGAATAAGGATCCAATAGGCTATATGGGCCCAGCTCTCCCCTAGCTGGAAGGGCCCCATTGCGTTTAGCCACATGAGCTAGAGAATATAAAAAATTGGATATGCCTATATGGGGGACTCGAATCTCCTAGCATAATCAAGGAGACTTAAGCACTAAATAATTCATTATAGATGATTCCAACCTCCCATTCACATATTTTTTCAGGGGACTTAAACCACCCAGTCACAATGAAACCTGTACTGGCTAGCGTAGCTTTAAGTGTTAGTCCTTTAGAATCCACTTTTATGGCCGAATTATATATCCTACTTTTAATGCCCAATTTAAAACCATTATTTCACATACACAATCATTAAGCCAATTAATTAACAATGGCACTTTGTTGGTATCATCATGCCAACACCACTTGAAAGCGTACAACATGCCATTACCATTATCAATCAAACAATCATTCTTTTTATTTTGTGAGTCGAACACATTATCTAACAAAGATACTTATTCAATTCAAAGTTTAGGGACTCGAACCTATTGTCTAGTAAAGACAATAATCAATTTAATATTTTAGGGACTCTAACCCCTTTTATCCAATTAAACCACCAAGGTTACCATTCAAATCATTACTTGGCCAAGAAGGCCTTTACAAAACCATTTACAAACTATAAATATTCACTAGGCTAATGCCTTAGTTCAAAACAACATGAACATGTGACTAGTTTATTCTCTTAGGCATTTTCACTAATACTTTATGGCATACCATTACTAAGACCAAAACCAAAGAAAAACCATCATGTTTAGGGTTACCCATGACCCATTGGTTAATACAAAAATACCAATCACACACAGGTGCAATCCATCACCAAAAACATGTATAAATATAATTTAAACTAAGAGTAAGCAATACTTAACAAGATGTATCGAAATTCTCATTATTGGTTTTCAAAACCACTAGTTGTGAATCATAATGTATGTTTAAAACACATGATATTCAATAAATAACAATGAGGGAGTATTCACATGCCTTATTCATGAATATTCTCAAAAGAAACTTGACACTTGAGCCTCGAGATACACACCTTTGAAGAACCCTAGCCCCAATTTTCTTAAGAGAGTTTAGAGAGGATTTTTATGTGTTTTGATCTTTCAAAGTATGTTATGAGAGGCCACAATAAGTTTAAAGTTGTTGGGACTTAAGGGTTTGTGATGGAAAATGTCTAAAATATCCTCAACTTAAAAGATGTAAAACGTTCATGGGAGGGTTTGACTCCCCTCTCCCTATAACTTATACATAAACATACAAGTGGTACACACCACTCATATACTAAGAATAAAATTAGACTACAAAATATATGTCCCTAGACAAAATCTTACCAAATCATATAATTAGTACCCCCTAAACTATACCCTAGACAGAATCTTTTTGGTTAGACATAAGAAATTATACGGTTAGGTACCATACTATTCGTACCCTAATATATGACAAGTAAGATGCCTAATCATATGTTGGAAAAAATATAACCAATCCACACTAATTTTCATATTAGTTAAGGACCCTGAACCACACCCACAAGTCGTATGATGTTAAGTGAGATTAAAATCAAGAATTTTCTAAGGGTCAAATCTAGGGTGTTTCACGAATTGCTTTTAAGACACTCATAGGTTCCTTCCCTTATTAGCTTGTGTATAGAAAGACATGTCACTGTTGGTTGAATATGAGAACAATGCACTATGGGCATTGAAAAAGCTTAATTTGGAGTGGCATGATGCAACTATGTTAAGGTTGGGAAAGGTGAATGAGTTGGATAAATTTTTGGTCTGTGCTTATAAGAGTTTTGGTATGTATCAAGAATGAATAAATCCATATCATGACAAGAAAATTGATAAAAGAGTGTTTGAGACCGGTGATTTAGTCTTGTTGCATAATTGAAGACTTTACTTGTTTTCTAGCAAGTTGAAGTCTAGGTAGTATGGACCATTAACAATGGTTAGGGCATTCCCATGTGGTATTATTTAGTGAGAATATGATGGTATATCCCTATTCAAGGTGAATGGGTAATAACGCTAAACTTATACATTAATTTAGTGCAAGGCGATCGTCGTCAATATATTTACTCAATTTTGGAGTCGAGGTCGAATCCACAGGGAATAATCTGAGTAACGATTAAACTAGTTTAAAACTAAACCTATAAGTTAAATTCAAAAAACTGGCATGAAAATATAAAATAGGGGTTTTCAATGATCAAACAGATGTTAAAGTTGTAACTTGCTTCAGAACTCAAAGCCAAAAGTTTAATAGTTTAAAGTAATGATAAAGAATAAACTAGGGTTGTGATCACTATGATTACTAAACCCCACTAAATAATAGTTGTGGCATCGGGTTCTCATGACTTGCGGGAAACACCAGTTTATTAGTTTTGACAGTTCATCTGAGTATTTCTCAACCTACCTAGATGTTGAACTCTCTAATTCTCTCGAGCTTAAGAAGTCATTCTATTCATACTCATTTTATCTCATGTTGATCAATCTTGTTACAACATTAATCATTAGATTAGAACTTAACCTTCCTAAATCCTCGTTGATAATTCACTTCTTACTCGGGTTGATTTCTTACCTCAAGAAAATCAACAGTAAGCAGAGCCTATTATTTCCAACCAACAGAAAATAATTAATACAAAAGAATTATCAAGGTGTTCCCATAATCACTCAAACCCTAACCAACTACTAAATCAATGAAAAAATAGTCATAGATCCCATAACCCTAGTTGTGGGTTTTAGTTTCTCATAAGATAGAAAGAGATAACAATGATTGGATTCATAATTCAAAGCAATTAAACTTACAAAGGATGAAATGCAAAGTTGATTCCCCTCCAAGTACAATAAGAATTTCCCACAACTAAATCAAAGGGTTGTAAAATTGGATTACAATCTTAGAGACTAAAGGGAAGTAAAATAGGCTTTGGAATGAGTTCCCAATAGTTCCCCATGATGAATGAACCATAAAAGTTGCTATTTATAGCCGTAACTTAAGAAAAAGTCAAATTTAAAAATTCAGATTTTTGCCCCTTAGGTGACGACATTTATGAGAGCTTATCACAAATCTGACGATATTTGTGATGACTTATCACAAATCTGATAACTTATCACAAAATGTCTTCAGACCTTCTGCCCATGTGTGACAACATTTCTGATGACTTATCACAAATAGGACAACATTTGTGACGACATTTATGATGACTATCAAAATATATGTGACTACATTTGTGATGACTTATCACAAATCTGACGACTTATCACAAAATGTCATCAGAAATGCTTCAACTTTCTTGTTCTCTGCCGATATGTGATGACATATTCTGATATCTTATCACAAATCTGATAGCTTATTAGACCAAGTCGTCAGATAAATCTTCAGAACTTAATTTCTTGCATCTTTCACCAAAAATCATCTTTCTTGACGTAGCTTTCATGAGTTTTCATCCATCTTGACTTTCCTATAAAATGATAAGAAATAAAATGAAAAACAACAGTAGTCACATAAGAACTTATAATTATTCTGAGTTAAATGTCCTAAATGTTCTAACAGAATGCTAGCACATCAACACCCTCAACTTAAAACAATTGCTTGTCCTCAAGAAACTACATAACACAACACTACGATGCTTAATCAAAAGAAACATAAGATACCTATGACAGTTGATCATTAATTTTAGCTTAAAACTCATCACTCGCTCCAAGTTCAATCACTTTAACTAAACTGTGTATATTAATAAAAAAACAATAGTGTGACACACAAGAATCAAGATATGGCATCAATTTAGCAACCACAACCATGCATATACAAATATTACACTATCCAAACAAGTTAGCAACTAGCAACATAACTAGTGTACCCTCACAACAAAGAAGGCCCTCCTCACTCATATATGAAATCAATCATGTAAAAGCAAGGATGGTCAAGAAACACTCACTCTCAGAAAGAAGTTCCAGTCAATGTATGCCAAATACTATAAGTTTGCACTTATTTTCATTACTGAAGCTTTCAAACAGTTAAGTTAGGATCACTATAGGACTTTTCTTCAACTTGTAATGTAGTCTTAGGGCTAGTATGATACACAAGGATATTTAAAGTAACTAAGCTTCCTTGGTACTACCCTATTTTTGGGGTCTCACTTATCAACCTTTACCTTATTTCTCTCTTTCTTGATTAAAGCATATTCAAGATGGGTGCAGTTTTTATTCATTCCTTATTTTTTTTACAACTTTTCTTTTCTAACTCTTTTCATACCACACCCCGCCTTGTATTTTTTTAATATTACCATTCTTCATACTCACTTTATATCACACACTCCTATGATATCCACCCTCAACTTAGGCTATTTGCCTAAGTCAAAGTCCAAAATATCCATAAAGGACCAGGACCAAAGTAGGTTTATTGTGATATAAATGGGAAGGTGATAGGTATAATAAAAATAATAGGCATTCAGGCTCAAAATTAGGATCAAGGGATATTATTCACACATGGAAGATCATTTAGGATAAAAGTGGACTAATATCAACAATGGCCTATGATCCTTTCCTAACCGCTATCCTATAACTAAGGTAAGACCTATCGGGTAAGTTTTGGATTTAACACACAAGGGGAACAAGGTAGTATCTGACACACAATGGCACAAAGGTACATCACACGCTACAGCCCATTCGATTCATGCAATTATTAGCAATGATTGCCATATCCCTAGTACTAATTCCATAAAAAAATTCACAATAACACATATAGATGCGCATCACACAGTTACCAGAAAGACAATTGGAGAGGTATTTATCATTCAAAAAAAAATAAACAAAAATATGTCAACTGTCCTAGATACTTATTTTTCCCTCAGTTAACCACAACATATCACAAAACAAACACAATACACCTAAATATGTCGGATCTACTAGGAACAAGACTCTGAGGAAAAGAGGCAAAGAAACTAAAACCCCAAGAGGACATCAACTCCCATAAGTAGCCCCACCCATAACGTAAAATCATGCAATGTCCCCAATACATCAAACCAAAACAAGAGAGTTAGAAACATACCTGTGGTACCATGGGTGCGAAGATTTGATGTCAATCATATAATACGAATACAAACAACAAAATACCTTGGGTTGCCACCCAAGAAGTGCCTAATTTAGTATCGCGACATGACCCAACTCAACTTTTTCCTCCACCTTGAGGATATGAATTTCACCCCCAACTTAGAGTCCATCTTCTTGCCTCGATCATAGGGTGGTGGTACAAATATTAAGAAGTCGAGTAATGGATGATGCATGGTAAACAACTCAGTCTTAAAGTGAGGTGTGTTTTTATGTTGCTTGTCTAATTTAAAATCAAGAATATAGGATTCTTGTTCCTCATCTTTACACTCTTCAAGTATTTAAATGATTCCACAGGCAAGATATCATCTAAACATAATGTATAAAAGTGCTTTGATTGAGGCCCAATCAATCCTACTTCAAAATTTACACTATCTACTGCAGACTCACTTTTATTCACCTTCTTAATGTCAGTCTCAAGATCAAGATGACAATCAAGTGGTTGCGATTCTTGAGTTTTTTCCTCAAATTGGCAAATTTCCTCCTTATATTCTTCTTTGTTTAGCCATTGTAAACATGGTGGGAGTGATAACTCCTTTAGCTCTTCCCACAGCTGTTCTTGATTCTCGAAAATTTATTTCATCAATTTGTTTGCTTGAATCATGACAACACACATATCTTCAGTATTATCACTTTGACCACAAGACAAACACCAAGTTACAATAAGTAGGACAGTATCCACATTATATTGTGAAGGTCCAATCCATATACTTCCAGGTAAATCTAGATAGCAAAACGCAAAATACGGTTCCCCATAATAATAACAAGAATCGTTACAAGAATTGTCATCACTCAAAAAACCATCTATCCAGGCTGACATCTCAAGAAAAGTGTGAGAAAAATAAAAATAAAAGAAAATAAAAAAATAAACTAAATAAATATTTACAAGTTTTAATTCAAGCAATTAAACTAAAATTCCTAACCAACTCAATACGACAAATTATTCCCCAGCAATGGTGCCATTTTTGATAACGCTCAACTTACATGCCAATTTAGTGCAAGGTGATCGTCGTCAATATATTTACCTAACTTTGGAGTCAGGTTCTAATCCACAGGGAACAATGTGAGTGACGATTAAACTAGTTTGAAACTAAACCTACAAGTTAAGTTCTAACAACTAGCTCGAAAAGATAAAATAGGAGTTTTCAATGATCAAACAGATGTTAAAGTTGTAACTTGCTTCAGAACTTAAAGCCAAAAGTTCAATAGTTCAAATCAATGATAAAGAATAAACTAGGGTTGATCACTATGATTACTAATCCCCATTAAATAATAGCTGTGGCATCGAGTTCTCATGGCTTGCGGGAAATAGCAGATTATAAGTTTTGACAGTCCATCTAAGTGTTTCTCAACCTACCTAGATTTTGAACTCCCTAATTCTGTAAAACTTAAGAAGGCATTCTATTCATACTGATTTTATCTTAAGTTGATCAATCTTGTTATAGCATTAATCATTAGATGAGAACTTAACCTTTCCAAATCCTCATTGATAATTCACTTCTTACTTGGGTTGATTTCTTATCTCAAGAAAATCAAAAGTAAGCAAAGCCTATTGTTTACATCCAATAGAAAATAATTAATACAAAAGAATTATCAAGATGCTTCCATAATCACTCGAACCCTAACTAACTACTAAATCAATGAAAGAATAGTCATAGATCCCACCACCCTAGCTAGGAAGTTGATTTACAAAGGTTGTATCTATCACCTAGTTTGAGTTAAATAACTCAAGTTCGAGACTCCGACTATTCAGTCAGTTACCATTGTTAATGAGTTTACCAATATTTTCCCAAAAGATATCCCAGGGGTCCCACCTAATAGAGAAATAAAATTTGGGATTGATCTCCTTCCCAGTACTTAGCCTATTTCTATTCCTCCATATCATATGGCTCCCGCAAAACTTAAAGATTTGAAGGAGAAACTCAAAGATCTCTTAGACAAAGGCTTTATTAGACCCAGTGTTTCCCCGTGGGGTGCACCTATTCTATTCATGCATAAGAAAGATGGTACATTACGTATGTGCATTAATTACCGTCAAATCAACAAGGTAACTATCAATAATAAGTACCCTCTTTCTTGAATTGATGACTTTTTTGATCAATTACAAAGTGTGAGCTACTTCTCAAAAATTGACCTTAGATCCGTCTATCATCAGCTTAAAGTGAGAGAGTGTGATATATCAAAGATAGCCTTTCGAAATTGTTATGGTAACTTTGAGTTTCTTGTCATGTCCTTTGGGTTAACCAACGCTCCAGAAGCCTTCATGGACCTTATGAATTGAGTATTCAAGCAATATCTTGATATGTTTGTCATTGTATTCATAGACAATATTTTTGTATATTCCTGAAGTGAGAATGATCATGCCGACCATCTTAGAATTGTCTTGCAAACTCTTAGAGATCATCGATTATTCGCTAAATTTAGCAAGTGTGAATTTTGGCTAAGGTCAGTTGCTCTTTTGGGTCACATTTTTTCCACCGAAGGCATTATAGTCGATCCCTAAAAGATAGAAGCTGTAAAGATTTGGCCTAGACCTACCTCCCCATCTGACATTAGGAGTTTCTTAAGTCTAGCTGGTTACTACCATTGTTTTGTTGGGGGATTCTCTTCCATTGCATCTCCCATGACCTGGTTGACTCAAAAAAAAGTGAAGTTCCTGTGGTCGGAACCTTGCAAAAAGTGTTTTCAGGAGTTAAAGAATCGACTTACTTCAGCCCCAATGTTAGCTTTACCCATTGGTACTGATGGTTTTGTGGTGTATTGTGACGCTTCTAGAGTTGATTTGGGTTGTGTGTTGATATAGAGGGGTAAAGTTATAGCTTATACCTCTAAACAGTTGAAGCCTCATGAGAAGAATTACCCATCCTATGATCTTGAATTAGCAACTATAGTTTTTGCTTTGAAAAGCTGGAGACATTATTTGTATGGTGTTCATGTTGATGTGTTTACTGATCACAAAAGCCTGCAGCGTGTATTTACTTAGAGGGAGTTGAATCTTACACAAAGAAGATAGTTAGAGTTGCTAAAAGATTATGATATGAGTGTGTTGTATCACCTGGGCAAGGCCAATATAGTGAAAGATGCTCTTAGCAGGTTGTCTATGGGTAGTGTAGCTCATGTAGAGAATGATAAGAAAGAATTGGCTCGTGCTGTACATCACTTGGCTAGGTTGGATGTTAGATTACTTGATTCTGCTGAAGGGAGTATGTTAGTTCAGAGTAGTTTTGAGTCCTCTTTGGTCTTAGAGGTAAAGGAGAAGCAAGACAAAGGATCCTAGTTTGGTCAGACTGAAGGAGTCAGTTAAGGACCAAACGGTAGAAGTTTTCTCCTAAGGGGGAGATAGTGTGTGGAGATTGCAGGGTAGATTGTGTGTTCCCGATGTTGATGATCTAAGGTAGTGAATTATAGCTGAAGCATATGGCACACGATATTCTATTTATCTTGATGCTACCAAGACATACCCCAATTTGTAGGAAATCTATTAGTGGAACAGTATGAAGAAAGACATAGCAGGATTTGTGGCAAAGTGTTCTACTTGTCAATAGGTTAAGGTAGAGCACCAAATGCCGATGGTGTAATCCAAGAGTTTAGCATTCCTACTTTGAAGTGAGAAGAAGTGAATATAGATTTCGTAATTGATTTGCCTCCTTCTCGTCGTCATCATGATTCGATTTGGGTTGTTGAAGACCGGTTGACTAAATTAGACCATTTCTTGCCAGTGCATTCGTCTTTTATAATTGAGGATTATACTAGATTATATATTAGAGAATTCGTTAAACTTTATGGAGTTTCTTTGGCTATTATCTCTGATAGAGGTACTCAGTTTACTTCCCAATTTTAGAGAGATTTTTAGAAGGGTCTCGGTCCCCAAGTTCATCTAAGTTCTGCTTTCCATCTGCAAACAGATGGTCAGGATGAGCAAAACATTTAGACTTTAGAAGATATGTTGAGGGCTTGTGTTCTTGATTTTAAAGGTAGTTGGGATGAGCACTTGCCATTGATCATATTTGCGTATAACAATAGTTTCCATGCTAGTATTCAGATGGCCCCATTCAAAGCTTTGTATGGGAGAAGATGTAGATCACCTATAGGTTGGTTTGAAGTAGGAAAAGCCGCTATGATTGGTCCTGATGCTATTTTCAAGGCTGTGGAAAAAGTTAAGTTGATCCGAGAAAGATTGAAGACCGCTTAAAGTCATCAAAAGTCGTATGCGAATGTGAGAATTAAAGATCTTGAGTTTAATATTGATGATTTAGTGTACTTAAAGGTTTCAACCATTAAAGGGGTGAAGATATTTAGGAAAAAGGGAAAGCTTAGTCCCCGTTATGTTGGTCTGTACAGGATTCTTAGCCGTGTTGTGAATGTAGCATACGAGGTAGAGTTACCCACAGAGTTGTCTAGCATTCATCCGGTATTTCATGTTTCCATTCTTAAGAAGTGTATTGGGGTTTCTGTCATGATTGATTCTTCCGAAAGCTTAGATATTCAGGATAGCCTATCATTTGAGTAGATTCCGGTTGAGATTATATATTTTCAAATCTACAGGCTAACGAACAAAGAAGTTCCTTTGGTTAAAGTGCTTTGGCAAAATCAATCTATTGGGAGTGCTACTTGGGAAGCCGAAGCATATATGCGAGCTGAGTTCCCTCACCTCTTTTTTGTGAGTTCAAAGCGAGCAGAAGATACCATTTTTCTTAATTCCTCCCTCTTCTTATTAAAGATTTAGCTGTGTGTCTACTTCCATCACGAATTTGTGCACTTTTTAGGGTATCCGAAGGTATAGAGTGAAGTAAGCCCTTTGAGTGAGGTGTTCCAGCTATACGTCCTTATTTTCTCTTGTTCTTGGCCAATATGGCAACATTTGAGGACAAATGTTTCCAAGTAAGAGATATTGTAATACTCCAAAACTCTAACTAATAGTGCAACCATGACTCAAAAACATGAGAAGTAAATTGTAGTGATTTGGTTGTTTTCTGATCAAGGGTAATGTGTATTAAGGTCTTAAAGATGTCCTAGTGATTAGGTGAATCAAAACATTCCTTACTGATGAATTCATGGGAAGGATGTTGTTATATTCACTTTCAAAATATCAAGATCATGACCTACCAAAATATAGATAATTGAATTATCTTTCCAACGATACCAATTTCACCCAAATCCGGTATCGGAGCCTAGAGTTATACCCATTTTAGTCCATCATGTCAGGCTGGAAAATTGAGTGACGAAATTTTGTGATAAGCTATCACAAATGTGATGACTTATCACCAATGTCGTCAGCCTTAGGCAGATTTCCACCCTTAGTGACGACATTTTGTGATAAGTTGTCACAAGTGTAGCGACTTATCACCAACGTCATCAACCTTAAGCAGAAAATCATAAAATCCACCCTTTTATGACGACTTTTCACAAGTCTGACGACTTGTCACAAATTTCGTCAGCTATTTTTTTCAGCAATTAAAGGATATTTTTTCAAGGGTATTTTGGTCTTTTGTCATCTTTTAAAGGTCCCTATATATATGAGAATTCCCATGTAAACCCTAATTTCTTCATTCTTTCTTCCAATTCTCATAAGAATTATATCTAGGATATTTATTTAAGGACATTAATCTTTAAAAAAATCATCCATAAATCTTCAAGATTTCTTCAAGAATCAAGTTCCTCATAGTGTGGGCTTCGAGAATCATTTATTACAAGTTTGGGTAGAGTCTCAAGCACTAGAATTCATCCAATTTCAAGATTAAGGTATATGGGGTTTTGAACAAGAGCAATTCTTTCGTTCTTGTGCCCAAAGCTTTGATTTCTATCATGGATTTATATGATTTTTCAAGTGAGTGTATACCTAAATAACTTCATCATGAGATTATGAGAATATAAATTGTTCAAGCTTTTTTATACATTATTATTTTGCTATTGTCAAGTTATGACATGATATTTAATATTGCGAATTTCATATTTCTACAATGAGTTGATATTTCAAGTGTTTTCAAGATATGTGTCAAGCTTTAAACTTCCTTATGACAAACTGGATTATTGAGTATATTGATTCATGAGATTGAGTTATTACAATGAGTCTTGATATTTCCTCAAAGTTATTGATGCTGTCATGATTTAATGAATTGATACATTTTGATATTGAGAATGATTTATTTGATTTTAGTCGAGTTAGGAACCCACAAATTAGTTATGATTTGATAAATGAGAAAGAGATTTGATTTGGTGTTCATGATAGACCCTTGTGATATTTTTGGTGGATTTCCTAACGCGTTCTGAGCTTGTGTCTGGGAGTAGTATTTACCACCGAGTGGGAAATATGGTATTTCCCTGAAACTGCGTGCCACCATGGATTGATATTGATAATTATGGGCCAGAGACCGAGTATGAGATTGTGATCACTAAATTTAGGTTGTACTCCCTAGCAAGAGTACGAAGCTTTTGCCAATGTGGGGCTCTCTCCTTAAGAGGTCAAAACATTGGACTCCATGTAGCTCACATGGTTTATGTTGGTTATAAGAACCTCCCATGTCCATAAGTGTTGAGTTTCTTGAATTACCAAGTCACTCCGAGTCCTGAGTTGAAGAGTTGAGTTATTTATAATGATTTATGAGGTTTTGATCATATGATTTATTTACTTTGAGATTATGAAAAGTATGTTCCAATCTAACTCAAGCCAAGTGAGCCATTATTGTACATATATGCATATTTTTATAAAATTGATGATGATATTTGCATTATTTCATACACCCCCACATACTCATACATTCCAAAATGCTGACACACATATTTTCCTACGGGCTACATTTTCTCATAATGTAGGTTCAGGTTCTTAGCCAGAACTACGTTAGCGATATTCAAGTACCTCAAATACATTCCCTCAGTGGTGAGTCCTCATGGTTCGAGGACCGTGTCTACATTTTTGGTGATATTGTTCTGTTGTTATGGATTTCAGTATACGTTGAGTCAGTTGGGTATTTGTCCCAATGGCTCCTTGATTTTGGTGTATAGAGGCTTTGCCAGAATAGAGGGGTGGTATGTACAAACATTCAATACATTTTGGTTGTATAGTCTAGTATTCTCGAACATTTATCTTGAACCCTATGTCGTATATCTATTTGTTGTGCATGAATATTGTTGAATTGAATTCCTTGAGGTAGTGTCTGGCTTCGAGTGTTAGCTCACATAGCCCGAAGCACCATGTGGCATCTCGAAATGAAATTTTGGGGCGTTACATTTGAGTTATTCTTTTGCTATGCTACACAGTTTGAGATATTTTCACATACCTTGACATCGTTGATGCTCTTGTTATTGTTTTTTGGTTTCATAATTAATCAAAACTTTGGATTTCATTCTTTCATCTTTGTACAATTAACCCTATGTTTTCTCTATTGAACTCCATGTGTTGTTACATAACAATGACCGACTAATTTTCTTGACTAGGGTTTTGAGGAACCCTAGTAAACTAACGAAGTAAGGGAAGTGCAAGATCAACTAGACCCATGTTTAAATGTGCATTGTGATTTCCTTAAACTTAATTAATTTCATAGTGGTGGCCAAATCTAAGAATCAACCTCTATTCGATATGATCTTTACAAGAGAGGTCAAGAGTGGGAAAAGGGAATTACAATAGTGATTTAAGCCTATCAACTCTCGTGTAATAAGTTGAGATCCACAAGGTATAGTTAAACAGGAATTGGAGATAAGGGATAGTAAGGAGACACCCTAAGACTCACAAGGTAAAGGGTGATATTTAAATACTAATCCATAAAATAATTGGTAATATCCAACTTGTTAGATTCTGCACGTGTGGTGATGGTATAGTTGGGTTGAACATGAGAATCTTATGGAGTTAGGAGATCAGAGGGAACACAGTTCTAGTGTTTGTTTTTATTGATTACAACTAAAATATCAAAGTTATGTCACTACTTATTACCTTCAACAATATTTCCCCTATTTACTTTTTTGCACTACCCGTTGGTTTCATCAAGATTGAGAGATAATTTTGCGCATTAATGATGGGTTCAACCCCAACCTAGTTGCGTTACTATATTTGACATCGACCCCATCATATTTTTTTAGAGATGTCATTTTGGGCTACATCAAATTTCAGCATCATTGTCAGGGAGGATAAAATGTTGATTATTGTTTGAAGTATAATGAAGTTTTTGTGCTTTAATTTTCTATTCTTTGTTTGGTGTGCACCGTTTTATCCCCAATACTAGGAGTTAAGGAAACCCCTTACGGCATCCAATTTATGACCTAATTTACCTTCAACATACAACAACACACATTTTTCAGATGTGTTGGGAGCTACCATAAATCTAATATTGCCGGTGGTGTATAACCAGTTGAGGTTGGATGAAACAAAATCAACATTGATGAGACTGTTGATGGATGGCCGTACTGTTAAGAGGCCAGTTAGTATTATTTGTGATGTGTTGATGATGGTGTCATCTATCAAAACCCCAACTTATTTTGTCATTCTTGAGTGTGATGTGGACTTCTAAGTCCCTATATTCCTTGGCAAGCCCTTCCTAGATATGGATAGAGCATTGGTTGATATGGAGTTGGGACAGATAAAGTTTGGGATCAACGATGAGAAAGTAATCATCAATGTGTGTGAGTTAATACCATAGATTAATGATATGCAGGTGGTATTTGTGATAGACACTATTGATGATGATGTTGCTGAAGTGACTTTTCCAGTTAAAAAGAGACTTGGGGTTTAGGCATTGGCAAGAGTAATCATGAACTTAGATAATGATGGCATTAATAAATATGAGGAGATGGTGAGTGCATTGCATGGTAGAGGTTCTTACACATACCTAAAAAAGCTTGACCTGGATTAAAAGAATAGAACCACTCTTTCGGCCCGACCATCTATAGAAAAGCCACCGATCATAGAGTTAAAGGCCTTTCTATCTCACTTGCGATAGCATTCTTGAGGGCCAACAATACCTTGCAGGTGTTTATTGTCATTGTCTTAGTGGAGACAGAGGTAGAGGCATTAATCTTAGTTTTATAGAGATTCAAGAGAGCTATTGGATAGACTATTGCAGATATTGTGGGTATTCCACTAGGTATTTGTACTCACAAAATACAAATTAAGCCAAACAATATTACCATCACTGAGCATCAGCGAAGATTGAATCCTCCTATGCATGAGGTTGTAAAGAAAGAAATTATCAAATGGTTTGATGCTGGAGTGGTTTACCACTTTTCTCATAGCAAGTGGGTTAGCCCTTGATTTTAATGTATAGAGGCTTTGTTAGACTAGAGGGTTGGCATGTATAGATATTCAATACATTTTGGTTGTACAATCTAGTATTCTCCAGTATTTATCTTGAACCCGATGTGGTATATCTCTTTGTTGTGCATGAATATTGTTGAATTGAATTACTTGAGGTAGTTTCTGGCTTCGAGGGTTAGCTTGGGGCTACATGTAGCCCGAAGAACCGCATAGCATCTCGGGATGAAATTTTGAGGCGTTACACTTGAGTTATTCTTTTGCTATGCTACACAGTTTGAGATATTTTCACATACCTTTACATCGTTGATACTCTTGTTATTGTTTTTGGGTTTCGTAATTAATCAAATTTTGATTTTACTCTTTCATCTTTGTGCAATTAACTCTATGTTTTCTCTAGTGAACTCCATGTGTTGTTGCATAACAATGATGAACTAATTTTCTTAACTAGGGTTTTGAGGAACCCCAACAGACTAACAAAGTAAGGGAAGTACAAGATTCAACTAGACCCATGTTTAAATGTGCATTGTGATTTCCTTTAACTTAATTGATTTCATAGTGGTGGCCAACTCTAAGAATCAACTTGTATTCGATATGATCTTTACAAGAGAGTTCAAGAGTGGGAAAAGGGAATTACAATAGTGATTTAAGGCTATCAACTCTCATCTAATAACTTGAGATCCACAAGGTGATAGTTAAATAGGGATTGGAGATAAGGGATAGTAAGGAGGCACCCTGAGACTCACAAGGTGAAGGGTGATATTTACATACTAATCCATAAAATAATTGGTAATATCCAACTTGTTAGATTCTGCACGTGTAGTGATGGTATAGTTGGGTTGAACACAGGAATCTTATGGAGTTAGGAGGTTAGGGAAAACATAGTTCTAGTGTTTGTTTTTATTAATTAAAACCAAAATATCAAAGTTCTGTCACTACTTATTATCTTCAACAATATTTCCCCTATTTACTTTTTTGCACTACCCATTGGTTTCATCAAGATTGAGAGATAATTTTGCGCATTAATGATGGGTTCGATCCCAACCTTGTTGGTTTACTATATTTGACAGCGGCCCCTTCATATTTTTTTAGATATTTCATATTGGGCTACATCAAATTTTGGCATCATTGTCAGGGAGAGTACAATGTTGATTATTGTTTAAGTATGTTGAAGTTTTAGTTCTTTTATTTTCTATTCTTTGTTTGGTGTGCACCGTTTTATCCCCAATACTAGGAGTTGAGGCAACCCCTTGCGACATCCAATTTATGATCTAATTTACCTTCAACATACAACAACACATATTTTTCAGATGTGTTGGGAGCCATCATAAATCTAATATCGCCGGTGGTGTATAACGAGTTGAGGTTAGCTGAAATAAAATCAATATTGATAAGACTGTTGATGGATGATCGCACTATTAAGAGGCCATTTAGTATTATTTGTGATGTGTTGAGGATGGTGTCATCCATCAACAACTTATTTTGTCATTCTTGACTGTGATATGGACTTCTAAGTCCTTATATTCTTCGGTAGACCCTTTCTATATATGGGTATGGTATTGTTGATATGGATTTGGGATAGATAAAGTTTGGGATCAATAATGATAAAGTGATCATTAATGTGTGTGAGTTAATACCGTAGGCTAATGATATATGGGTGGTGTTTGTGATAGACACTATTGATGTTGATGTTGATGTTGCTGAAGTGACTATTCCAGTTAAATAGAGACTTGGGGTTTAGGCATTGGCAACAGTAATCATAAAATTAGATAGTGATGGCATTTATGAATATAAGGAGATAGTGAATGCATTACATGGTAGAGGTTCTTACGCATACCTAAAGAAACTTGACCTGGATCAAAAGAATAGAACCACTCTTTCGGCCCGACCATCTTTAGAAAAGCCACTAATCATAGAGTTAAAGGCCCTTCTATCTCACTTGTGATAGAATTCTTGAGGGCCCATAATACCTTGCAGGTGTTTATTGTCATTGTCTTAGTGGAGACAGAGGAAGAGGCATTGATCTTAGTTTTATAGAGATTCAAGAGAGCTATCGGATGGACTATTGCAGATATTATGGGTATTCCACTAGGTATTTGTACTCACAAAATACAAATTAAGCCAGATAATATTACCATTATTAAGCATCAGCGAAGATTGAATCCTCCTATGCATGAGGTTGTAAAGAAAGAAATTATCAAATGGTTTGATACTGGAGTGGTTTACGAGTTTACTCATAGCAAGTGGGTTAGCCCAGTTCAGTGTATTTCTAAAAAGGGTAAATCACAGTGTTGCCCAATAAGAAGAATGAACTTTCCCTCATGAGGCCAATTACAGGACAGCGAGTATGAAAGGACCAAAAAATTCAGAATGCTAGGACTCATAAGGTACATTTTCCCTTGTTGTTTTTAGATCAGATACTGGACAAGTTACAAGGAAGGGGTTGGTATTATTTTCTTATGGGGTATTTGGGATACAATTAAATTACTATTTATCTTAAAGACCAAGAAAAGATGACCTCTACTTACCCTAATGGGACTTTTGTACTAAAAAGGATGCAGTTTGAATTGTGCAATGCTCCCGCCATATTTTAGAGATGCATGATGTCAATTTTCTATTATATGTTGGGGGTATTATTGAGGTCTTCATGGATGATTTTTCTATAGTTGGGGACTCTTTTGATGACTGTTTAGCCCATTTGACCAATGCTCTCCATAGATGCGAGGAATACAACTTGGTTCTAAATTTGAAGAAGTGCCATTTCATGGTATAAAAGTTATTTTACTCAGACACAATATCTCAAAAAAGGGTATTGAGGTAGATAAAGTAACAATTAAAGTGATTGAAAAGTTTCCTCTACCAGTCTCGGTGAAAGGTATTTAGAGTTTTTTGGGTCATCTAGGTTTTTATCGGCGTTTCATCAAGGATTTCTCAAATATTGCACATTCGCTATGCAAATTTCTTGAGAAATAGGTGAAATTTATATTTGATGATACATGCCTTAAGGAATTTGAGTGCCTGAAGGCACAGTTGGTAACACCCTCTAGGCTATGTTCTGGGTCAGAAAAGAGAAAATATGGCTCACCCAATTTACTATCCCAGCAAGGCACTAAACCCCACACAAAAAAACTATATAGTTACTGAGCAGGAGTTGCTTGCAGTGGGTTTTGCCTTTGAGAAATTTTGGTCTTATTTTCTTTTGACTAAAGTCATTGTTCATATATCCCAAGCAACATTGAGATACATAATGTCGAAAAAACATACAAAGTTAGGATTGGTTCTTTGGGTGCTCTTACTGTAAGAATTTGACTTTGAGGTGAAGGATCACTAATGCACTAAAAAATCAAGTTGCAGATCACTTGTATAGGCTTGAGGAGGAGGAAATTCAGAAACAAGGGGTTGGACTTGGCATAGATGATACTTTTCCAGATGACCAGGTCTTGGAAGCATCTCAAGACTTAATCCTGTGGTTTGTTGATTTTACCAACTATTTGTCAAGTTATCTTATTCCAGAACATTTATCCTTCTAATAGCACAAGAGGTTTATTCATGAGGTGAGAAAGTTCTTCTGCGATAAGCCTTATCTCTTTCATATCTATGCAGATTGTGTAATTTGCAGATGTATTCATGAGGTGGAGATAATAAGTATCCTTAAAGCTGGTTATTCATCACCAATTATGGATCACCATAGAAGAACCGGTGCAACCCACAATATTCTGCAATGTGGGTACTTTGGCCTATGATCTTAAAGGATGCCCATGATTATGCATAACTTGCGACCAATGTCAGTGTCAACGGAATATTTCATGACTCCAAGAACACCTCATGACACCTATCTCAGATTTAAAGTTGTTTGATGTGTGAAGGATTAATTTTATGGGTCAGTTAGTGAGCTCCCATAGTATGAAGTATATTTTGTTAGTGATTGACTATGTTTCAAAATGGGTGTAGGTGGTAGCACTTCCAAATAATGAAGGTAGAAATGTCATTGCCTTTCTGAAGAAAAATATCTTTTTTTAATTTGGCACTCTTTGTGCGATCATTAGTGATGGTGGGTCTCATTTCTCCAAATGGACTTTTAAGTACCTATTGGAAAGATATGGTGTGAAATATAAGATGGTGACACCTTATCATCCTCAGACGAGTGAGTAGGTTGAGGTCTCCAATAGATAGATAAAGTTCATATTGGCAAAGATTGTGAATGCCAAAAGGACTGATTCATAACGAAAGCTAGATTATTCTTTGTAAGCCTATCAAACAACTTTCAAGAGCCTCATAGTTTTCTCCCATATCAGTTTGTGTACAGCAAAGCATGCCACTTGCCGGTTGTAATTGAGCACAAAACACAATGTGCATTGAAAAAGCTGAATTTAGAGTGGAATGATGCAACTACATTAAGGTTGAAAAAGGTGAATAAGTTAGATGAATTCTGACTCTGTGTTTCTGAGTGTTCATTTATATAAAAAGAAAGGATGAAGTTTTACCATGACCAAAAAATCAAGAAAAGGGTGGTTGAGCCCAGAGATCTTATCTTGTTGTGTAATTCAAGACATAACTTGTTTCCTGGAAAATTGAAGTCTAGGAGTATGGAAAATTCACCATGGTTTGGCTATTTCCACATGGTGCTATTGAGCTGGAGAATGATGGTGAATCCCCGTTCAAAGTGAATGGGCAACGGGTGAAGCACTACTTGGGAAACTCTATAAAAGTAAAAGTTGTTAATGATATGGACCTTGGTGAAGTCTGAGTAACTAAGTTAATTGTGTCATGCCGCGATGTTAAATTAGGCACTGCATGTGAGGTAACCAATGGGGATGGTTGGTTAAATGTTAGTATGCAACCTAGCCGTGTCGTGCCGCGACGTTAAATCAAGCACTCCGTGGGGACAACCCATGTTCTGTACTTATTTGATTATAAAGTAACTTGTGTATTCAATGTGCAGGGCTAGAGTTGCAGAAAAAACAAGAAAATCTTTTTAGTGCCAGGCCTCACGACACACCTAACGAGTTATGATCAGTCTTCATGAGTTATTATCTGAGACAGAGTGAATTGGAGCTCAGACATATCTTAGGTATTTGGTCTCTGGATTTATCATAACTCTTAGAATGAGTCATAGTCAATACTATTACTCGTCGCCTTGATTTTAGATGACTAGAGATCCAGGTAAGGTTTCTGTAATACCCATGCTTTTTCTTAGCTTGAAAATCATCTCAAAGATGTTAGAACTTGCTTTGAAATAAGAATTCATTCTTATACACATGGTATTTCCATAATTTTCACTTCCTATAACATGGAAAATTGAATAATCTTTCCACCGATATATAATTCGCCCAAATCTGACACCCGGGCGAAGAGTTAAAGCCTTTTTAGTGAGACAGGGTTTCACTTGAGCCTTCAGTGCATCGCAGAGATAGGTCAAATAGAATTTGTTAATTTCCAGTGTTTCTCCATTATACTAGCATGTCACGCCAAACTTCCAGGTCATAGATAAGGTGCCAAAGCGATAGCTCTGCGTCGCGCCACCGTGCAGTTTCCCAATTGTCAATTTCTAGTGACATAGTGTGATAACGTCGCGTCGCGCTAAGGGCCCAATTCGGGAAATTTTGCTGAAAAATTTAATTATGTGTTTAGGGTTAAAAGGGTCAATTCCCCCCCTCCATATAAGCTTCCCAATCGGGATTTAGCCCTTATTCATCCAAAATATTAATGTTTTTATCAAATATTCTCAAGAACTCAAGCTAGGGTTTTCATAGAAGGTCTAATTTCAAGAAGGTTTCACGATCAATCTTCACGACATCACGAACTAAGGTATGCATAGTGTTCATTCATGGGATCTTTTCGTCCATGAAGTCCAAGAATCCCTTTTTAACTACAAGTTATGGATTTTCTTCATGTGTTCATGCTTTGTATGTTATCTTTCATGTTGATAAATGAGGAATTGATTTCTATTCCATGATTTGATGATAAATTCCATGTGGGTTGATTAGTATAGATAAAGATTTATCAAAATTTCATGACTAAAACCTTGTATGATGAAATTGGAAGTGAACCATGTTGTTTAATTGCTATACCTAAGGTCTATATGTACTATGCATGCCATATGTTTGATAAAACACCAAGATGAAGGAAATTTGCCTAACTAGAATGATATCATGTAAATCGCCATAAATGTACAAGCTTATGCCTATTAGACATTTGATGAAATGCTTCAATAAACGTATTGTGGTGATTATCATGTGTTCAAGAATATTAAGTCATGTTAGTTTCCTTCCATCGAGTCCTGGGGGTACTTGTACTTGAAATATTAGCTGTGTGCCTAGAGCCATGTCATGTTTTTTACGATACTCTCAGTTAAGCTATGAAATCTTAGACTTCAGATAGTCTTATGACTTAGGAAAAATTTCCATTATCTCATGGCTCAGTCAGTTGTCAGATATCAGTAGCATTCCATCACCCACAGAAATTCAGTAACTTAGTCCATGCTCAGTTTAGTTCAGTATATAATGTTCAGTTTCCATTCATATTGGAGTAGGAATTAGCATCGAGTGAACCCAAGGATGGGGACTCACCTGTTATATAAGGGTGTGATTCCTAGAAGCAATCCTTGCATTCCAAAACTATGTAGCCAGCATAGGTTAAGACATCGTAGCCTACTATATGAATGTAGATGAGGTGGATTAACCTGTTATGTAAGGGTTCTCACCATTCTTGCTAGAGTTACCTGTTATATAAGGGTTACTCACATGTTGTCCTTACCAGTGGCGCAGTATTGACACCCTCCAATCAGGGCATAGATTGGACCCTAACTCAGCTATTATATCACCTTAAAGGCATGTCGGTTAGATACTACTTCCCACAGTTTCATGTTATAGAATCAGGACTATCAGATATATTCAATCAGTCTCAGTAATAGAACTCAAATAGTTCTTCAGATTTTAGGACTGTCAGACACAGTCTACTCAGTCATAATACGAAACTCAGATAGTTCTATCAGATTCAGGATTGTTAGCTACAGTCACTTATGTTATCAGTTATACTCAGATACAGTCATTCATGTTATCAGTTATGTCATGTTATCGGTATTCAGATTCAGCAATCATAATATCACGTTGTCAGTTATAGTTACGTAATTATGTATGCATTCTCATGTTCATGTTAGACAGTCAGCTAGCATTAGCATGCATGTGAACCCTTGTATTTATCCTACCTCACATATATACTCGGTACATACGTATTGACGCATTCGTGCTATGGTGCTTTCTTTTTATGTTACACCATAGGTTCAGAGACACGAGTTCCAGATTAGCAGTAGATTCCAGATTCCGCAATCAAAGTAGAAGTGAGTCTTCATCCTTCGAGGACATAATAATTTTCTAGTATTTCATTGATTAACTTATTAGTTGGAGTTAGTTGGGAACATATCCTATCAACTCCTTATTCAGATTCTTCAGACAGTAGAGGCTTTCAGACTAGATGCAGACTAGATACAAGCTATAATGTCTTAGACTTCTTTTTTATTTTGGGTATTCTATTACCCCACAAAGATGTTACGTTATTAAGTTATGTTCATGATCGAACCTTATGGATTTTCAGTTCATGTTTTCGTATTATTATGTTATCTTATACAGTATACAGGTACAAATATCAGTCATGGGTTAGCTATGGTCCTTCGGGGTCATGAGAACCATGTAGGATTTCGGTTCAGCAAATCGGGTCATTACAATTTCAATCATTATGCATGGGGAGGGGGAGTCTACAATCCGTAACCTAAGGTAACAAGTCATAGTATTACCATGCCTTATGGGGGTAGTGGATCGACCAGTCCAATCCATATAGTTTAAATAAGGAAATTCAATTCAAATGATTGATATTCCCAATTTTGATGCCGGTGACTCCTTTCATTCTCATTAACCACTCCTTAAATGACTAAATATACTGCAAAGTCATCGCAATCATCAAAGCTTAAGACTTTTAAGAGCCCAAACAAAGTTGTCTCTTAAAGAATTAGGGTTCAGTTTACAATAGTTTTCTTTTCAATGATCCAAAGCACTAAGTTCCAAAGCACTAAGTTAAGTAAGTGTGTGGTTCAATTGCATTATGTCTTAAGTTTGTGATACATATTCTTAAGAATGACATAGATTCCTTGTTAATTTGTATGTGCCTAAAGATCAAACCATAGTGTTTTTGAAAATAGAAATACAAATTAGGTATAGCATGAAGTTTTGTGCCTTAAAATTTAATGTTGGGATCTACTAGGAGTTGTATGAATTTAGCATAATCATGAGAATGCATATTGTTGTGTTTGGAATGTGAAATAGGAATCCAACCCCTTGAACAACTATATCTCAGTGGTCACGGGGCTCATAATGACTCGTAGGGTAACCTAACGAGTTGTTACATGACTTGTAACCACTAGGAAATTTGATGAGAAAGGGAGCTGAGATTTCTCTCAGATTACGGCTCATGCTACGATATGTAGTCACACAATATGACTCGTAGTGAGGAATTGAAATGACTAGAAAGGGTAAAATATAAAGGGAAAAGTTTTGGTAAGACAATGAGTGTTTGATAATGAGACATTTTATAATATAAAGACTTGTTAGGAGGATTCATTACCTAAATAGTGACCATTCTTGATGCACAGTCTTACCTTACGAGTCTCACAACGACTCATAACTAGAGATCACGACTTATACCCTGAGTCATAGGTTGCCCAGTTCTTGAAACACTGATACTAATTTTCTTTGCATGTTTTTCATTTTATTAGGACTTACTAACAGATATGTTTCAACATGTACCAATGGATCAAATAACAGACTCAATAAAGAAAAACACCCCAAAGAAGAAAACCCTAAAGAAGCATGCCCTGCAATCTACTCATAAGCTTAGAAATAAGGAAACAAATAAGTTAAGCAACTCAGTCGACGAATATCCATTAATGCAGTAGGTGAAGACAAGTAAGCATTTCCTCAGGGTGCCAAAGAAACCTCAAAGGATGTCACACCACCCAGGACTAAGCTTAGAAGAAAGAATCCTAGCACATCACCACCCCACTTACCATCCAGTCTGTGGTGGATGATGAAGATAATGATGATGTTGAAGGTGATGATGATGATGAGGGGGAATCTAGCTCTAAGGAGGATAATGCTGAGGGTAATGATGGGTTCAAATCTGAAGAAGGGGGTAAGAGTAAAGAGAGTGATACCCAGTCAAAATTTATCCACCACCACCACCACCTCCTCTTACATGAACACCGCTATCCCTTGAGCCTACTCTGGTGCCAATCATTGAACGGTGGGTGTACCCCAGAATGCAGGCCTTATATAACAAGGGAATTCCAATAAACCCTTCCATGGGAAATCCACAAAAAGGGATTTATTTGGAGAGAAAGCTGAGTACCATAAGTATATTCGAGATACCTAGTTTGGATGCCCAATTCAAACACTACCACTTTTAGTAGCTGACCATAGTTCTTGGATAATTTTGTTCTACTTTAGTATGTGAGTTTTATGCAGCATATCAGATAGAGATCAAGAGGATATATCCACAGAAGAAACTCTGGAAGGGTGGTGACCCATTGATAGATGTGATGATCAAATATATTTAGGTGAATATCTTCATCAGGACCATTACTCGAGTTCTCCATGGACATGACCTCCTACCACCAGCAATACTTCAGAGATTGATTTTTGTATGTATAAAATACGTAAAACTAAGAGAAGGTAAATCAATACTGAGAACAAATTAATTCACTTTCGATGGATGGCCAGACTGATTGCAGTTGAAGGAGAAGAGGTTACTTCTGTAGTAGAAAGAGTAGGCCTGATTTCATAAAAAAATACAAAGGGTAGCCTAAATTTTTGGCTAAGGCATAGTAGATGCTTGTGCGTCATAGGACATGTCCCACATATGGGGATAATGTACTTAGTTCAGACCATGCAAACTTCATAGCTGATATTACGGTAGTCTATGATATTGATATAGCCTAGTTGATTGTGAGAAACATTCGTGATTAGGCAGTGAGCACTGACACAGTACTAGCATTCCCATGCTTATTGATACAAATATATTTAGATAAGGGAGTGCCTGAGATTTCATATGTTGATCAGTTCATCCTATAGTAGAGCATTATAGATTTGGGTTCAATTTAAGATGAGGTTAACCCTATCTCTAAGGCAGCCAAGATGTGAGCTACTATGATTAAAGAGGCATTTATGTTTGGAGAGAACATGATTAATTTTATAGGGTTCACCTGTATGGGTGAGACCCTTATTGAGATTTCCCAGTCTGGACGTCAAACATCCACAAATGTAGTAGAAATTTCATATAACCTAACTCCACCACAACCTATGGCACCATGACCTTTTACTCCTAGGATTGTCCCTGTCGATTATGCATTAGTGCCGCAATCATTCCATGTTGAGGTGAAAAAAAGAATGGGCACTCTTGAGGCAAAGGTAAAATTAATGAGTCTGAGCAGTAGATCAGTCGTTGGCTAGAGGGTATCCAATTCCCAGATTTGGAAGATGTACAAGATAACTTAGCCGAGCTCTAAAAAGTGATTGAGTATCTTTATGCTAGACCATTCCCTTTCATTCTTATTATTGAAGAGATTGTTGAGAAGGAGGTTCCCAACATATACAGAGTTGATAGATTGAATAATGTGGCTAATGTTGATGATGGTAAAAGAGAAACAAAGAGGAAAAAGAGAAAGAGAACTGAGAAGAAGAACAGTGAGGCTGCAAAAGAAGCCAACATAAAGGATGAGTTGGACTACTATACTATGGTTCGTGAGGTTGCAGAAGGAGCTGGCAGTTCTAAAATATAGATACTATTGATCTGAGCATTCATACCGCTCCACCGCTAGATCAACCATTGAGCGCACCTATCATAATTGGTTCCACTATTGATGAGAGCATTCTTACTACTTCTGGGACCACTGTGCTGGGGCCCATCTTGAGGCCCCCCACACTAACAATGTTTGATCTGTCACCTAGTACACTTAGGTATGTTTTTGCCCCTATTTTTACTCTATACTTGTACTATTGATAGTGTATATGTATTCATTTTAGGGTGGGGGTAAACCACATAGCCATCACGGATTATTTTCATCGTGATTCTTTTCTTGTTGGCTGCAGTTTGAATGAGGAACTAGTATGTCAAGTTTAAAAATGCGTTATGTTCTATGTTATTTTTTAAGTTTTGTGTTTGTTTTTAATTAAGAAGAATATTTGTACCAAAGGCTGTGGATAGATTTTTTTGTGACTGTGCTAAATCTGTTTGTGAAAATAAGACCCCTTCTAAAAATTTTAGATACAACTATGTGATGTGTGCATGAATGTGACCGATGTGAATCTGGTAATGGAATTAGGATTGGGAACATATTAACTATGGTAAATAAACGCACATATATGGTAACTTGAAATTTGACCTTACACCATATGTGTGTGAGGCATTACCTAGTTCCCTCATTGTGTTGAATCCAAAACTTGACCGGTTAGTCTTGCCTAGGTTGTAGAATATTTAGTTAAGAAAGGATCATATGTTGTTCTTAAAAATTGTCCAGTTTAGCCTAAATAACAAACCAAATGTAATAATAATCCCTTGATCCTAATTTTGAGCCATAATATACCTAATTTTTGTTTACACCAACTCACCTTCCTATTTCAATTGCAATGAACCTATTTTTGCCCTAGTTCTCCTTGGACATTGTGCACCTCAACTGAGGAAAATCACCTAAGTTAAGGGTGGATATCATAGGGGTGTGCAAGTAGAAAGGGTGTGAATAAGAAAATAAAGTAGGGTTTGGTGTGGTAGAAAAAGAAAAAAAAGAGAAAAAGACAAGGAAAATTAAAAAGAAAATGAACATTGCAAAATAAGAAAAACAAAAGGGTAAATGATAGCACATCCAGCCTGAATAAGCAGAAAAAGAATAAATAGAGAGAAATAAGGCCGAATTGATAGAAAAGTTGGTTATATGAGTGGACTCCAAAGTATCTCTAGTACCAAGGAGGATAAAACATTAAAAATTCCCACATATATCATACTATACCCTAATCCTACGTTACAAGACAAATAAAGCCCTATATTGATCCTAACCCGACTATATGAAAGTTGAGGTCAAGAAAATAAGGGCAAGCCTAAGGCATTCTACGCATACTGCTAGAACGTCTTTGTGAGTGAGAATCTCTCGACTGTCCCAACATTAATATGTTGATATAGAGGAGTGATTAGGACCTCTTTAATTGTGAGGGTGCATGAGTTGCATTTTTAGATTACTTAAGTGTTCGGGTTGTGTAACTTGGATATTCACAGTTTTTTGTTACTAATGTGATGCCATCAATAGAATCCCTTCTGTCATGTAGTTTTACTTTATTGGTATACACAGTTGGGTTTTGAAAAGTGCAAAGTAGGAGGGGGTAATGCGTTTTGAGCCAAAATTTCTAATTGACTGCCATAGGTAGTGTAGGATCTTCCTGGTTAAGCATCATGTTTGTTTTTCTTTTGTTATTGTAGCTTGAGGACATGCAAACATTCTAAGCTTAGGGTGTTGATGTGTCTTGGTTTCATAGCACATATGATGCTTAAAATGGTGAAAAAATGCATTTACTTAGGTTGTTTTGTTTGATATGATATGTGTTATATGTATTTGCAGGTAAATTAGGTCGTAAGGAGGTGTTGACTAAAAAAAGGAGAAATCTCTAAAAATTGTTAAGTGTAGATCAGGCTATGAGTTTTTTAGTCACATTATAACTCGTAGCTAGAACTATGAGAGTAATAGTGGCAAAAGTTGAGTTTCAAGAGTAAAGTGATAGATAACCATGACTTGTTATGTGTGACTATGAGTCGTGGTGTGAAGTCGTTCTTAGCACAGTGACTAAACTTCATGAGCATTGACAAGTGAGGCCCTAGTGGTATCGAGTAAAGGCCACAAGTCATAAGGATTGACTAGGACTCGTGGAGAGAAGTTGTCCTAACAACAAACTAAAAGGTTCTAAAAGTGAAATTCTACTGGAGTGACTATGACTAGCAGTCTACGACTCGTGAAGTCATCTAACAGTCCTGATCAATAAAAGAAAAAAAGAGCTAAGACAGAAGGCAACAGGTTATAATTAGCCTTAACAACTTATTGCCAGAGGTTTGATGACTGCCGACATAATTCTCCTATTTTTTTTTAATTATGTTTCCTTTATTATTTTGGGATACTATAAATACCCTAGGGTTATTCTTTTATTATGTTACACACTTTGAGATACTTTCACATACTTTAAAATCTTTGATATTCTTGGTCATAGTTCTTGGTTTTATAATTAATCAAGACTTTGGATTTTATTCTTTCATCTTTATGCAATTAAATGTATTTTTTATTCATTGAACTCCATGGGTCATTGCATAACCATAAGTGGCTAATTTCCTTGACTAGGTTTGTAGGAACCCTGGTGGACTAATGAATTGAGGGAAGTACGAGATTCAACTAGACCCACGTTTATACGTATATTGTGATTTCCTTCAAATTAATTCATTTTTAGTAGTGGCCAACTCTAAAAACCAGCCTACATTCGAGACCATATTCATAAGGAAGGACAAGATTGGGAAAAGAGAATTACAACTGTGATTTGAGGCTATCAACCCTCGTCCAATAATTAGAAACACACAAGGTGATATTTAAACTCATATTGAAGACAAGAGATAGTAAGGAAACACCTTGAGACTCACAAGGTGAAGGGTGATGTTTACATACGAGTCCACAAGATAGTTGGTAATACCAATCTTGTAAGATTTTGCCCAAGTGGCAGTGGTATAGTTGGGTTGAACAAGAGAATCTTATGGAGTTAGGAGGTCAGGGGGAACATACTCCTAATGTGCATTTTGATTGATTACAACCATAACAACCATATTCCGTTACTATTTATTACTTTCAATAATATTTCCATCCATTTTCTTTTCTACACTACCCGTTGATTTCATCAAGTTCAAGAGATAATTCTGTGTATTCCCCATGGGTTCAAACCCAACTAGTTGGGTTAATAAATTTACATCAACCATATCATACTTCTTTGGAGGTGTAGTTTTAGGTGACATGATGGAGGTTTGAACTCAAAAAATGGGACAGGGTAGATGAGTGGTTATTTTTTTTGAAATATTTCAAAGCATTAATGCTTGATTTTGATGTTGACCTATGTGAAATAATATATAGTACGTGTGCACTACTTCCCATTTAGAAATTTTTTTGTTCGAAATTGAGAAAACAATTTAAAAATTCAAATATAAGAATGTTGTGGGTCAAAATCCAACTTAGTGATACAGGAAAAGCCATAGTACCTTTTACATCACTATTGCAATACCGTTGTAGTGTACCTATCACCATGGCGGCACTTCCTATAGCAGTCTGGGTATAACTATAGCGACCAATAATTTATGTGCCTATTGATTTGACTTTTTTGAAGTTTTCCCCTTCAACTTCACCCTTGTTTTAAAACATTATTTTTCAGACATTAAATTATGGCGACATCGCATGATGGAATTTTTGTTTCTTTACTCAGGTACTACTGCAAAAATGGATATGGATGATAATGTTTTTCCTTGTTACGAAATTTGTCATTGCCCATTGTAGGTTATGCTTCTTGGATTTACAAAGGGTCTCACACATGAATTCTCATGTATAGTAGATAAGGTAAAGGAAGTGGCACCTGAGTTTCATGCTCTGTTGTAGGAGCTCAGGTAGGTATAGTTGGTGTAGACAACTTACCTTTACAAATAAAGTTTAGGTGAGGGAGTTCTATGCTGATCTCCTAATAGTTAATTGGAACACTCCAAAGCCCACCCACTACATATGGTTTATAGATGTATCCATTATGTCAAAGGTTATAAATGATACACTGGGTGGAACTAAGTCTCTCAAATAAGCCTTATCTGGCTAAGGAGATAGAGAGTGACACTGGCTAGATGGTTGGATATTGCTAATTTCAAAAAAGATTTTTTCATCTGACTGGGTCCACCCTTCTAAAGCCATCACGAGTACCTATTTACACACTGAGGATAGATAGTAATTGAACTTATTTTATATAATTTTTAATCTTCCATCAAATTTGATTGATGAGACCTTTCAATGGGTCCTGGTGATTTTTTATGTTCTAGACTGCTTGAGATTGAATGTGGATACAAGATAGTATAGAAGTGGAGGGCCTTCTGCAACTAGTTAAAGAATGTGTTTCTCTTACCACTGATCACAAATATGTGTCATCATATTCATGTGTCTAAGGAGAAGAGGATAATTAGACTTAGTGTAATCAAGTCTTTGACTTGTTAAGAGTAAAGAGGCCTCCGTCGAGGATCAAGAAGAAAATAAAGTTTAATGTGGATAGGGAGAGAGAAATGGGTCTTAAGAAGGTGGAGGATTATTGTCATGCCTCAAATCTTATTGGGGTGGTTAGGCACCCATAGACGTAAAGGCTTGAGAGCACCAATCCATAACCTTGTACTTCTTATATATGTATTTATAATATCCTAAGGCTCTTCCATACATGGATGTAATGCATCGATGAGAAATAAACATCAAGCCCAAAACTATATATACAAGTCTTGGCCGTTAGGGCCATAATATCTACAAGATAAGACACTATTATGATTAACTTTATATTTGTCTATAAAGCCTCTAAAAGATACATATACTTAGATAAGGTTGGTACAAACCCCCGCTTTACTCTTAACTACTATACCATACTAAAACATATATAATAGACTAGGAAATCCTCGAATAAATATGGAGCTCACCAATAGCTGTTGAATATCCTGAGCTCCTAATGAGAAGGTGCATAAGATGAAGCACCTATTCCTGCAGTATTAAATACAGGTGTCCCGCAAGTAGCGTTAGTACAAAAATATGTACTGAGTATGTAAGGCTAAATGTAACCACACATGATATAGAAGCTCAATGTAAATCAAATACAAGTGTACAAATAGTGCTAGTAGACCACCTTTATATATATTTGAAGGGTCAGGTACATTACATTCTTTTGTTAATTTTACCTTTTATACTTTATAATATTTGTAAGCGATATGATACAAATGACCAGCTGATCAGTGGTAAATAGACAAATTGGGATCGACCTATGCAAAGCTTACGCCCCTGAGCTGCCAACTGTATATAAACATTGGGATCAAACCATAGTAGGCTTTTTCCCCTGAGCTTCCACCCATATATAAAGGTATTGGGATCAGCCTATGCTAGGCTTATGCCCCTGAGCTGCCACCCATTCAATTCAGATTTCATTACTTGGTTTATTTATCCTTTGAGATTATTACTTTGGTGGTAATAACATTATGGTACTTTGGAACAATAATCCAGTAGTAAAAAAAATATGAATAAGCACTTAATACAATAATAATGAGGTAGGGAGCTGTTGGTATACGAATGAAATATTTAGGAGATAAGAATAACACATGGGTTTTATTTGACTAAACGAAGAACTCCTGAAACTTTCTAGTTAAAATAAATTGCAATATTGATAATAAGCATATATTGAGGTGTGTTAACACATTAGAGAGTGGGAATGAGGTCATTAGCTACAATGTAGATCATATGCTACCATTATGCATTATTTTCTATTGGAGAACTTTGGAAGCCTAGATGGTGGGACATATGCTCGATTTCATGCCAAAGAGTGCGAAACGGAGTTTGCCTTACATACTTGGTCGTATAACTCAGATGATAACTCAATTAACTTCCTTCCTTTAGGATTATGTATCTCCAATAAAGTATATGGTAAAACTAGTATTAGTAACTAACAGACAGATTTGGGCTAAACTTTACCTAAAACAGTAGCTAGGCAGTAAGCCCTTAATTTGTCAGTCAAGTGTATGATTTAAACCCTTTTCTCCTTCAATTACATCCACATACTATATATATTCTTATAAGATCAGCCAAAACAACTTTTGCTTCATTATACCCTCCAAACAATACACTAAATAGGCACACTATTCCCCAACATCAACCCTACAGTCTTCAACATACTCACATAAAACAATCCATAAAATATCCCTAACATACATTTGTCATAACAACCAAATATTGTACTCATTATCCCTTGAGTTCTCAATAACAACACATCTATAATTCTTTCCCAAATTCGTATATAAGGAGGACAAAATGGAGTAGTGATCTTACCTTAAATTTCTGCAATTTATCCTTTTAATTTGAACTTATCAAGAACTTTAACATTCCATTACACTTTAATTCAAAGAAGAAAAGAGATGTCTCTTAATAACAAAGAAACGTGAGTAGGTAGCTTGTTTTATAGTCTGCCATGTATTTATAATTTTGCACTTATAGCTTGCTTTCCTAATCTTCCATAAGAGAATTAATCTAAACCTTAAGTGTTTTCACTTACCTTGTCTTGCAAAGGTGAGGGTCTCTTCAAGAACCCTAGAAGGAATTTTAGGGCCACTTTTCTTATCCTTGATAGAAAAAGGAGAAATCTGAAGTTAAAAGGGTGGATATTGTGTTTAAAATGAGTAAAAAGACCAGCTATATTGGTCTTATATTGATCCCTTTAAAATCTCCTTTATTAACCCAATTTTCATCCATAAATTTGTCTAAGTAGGTGATGCACCTACTTAAGGGTTCACGCTACTCAAAATGTCAAAGTAGGTGATGCACCTACTTGCTTAATTCTTTGTTGGGCACAATTAAATTGGGCCTTGGTAGATTTAAGTGTTGGGATTTTTCTTTTTTTTCTTCCTCTTTTACTTAATTTGGGCCCAAATGAGTACATAAATATAGGCCCAAATATTATCCATAGACTTAGGTCCATTAACTTGGTCCAAATAGCTCAAGTAGTGAGTCACATACTAGCTTAATTAAGTAAAGGAAGAACCTTAATATTTTATTCCATTATCAATCCTTAATCATTTTAATCTACCTTACAACTTGTATACGCTTGGTCACTTTAAATTTTAGATTCAAATACTAGCATACGATCCAAATTTTAAATATTTGTTTCGATGTTAACTTGGTTGCATCACATTAAAACGTACGTGCAGTATCTAAAACTCCATTTACACTATTAATACCTGCTTAGCAAATCTCGTACATTACCTATACCAAAAAGATATATCAAGTTCCATATAAATAGCATAAGAACATGCAAAATACAAGGTGTTACAATTATGGACTATTCCCCCATAATCATTAGGGCCTTTTGAGCAACTGGAGTATGACCTAGTTATAGGGTAGGAAATATTATTGAGGAAGCACATGACTACCTACAGTCCACCCCTCTTAGTTTTACAGTAGTCTCCTCTAACTGATGATTCTTACTGGGGAAGGGTGTAAATATTTTTGCAAAGATATTCACTCCTGATTAGAAGGCTCCCAAGGTAGAGATATATTATGAACATGAGTTCTTCCTTTTGAGAATACTAGATGAGGATGGTTTCCACGCATCAAGTAACAAAGATGACGCAGGGAACTAGGCCCCAACATGGCATTCCCCACTCCCCTTTATCCCCTAATTCATAGGCATTTTGTAGACATTATTTATTTTATCATATTTTCAAATAATTATCACTATTTTTATGTTTTTGTTATTGTTTGTAGCATCTTGGAACAATGACCTTGTTTGTAGGACCACCCTATAAAAATTACCTCAAAATTGTAGAATCTATAAAAAATAAAATTTTTCAAAAAGGCTACCTGTTTAAAGACATAGCTACTGCAATGGTCTTGACCTTTAGGTAAAGTCTCATTGTGGCGGGCTGTGGACTGCTGTAGTGGTCCCATCAGAATGATACCCTCTCTATTGAATCGACCCTTAAACAATAACTTGGGGAATTCTTGGTCACTACCCATCTATCATTATTAAATTACCAAACTTGTGATTTTTAATATGGCTAAAATTAAGGAATATTGTTCTAACAAAAAATTAAAGTTCAATGCTCTACACATTGATTTCCCAACACACTAGCAGTAACATACAATCAATGTGCTAAAATTATCATGTATCAAGTATTTTGACCTTTTCATCCCAAACCTATAAAAATAGAAACTCAAATGGTTTTACACAACCATATCATGAATAACATTATATCTCTTTTTAACAGAAATCAATTAGAAATGACTAGATTTAACTCTTTTTTTTTATGTTGTCAAGAAACGAATTGGGACCAACTAGGTTCCAATTATGGTTATGGAGATACCAATTGGAGTCTACTAGATACAAATTGGACTTAACACAAATAAACAACAAACTGAGGTAGCACCATAGGAAATAAGAAAGAGATTGATAACTCAAGCCTCATAGCTTCTTGAGGATTTGATATTGGCATCAACACACCAACTTACAGGACTCTACTAGACTTACTCCTATACTTGTAAGACTGGTAACTTAGAACACAGATACCAACTGTCATAACCAAAAATACGAGATCGTGCGAGCACCTATTTATTCTAACAAGATAGGACAACCCTTCCTACCCAATCAACTATTAGATGGAAGTCAATTAACAACTTAATTATAGTTAAGTAACATAAATGTATAAATTGACAAAACCTGTAAAATGGAATTACTTACAAACATTTCTACACATGATCAAAAACTTAAAAATTTACACAGAACCTAGTCTAGACATTTACAAGAGCTTCTATTAGAGACAGGAAAAATAAAAGACACAACTTCCACCTTAAGGAGTGATGCCAAAGTTGATGATGTGCATACACCACTGACACAAGAAATTTCTATTCAACCTACAACACAATCTACATTCTAAAAAGGATATAACAAAAGCAGTATTAGTACACCACACATACTTGTAGGCATCATCGATCGACAAAGGTTAGAATCATGTAACAACATATGGAACTCTATAAAATAAACTCATCCAACATCAATAGGAAGCAACTAAACTACCAAACCACATGACACAAACTATTTCCTTTATGTCCATTTAATAGTTCCACTAACTTTACTATTTGATACAATCATCTTCATATCTATGTAAGTACATATGAAATAGTTATAATGGAACTAATACTCAACACATAATATGTAATCTCAATTAATACACAATAACCACGATGTACTATCCATGAACACCAAAATATTCATTAAATTATGCAAGTGAAAAATCAACACATAATCATCAATATAATTTACCATCCACAAGAGTAGTCTAAGTGTTGCCTAGATAACAATAATATCGAAATACTACCTCAACCCATAATACATTATGCATGTTATATGAACAAGTATTCAAATATATATAAAGAAATACACATCAATTGCCAAATCTAGTGGACACATACATACTAAGGGGACTTATGCTTGCCCAATAGTCATAACTTATAGGGGACCAACTTCTTCCATGTACTATATTGGTGTGGCACTGAACCCTTTTAAAAATTATTAATTTGTAACTCAAGCTGGCAAGGTTACTAACCCTTTGAGTATAATAATATTATTAAGTACAAATGAATACCACTCAAATGTATCACAATGCATCTATGTTTAGAGTACATAAACTATCATTATTAAAGATTTAGTCCATTTCATACAATTATTTCATGTGTACTACAATCTCATCCAAACAAACCAACTACAAGAGTTCCTAAACACTGATTATTGAATATTCGACATACAAATTGGCACAAAGTGTAAGTGAAGTCTACAAATACAAATAAGCCATACCCTAAATCCATTACCTAGTCAATCTGGTTTAATACATACCAAATTCAAAATGCCTCATAATATCAAATGATTCTCACCTATAATAACATTACAATGTTCATGGTTATAACTTCTATAAAATTTATCACATCATCATTAATTCTGAAACATGTAAGTTAACCTTATATACTCACCTTACCCTCGGTTTGTTCTAACACTTTTAGATGAATGTCTTTTAAGCTCTTTAGATTCTGAAACCTCCTTCCCTTGTTATGACTCAACCCTAATAAGAACCATTAATGAAAAATCACGTAATCTCGATACTCTCCTATCAAGTCCATCCCTCTTCCAGGTAATTAGGTCATTCTCGTAACGACACAATTACACACTTACCTAATTGTCACTGAACTAGATTAATTCACATGACAATTTATTATGCTTATTAAATAATTATGTGAACCTTTTAATTAAACTCACATATAACCAGTCGTCACCCTACTAGTTAAATTCACATGGTAGTTCATTATGATTATTAAAAAATTATATAAATACTTCAAAGAAACTTACATACAATAAATAAAAGAGTAAGAGTCCTTTATTTAAGAAATTCTCATATTATTATCCATCGAAACAACGTGTACATAGGCTTAGGCGTGCTTTCTGTGGTGAAACTATATTTCGTACACATTAACTAACCATAGTAAACTACTATAAGCCATAAATTAACAGTTTATCAACTTAAATATCAATCATACAGTCATAAAAGTCTATTTAACAAATAAATATTCAACAATAATCCCAAGACTCAATAATGTTGGTACAAGAGCTACTACAAATAAACTATGAGTACTAAATAGGAAAATACAATACGTCTCGAAGATGAAAGATAAGATATATATATATATATAAATAGAAGGAAAAAGGGTAACTCTGACTCAGAGAGAACACCCAATCTCTGAAATCAACCCTACATGAGCGTTGAATCAGATGCGACAACTTGTACACAGATCTGTACCAAAAAGGTACAAAAATATAGTATGAGTACCAAAACCATGGGTAATCAGTAGGCATCATCAACCGACGAGATAAATAATGATGTAGATACAATAAAACATTAGATAAACTAAGCAAAGTCAAAGTAAAAGGGGAAAACTTTGAGATAAGCTCCAATACTACAATACATAAATAATTAAATACATACAAAATAAAAGCTTAATGATCTTACAACTATACCTACAAGATTGTCTCCTACAATCAAACAAATGCATAAAGTAAATTATCTAATGCAGGCCATCATCATTCAAAAGGGTGCAATCAAGGAATTAAAGAAACAAAATAGAAATAAATTACTAATTATTATGCCATAACTAAGAATTCATCCAAACCGTATCATCTCATACATATTTTCCAGTGTCATACTTGAATTGAAACTCAGTAGTATCATCATCATTGTCATCATTGGTCAATCTTGAACCGAAACTCAATAGTACCATCATCATTATCCTCTCGATCTCCAAACTAGCCTCCTCTACTTGGTGGTACCTCTACTAAACCATAACTATTGGAATCTCTCTAGTGTGTAACCACCTGACATCACTAGCCAAAATAAGCACATGCACCTCCATAAAGGTCAACCGCTCATCCTACTGAATTGAGCCCTATTTAAGAACATGAGATGTGTTTGAATGTATAACTACATAACAAAAGCATAGAAAACCCAATGGACAACCATAAAATTTAGGGGTAAGGCTAACTCATAAGCTATCTCACTAACTATGTAAAGAACCTTAAAGGGTCCAATATATCTGGGTTGAGCTTTCTTTTCTTCCCAAAGATCATCACACTCTCCATCGGCGATATAAACTAGAATAATCGGTCACCAAATCAAAATCTTAAGGCATGATATGTACAATCTGCATAAGCCTTCTGTTTATTATGAGCTACCTTCAACCTGTCCTTAATAACCCTGAATCTATCCAATGACTCCTGAATTAAGTGGATGACATAAGGCCTAATCTCGATAGACTCCAACCACCCAATCAGAGAACTATATCGCCTACCATATAAAGCCTCTAAAGGCACCATATCAAACTTGAATGGTAACTATTATTATATGCAAAATCTGCCATGCCTAAGTACAGCTCCCACTAACCTCCAACATCTATAACAAAGGCTCAAAGCATATGCTCAAGAACCTGAATAGTTTTCTCTAATTGCTTGCCGGTCAAAGGATATAAAGCTATACTATGATCCACTTGAATACCCAACTCCTATTGAAAAAACTATCCAAAAGCTAGAAGTGAACACTAAACCCTAGTCTGAAATGATAAATATAGGAACACCATGCAATCAAATAATCTCACTAACATATATATGTGCTAACCTCTCCACACTGAAGGACAATCAAATAGGAATGAAATATGCTAACTTAGTTAACAAATCCTCACTGACAGAAATACCATCGGAACCACAGGATGTACGAGGCAACTTAATGACAAATTTCATGGTAATTTGCTCCTATTTTTACTTAAGAATTGGAAATACTAAATCCAACAACCAGGTCACTGGTCTCACGTTTCACCTGATGATAACATAGGCAACAAGCTATAAAGTCTACCGCATCTCTCTTCATACCACACCACTAATAATGATATCTTAAATCCTTATACATATTAGTTGTACCTAAATGAATAGAATACCTAAAGCTTTGATCCTCATGCATAATTAGTAAAATGAAGTCATTAACTCTTAGAACATATATATGGCTATCGAATTTCAAAACATCCTTAGAATCTATAGAAGCGCTGTTGGACTCACCACTCAACACCTGATCACGAATGATGCAAAGTCTCTTATCCTCAAACTAGTTATCTCAAATCTGCTCAAATACTGAGGATCATGCCACAACACTAGAAAGAATTCTCCTAGAGGATGAAATATCAAGTAGTACTATCATGTGGGATAAGGACTGTAGTCCAATTCCAATGTCCTCTGAGAGACTAAAATACAAGCAAAGCTACCCATACCTACTGACTTTTGGTTTAAAGTGTCTGCTATCATATTCACCTTGCCTGGATTATACAAGATAGAGATATCACAATCCTTAAGTAACTCCATCCATCTACGTTGCCAAGAATTAAGATCTTTCTAGATCATAAGATGCTGAATACTATGATGATTCGTGAAGATCGCATAATGCATACTATAAAGATAATGCCTCCAAATCTTAAGCGGAAAAACCACTTTTGTGAAATCTAAATGTGCTTTTCTACCTTCAGCTACCTCGATGCACAAGAAATAACATGATGCTACTACATAAATGCACAATCCAAACCAACACAAGAGGCATCACAATATATGGTGAATCCCTCACCCTTAATAAAGCTAAAATAAGAGTTGAAGTGAGAAATTATTTGAGCTTTCCAAAACTCGATTGACACTTCTCGGACCAGTGGAAAAAGAAACTCCTTTTGCTTTAATATACTCATCGGCACCATAATAGTACCTAAACTCTCAAAGAACTATCTACAGTAACTGACCAAACCAATAATACTGCGAACCTTAGTCAGAGATATAGTCCTAGCCCAATCATGAATGGCCTCGATATTTATTGGGTCCCATAATCCCATACCTAGACACCACATGCCTTTGAAAGGTCACCAAGTTAAGACAACACTCATACTATGAGAATTTGGCAAAAAGCACATGATCTCTTAAAGTCTGGAGGATAATCCTCAATTGATGCATATGCTCCTCTCTACTCTTTGAATATAGAAGGTTGTTTTCAATGAAAAAAATCACAAAAGAATCCAAATAAGGCCTAAACACATAATTCATAAAATCTATAAATGTGGCTAGGATGTTGGTCCAACCAAAAAACATCACTAGGGACTCATAATGACAGTAATGGATCCTAAAGGTTGTCTTTGGGATATCCTCAGCCGAAATCCTCAACTGATGGTAACTAGATCTCAAATCAATCTTAGGAAACACAATCGCACTTTGAAGATGGTGAACTAAATCATCAATACGATGCATAGTATAATGGTTCTTCAGCGTCACCTTATTAAACTACCTATATTCTATACATATGTGCATGGACCCATCTTTCTTCTTCACAAACAACATAGAATCTTCCAATGAGACCTAATTCATCTAATAATACCATTACCAATAAGATCCTAAAGCCGAGAACTCAACTTTATAAGCTCGATAGGAACCACACGGTAAGATTACGTAGAAATAGGTCGAGTGCCCAGCTCAAGATCAATAACTAACCCAATAGTATGGTTAGGAGGAATTCCAGGTAGATCAGTAGGAAAAAAATCAAAAAACCCTTGAATAACAAAAAAAAAGTCAAGTAATGGACTCGCTACTGTATTATCATGAATATAAGCATGATAATCCTAACAACCACTCAAAATAAGACTCCTAGAAAAAATATAAGAAATAATCCCTACCGGATCGCGGCTAACAACTTTATTCCACACAATAAGGGATATGCTAGGCATGTCTAAGGTAACGGTCATGGCAAAACAATCCTGGACCACATGAGTGGGATAATCAGTCTATGCCAAAAATCACATCAAAATCTACTAACTCTAAAAAAATAAATCAACATGAGTATCAAGATCTCAAACAGTCACAACACATGATCTAAAAACCCGATCTACTACTAAAGAATTACCCACGAAAGTAGATACACATAACGACATAGATAATGAATCTTATGATAACTCTAACTATACAGCATAATAAGAACACATAAGAATTAGTGGATCCCAAATTAAATATAGCAAAATCAGACAGACAACACACAAAAATTGTATATGTGTGAACAACATTTAAAGAATCAGCCTCGAATATAGCAGGTACTGCATACAACTTACCACGCCTGCCACCTGACTGAATTCTTGACTAACCTCTTAGTCTTCCTACCTGATAACATCAATGATCACCTTGGGGACCACCCTAACTCTATCTTTTGGGTGAATTTCCCTAATAGGTGGAACACTCTGAGCTAAAGGAACAATCGTTCCATGAATGGGACACTCTCTCAAGAAATGACTAAAACCTCCACAACAATAACATACCCCAGACACTAGACTAAAATAAGAAGATCCAACTGACCCAAAATAACCATAAAGAAAAAAATAGCAAGAAGCGAACCCCTTGAAAACTAACCACAACCCTAGCTAAGAATATCACAGAGGCCAGGCTGGCCTCCATCGATAAAGTTAAGTATAGCCCAAATGGGTCTACAAGACTAACCCTGATGCTAATAAGGCTGACGTATAGGGTACCTACCCTGAGAATTACTATCCCAAAACAAGCGGCTACTACGACTCCCACTGAACCTACCCTTGTATCTAGGCCTTTCATCGTTGCCCCCTTAGGCCTCATGATGTGTCTCCTCCATAAGTTGTGCATGATCAGAAACCTCAACAAAAAACCTACCCATAATAGCCAAACTCTGTGTAGACATACAATAAGAAAGACTCAATCAATGCACAAAGCAGCGAACCCTTTCATACTCAATAGTCAAAATAGAAGTAGCATTTCTTGCCAACCCATGAATCTAGCTTCATACTACATAACAGTCATAGGGCCATACTCCAACCTAGAGAACTAATCTCTCAAAAGATCCTTAAGACTGCGAGGCATGTACTTCTCTTAGAAGATATCATAGAACTAAGTCCATGTCAAAGAGGAAGATCCAATGGGCCTGTAGAAAAGATAACCTCCCCACCAATGTTGAGCTATAAGTCCATCTAAAAAGTAGTGTAATCTACACCATAAGGCTCAATAAGGCCAAAATTATGGAGCCTATCCTCACTAGTAATAAGGAACTCATATGCATCCTCACCTGGTGCGCTAAAAAACCTAGGAAGAGGTAATCTCAAGAATCTACCTAATAACTTTTGCTCCTTGACAAATATAGGATGCTCCATAACTAACGAATGAGTGACTATTGATTTATAAGGTACCTTAAATTTGGGAGCTACAGCTATAGACTGCGCCCTCATAACAGTACTACTCTTATTTGTTGATTGTGTACCATTAATAAATCCCACAAGATGAACCAAAGCATCCCTTATCACTAACAGCCTATTCGGATGGTGGTTTCCCAAGGTATGGTATGGTATGGTTACCATAGAAACCACGTTTGTTTTGATTGTAAACTAAATGGCATGGTAATATTTCATTATTTGGGAACCACCAATTTGTTGGTTTTGCATGGTTTTCTTATTTATTTATTTTTAACTATGCCATCATATAGTATTTTCTATTTTTATTTTACCCTTTACCCCATATTACTTACCACCTTAATATGTTAAAATATTTATGCACAAACTAAATCAAATAAAAAAATATTATTAAACAGTAGTGAACGATACAGTCTATCCAAACATAGTACTGTACCATACCATACTGTACCATACCATACCATACTATACCATACATTATGAAACCATGACAAACCACCATCCAAACATAGTGTAAGGAAGAAATAAATCCTAGTGGTGCCTGGGATGGTCCCTAGCCCACCACTGGCTGGGGTGGAAGAATCTCTAGCTCAGGAGCGGTAATAGGGTTTAGCAAAGGCCTCATATGATGGACACAAGCAAAAGACATATCCCAGGGCTATCCAAGACTTTAGGTCATCCACGAACATCAAGAGAATCTCTAGGCTCAGTCTCGGATTGAAGTAACACATGTCCTAGCAATCTGTGAAAGAGTAAAACCAAAGGAATTCCTCAGAAACTAACTCAAAGTCTTTGCACCAAATCAGTGAAAGAAGTGAAGAACTCCTATGAATGTCCTATAGCCTATTGAAGAGAAGAAATGAACATCATCATTCTAGTTTACGGTACTCTACTAGAAATTTGTTACTGTACCAATAATATTAGTGAATCCTAGGCTTTAATAAAACAATTTCATTACCCAATTTATAAGCTATGATGTCACCTACTCTATCCCTCTAGTAGGTAAGATGAACCATAATCCAAAGCTTGATGCAATGTGCTAACTTGGTGAAAAATGGTCTAAACGCTAGAAATTAACAATTTAAAGACTTAAATATCAATAATACAAACATAAAGGTCTAATAGATAGATAGAAAATCAACAACCATCCCAAGACTCAGTAATTTTGGTGCGAGAGCTACTATAAATAAACTAAGAGTACTAAATAATAGAATCTATATAGAAGATGAAACACTAGAGATTGACAAATAGAAGGAAAGAGGGTAACTAAAGCTCCAAGAGCTCACCCAATCTCAAAAATTAACCCTCCATGATCATCGAATCACTTATGGCAACTAGTACTCGGATCTACACCAAAAGCTACAAAAGTGTAGTATAAGTACCAAAACCACGAGTACTCAGTAGGAATCATCGATCGATTGAGCTAAATTATGATATATATACAATATGATACTAGATAAAATAAGTTAAGTCAAAGTAAAAGGGTTAAACCTAGAGATAAGCTCCCACATCACTGTATGTAAATAGTTAAATATATTTGAAATAGTATTGTAAAGATCATACAACTCTAACTACAAGATTTTCCCCCATAAGACAATATGTATAAAATGTAAATAAGCCAATGTAAGCTCCCATAATCCCGGAGGGTACAATTAAGGAAACTACACAACAAAATATCCATAAATTACCAATTATCTTGACATAACAAAGAAACTATCCGAACTGTATCATCTTATATATAATTCCAAATGTTGGGCTTGAATCAGAACTCAATAGTATCATAATCATAATCATTATCTGTTGGGATTGAATCAAAACTCATATTATCATGATCATTATCAACTACCAAACTCAAATCAGAACTCATATTTATAAGTCGTATCAATGAACAATACAACAAGCCATGTTGATGAACTAACCCAATAGACTATACCAATACTGCATCTATTATATCATTTCAATAACCATGTCCATAAGTCATGTCAATTGTCATAATTAAAAATTATTTTAAGATTCATATGTATATATCATTAATTATATATATAAGCCATCAATTGTCACGGCCCGAACCAGGTCCTAGTCGTCATGGGTATATCAAGCCCACCCTAAGCGGGAGGCCATACCCTATTCCTAACATTCAAAACATAATAAAAGAATACAACAAAAGAAAACCAAATAGTAATAAGAAGAATAGATAATCAAATGTAAAATCTATGAATTAAAACCAAAATTCAACCAACACTTGTTTTCAAAAGCCTCTAAAACCAAAAATGCCATATAGGTCAAGACATGCCCCCAACCATGAAAAAAAAATCCAAAATGAAATTCTATGAAATAAAGAAAATAGACGAACAGACTGAGCCTTTCAAAAGATAGAGACTCACCACTTCACAACAACTCAACAAATGTACTAAACCACCTAATGCTTCACAGGAGTAACAAAACACCCTTTGAACACTACATCATGAAATAATGAAGTGTCTAGAGACGGTCAATGGGATAAGCTCTGGCATGAAAATCAGGGTTAGTGAGAAAATAATGTCATGTCAAAAATCAATCAAAACCACATGGACATATTCACTTATACACATATAGGATGCTGGCATAAGATAAAGGGTCATGAACATGAGAGTTAAACCATTAACCTAAACTGTGTAGCTCGTTCTGTCCTAATGGCACAAATGAGTTATTTTGGTTCAGCTCCCCATTCTGAAAGGGCCCTAGTATGTGTTAGCCGCACGAATCAAGGAATCTGAAGGAAGGGTTAAAGACACCAAGTCTCTAGCCATTCAAAAATATAATGTGTGAACCAACACATGATCATATAGACCCTCATGCTGGCAAATATGGTTTCCAGTGTTAAGCCCCCCCCCCCCCCCCTCAGGATTACACCTTTGTAATGAACTACACAATTTTCTTTAAGCTCAACTTTAAATAGTTTGCACATAAACCCAACCATAATCCAGGAGTCTTATATTAAGGAATTTACCACTTGGCATCATCACACAAATTATGTTTGCAAGCTCATATAGTCATTCACAAAAATTCCAAGTATCTATTTGAATCCTAAGTTCTATTTCAAAATCTAAACTATGGCCACCGAGGAACTTTCAAATCCATTTTAACCAATTATCCATTAATGAAATGCAATGGGTTCATACATAAGTTAAATTATGCAAGTATCCATGTTCAAAAACCAAATACACAAAATGTGTTGAGGTTAATGCAATTACCAAGCCAAGAAGTCATCAATTTGGGGAAACCCACGTTTCCTATTACCATTCCTATAACAATACACCCATTCAGTCCAAAAACCATAAATTTAAAGCATAAATTATCAATTTAAAACTTAGGAAAAGTAATTTAAGTGGTACAGTTCAAAACCCCTCAACCCAATTTCAAACCCATTATTTTAAACCATATGGATAATGAGTAAATCAATGCCACAATGTAAAATTAAAGCTAGGAAATGAGATATATGCCTGAAATACACAAAGGATTGAAAACAATTAAAAATTTGGAGCCCAGATGATGAATTTACTATAAAACCCTTGAATGTTCTTGGGATTTGAGTTTTAGAGAGAAAGAGAATGATTTTGATCTTTGAAAACTAAAGGGAATGGGGCTATTTTATGTTTGAAGGTCGTACAAGGGGTAAAAAGAAAAAAATCCCCTCAACCCATGTAAATAAAAAAACAAGGCATTTTTAACGCAGCAACGTAGTGCGCCAATATCGCAGAGGATAGCCTATGTGCCATACTGCTATTGCGGAGGTTATCCTATGTGACACACCAATATCACAGACCCTCACTACCTCAAGGTCCAAAAATAACCCCGAACACCTTCCAAAAATTCTAAAACTTTTCCAAAACACCCTTTTAACATCCTTAAACATAATTCAGAATAAAAATTGATGTTACACCTATGAGAGGGTAAAAAATAAAATGGTTGAAATTTTGAGGGGTCTTACATTAACCATATCTATAAGCCATATCATATCTATATACCATTAATCATGTCTATAAGCCATATAATTAATCACGTCAATAACTATACTAATAAGAATATCGATAGGCCCTATACTTAATCAGATTAAGAAGCCATATCAATAAACATATATATAATCCATGACATAAGACATATCTATAAGTCATTAATCCTTAATCATGCATATAAGTAATATCATTAGCAATACAAAAAAATTGCGTCAATCTTTCTATATCAAACGAACATACTTAATAAATATTCAATCTACTCAAATCCCAAACAAAACATTAATAAGGGTATAACATGCACAAATAAATCTATAATTATCACAAGTCATTGCCTAAGGTTTGTTGGACGGGCCTAATTCTAATCCCTGAAATCCATTTTAGGCAAATTCTACCTCGGACTAGGCTAAGGTATCTAAGTTCATTTATTGATGTAGAATAAGTCACAAATAACCCTAAGATAGTAGTTCTTCCAAATAATGAACAACTAAGGTAATCCTACCCGAAATAGTAGAAACTAAAGTAATTTCCCCTAACTTATGAAACTAAGACCAATTTTATCTAGCTGAAGCACTAAGTCATTTCCAATCCAAACATAAGCCATGAAGTAAAATTCACCTAAGACATGTCTAACTAAGTTAATTACTCCTAATTTATGGTTAAAAGATAGCCTAAATGGTTCAATATATAAAATTTTCTCATTCATACCTCCAACACCTAAATACCACACCATATCTAGCATAATATCATAGTCATACTATGAGATAGCTAACTCTATAGAGAAGGTAACCCTCTCCCACCTAGATACCAAAGAAAAGCCCAAAGAATCTGATAAATCATCAGTTTTACTTTTTAAGAAGCTTCTGCAAGGTACCAAAATCTACTCATCAAAGCAGGAATAATGATACCCATATTGCACTCTTATGCTTTGGGTCCAATGCTATGTAAATATATCATATGGGGTCCCTTTGCAGAATTGAATTTTCAAAACCAAAACAATGTCCCTGTATTCTCAAGGAACCTTTACCCTAAAAAATGGGTGAATCTTGAGCTATAATTGTGCAAAAATTAAGCTACCAAGCTTATAGTATATTAGATACAAATGGATAATTTAAGCAAAAAATTAATGGAAGCTCACCACAAATTTAATGAAGAATCATGTAAATAAACTTTACCCAAGATCTAAAATCACCCAAAATGTTTCTTTGAAGTTTCCACACTTTTAAGGGTTTTACACTCTTGGGAATAGGAGAAGCATTGTGAAAATTGGGCTAAGTGGGGTATTTATGCCCTTCCCAAGTCCATGGATGCTACTAAAGTGGATACTGCGCATCTCTACCAATCACCGCTAAAGCGCCTGGGTGTCTCTAAAGCAATACCCACCTCCATAAGCCAGGTCGCTAAAGAGGACTACGACCTCTTTAGAGCAAGCTGCTAAATTACCCAAGTGTTGCTATAGTTGTACCGGTTGGCTGAGCTAGGGAAATTAAAGCAACCAATGGGCTGCTAAAGTTCCCAAAGGGACGCTTTTATGTCACTCTAGATATCAGGCATTAATAGGAGACTTAAAATTTTTTTAAATCTCTGCCAACCCCTCGAGATACATCCAGAATCCTGTCAAAATTTCAATCTGAGTTCTTTTTGAGGAATAGTAAGTCCCACACCCACTTTCCATATTTCTTAACTTATGGCAATTAGCTTAATATGATTTTAGGAGACTCAGGACCTGAACTAAGGATCCTTTAGCTAAAAATTAGCATTCAAGAGCTATTGGAATGACCTAAATTGTCATACGAGGTTGTTTAACTAAAATTTTAGCTTGGTAGCCAATTTGAATTAGTGAAGGCTTCAAAATATGGAATTGGCTCTTAAAACAAATGAACTACCCAATTACAGAACTTTTAGTTCCAGCAAGTCATAAATGACTTGGGAAAGTTATAGAAAGCTCAAAATAGCAAAAAATTATCATGAACATAGAATATGACTTAAAGGCTCATTATAATAACATTGGATTATGCCGTGCCAACTAAAGAAATCTAATATCAAGCTATAAAATCAATAGAAAACTTTCCTGAACACCAGCAAACCTACCTCTACCTTGAGAATTTCTCAAAGAACTTAAAGTTATCCCTGGATGTAAGGTATTTGCAAAAAGACTCAAGATCCTCAATATTGAATCTTGAAAGGCTGAAGTTGACACAAACTCTACTAAAGCCTATGCTGGGCCCTATCCTCTTACTGATGCTAAATTTCTTCAACATCTATCCGTAATTCCCTAGTCTAACACTGCACTGAAGCTCTAGAAATGCATGCTTAAGTTGTATATTCATCTCTCAACAACCTCACAACATTTATCTGGTCAGAAAAGAGTCAAAGAGAATACTTTAGGCTCATAGAAATATGGTCACACCACAGGAAGTCAAGAATAGAATTTCCTAAGAATGCCCCGTAGCCACCCGAAGGTATGTTACCAACTTCTCTATGCCGATCTAAAAGACTCTACTAGACACAAATCACTTCTACTAAGACATCGGTAAACATAATCTTTAATACTAATTTATCACAACCCAATTTCTCAGGTCATGATGGCACCTACTATAAGCCACTAGTACGTAAAGTAGCCCGTAGTCTAGAATTACTAGTAATGGACTACCAAGAGACATAAAGGGAAAAATAAGGAATAGTTATGATAAAACAATAAAATATGTAAGATATCCCCAAAACCTGGGGGAATTAGTACAAGAGCTTCTAATATATTACGAATACAAAATGAATTACTTACAGATATTACTGATACAACCCATCTCTGAATACAACATAGATATTAGTCTAATTTATATAAGGGAGAATAGTAATACTTCAAACACTAGGAGAACACCCTAAGTCTCCAAATAATAGCTGCTCCTCATGATATACATAACAACATTGAGAAATCATACTATGATCTGCAGGCTATAAAAGTGCAGTATGAGTACCAAACATGTGGTATTTAGTAGGTAATTGCTGACTGAGCTCTAAAAATAATGCAAATATAAATAACATGCAAGCAAGAATGTAAACTACACCTAAATATCCTGGAAAATAACATAATAAACTAAAGAGTAAATAATACTAAACTATACTATCCTAGCCATACTCAGGAGCCAAAGCACTATAAAGTATATCACTGGCAAATATACTAATAAAGTGTAGAAGAAGGATGTGTAGTAGTATAAAAAGAAAAGAAATGGAATACAACATGGAAAATTAAAGAAAGATGGGATACATAATCACATTCATATACATAAACGAGACTAAATCAAAGGTGCAACATAAAGTAGTCATACTAGTATTTTAACGACTCCTAATCATAGTAGGGACTAGGGATAACATAATCAGGATCCCTAATCCATGTATAAATATAGAAGATAATTATGCATAGTAAGATAATCATAAAGAAGGAAATCAGAAACATATCTCAAAAATCAGTACCAGACCAATAATCAACTTCTCACAAACTAAGCATAATAATAATATAATAATAATTGGCATGGAAAAATAATACCTAGATCAAGACCCATAACTAAGAAGGTCCAATCAACACATAACACAACAAGAAATACTCATCACCTACACTTGTGCAACCACCCATAAGGCTGATAGATATATGGCATACTTGTGATAGGTAATGTATATGCAAGGATGAATGCAAAGTAAAATCGATAGTACCAAAACCGATACAAATGCCATAAATTAATCTAGTGTATAAAACTCCTCTAACTCAATAACTTATGAAGGAAGAACCTACGACGATCTCTCTTCTCAGGCACAATAGCTTATGGATCAAAGAGACCCTAGGGGGTTTGGGAGTGCCAATATACACTGACCTAGTCCTAATCCAAAATTTCTAATAATCATCATCATCCTTGCTCTACTCCATCTAGAACTAGGGAATATATATATATATCTGTGTATGTATATAAGTGCACAGACTCAAACCATGGATAAAATAGTGTAAATATAACAATCCAATTTTTTAGAACCAGAATGTCACACGGAGCTTATGATCTCAAAGGATCACAAGCCAACCCCCTACTAATATCTATACTTAAAAAATGCATAATATAGATAATAAATATGGAAACTGTCCATAAGGTTCAAAACATCTATGAATACTCAAAATTTAAAACTGAATACTGATACATCTGTTTGAAAAGCCTCTAAACTGTCTAAACTATGGAGTTGATGGGACATGTCCCCAACAAACTCTGTATGCTAAAAATAAACTAAGTCTGATACGATAATTATAAAATAATGATCATCCTCAACTGAATAGGACTCACTGCTATGTCTACCACTGCTGACTGGGACTGAGCTACTAAGGGTACTCTAGATCTCGTGCCTTTGAATCTATGGTGACAAATAAAACACCATAGCACAAATGCATCAGTACGGGAATGTACTGAGTATGCAGAGGTGGTAAGTCTAAATGCAAGGGCTCATGCATGAACAATTACTTAACTAAATAATCATGAGAGTACTAAATGAGAACGCATGTATAAACCATACCTGAAATCATTGTGACTTGAAATTTTGAAACTCATTAACTGAATCTACTCATATCAATGAATAAATTCTGAGCTTTCTACTCTCGACTAACTACATCAAAGATCAAACCTCTCTAACGGATGATTCCGGAATCTACTACCAATATAAGAAATGATCATGTCCAAATCTAATAACAAGAATTCTCAACTGAATTTGAGACTGAGATTAAGACTATCTGATGAGTGATCTGTAGATCTGATAACAAGAATACTCAATTGAATCTGAGATTAAGATCAAGACTATCTGATGGGTGATCTCGGGATCTGATAATGAGATTACTCAACTGAATATGAGACTGAGATCAAGCCTATCTGATGGGAGACTTCTAGATCTAATAACAAGAATACTAAACTGAATATGAGACTGAGATCAAGCCTATTTGATGGGTGATCTCGGGATCAGATAATGAGATTACTCAACAGAATATAAGACTAAGATCATGCCTATCTTATGGGTGATCTAGAGATCTGATAATGAGATTATCAACTAAATATGAGACTGAGATCAAGCCTATCTGATGGGTGATCTCAAGATTTGATAATGAGATTACTCAACTAAATATGAGACTGAGATCAAGCCTATCGATGGGTGATCTTGGGATCTGATAATAAGATTACTCAACTAAATATGAGACTGAGATCAAGCCTATCTGATGGATGACCTTTAGATTTACTAATAAGAATACTCAAAATCTGAGACTGCGATTAAGCCTATCTGATGGGTGATCTCAGGATGTGATAATGAGATTACTCAACTGAATATGAGACTAAGATTAAGCCTATCTAACGAGTGACCTCTAGATCTGATACTGAATATCTTTATATGGTGCCAAGCCTATCTGATAGGTAGTCTATGAATCAATAGAACTATTTGAATTCCCAGCTTAAATAGATAATTGTATCTGACAGTCCTAATTTTTGAAGATTAATAGTGAAACTCTAACTGTGGGAAATAGTTACTTAACCAAATGCCCCAAATCTCAACTGGCGGGGTCCAACCAGTAACCCCATCTAGAAGGGTTTCAATACCATGCCACGAGGGACCTTCGTAGGAAGTCTAGCCTAAGGCAATATAATAGTCAAGCCTATTTAATGGGTGACCAGCCTTTCCTGATGGGTGAGTCCTGCATCCTGCGCTGGCTACGCAGTTTTGGAGTTTAGGGATTGCTCCTAACGACTTTGCCTCTCTAATGGGGAGCCACTATCCCTGCCCTCGCTCAGTGCTAGCTTCTACTCCCAACAGAAAGACTCTGAACTAATTCTTAACTGAACATAAACTAAGCTGAATCTAATACTGATCATGTTTCTCGAATGTTCTGACTGAGTTAAGCTGAATTCACTTGGTTTTGTATTTGACGAAATACTCCTAAATTTTATTATCTAATTGAAAAACACTGATCTTTGAATAGAGTACTCGATTACTACAAAGGTCAGAAATGAACACTTGAATACTACTAGATCTGAGATGGGTATAGAACTGAGGCTAGATTACTAGCGATGCAGAGATTATGGTGATTCCAAAGATTACTGAGATTTGTTATGTTATGTATCTATTTGAGAATATAGAGTTCTATAACTCATTAAGTTTTGAGAATCATGGTTCGACTGGAATTATCATGAAAAATGACACGGGCTCTAGGCAACAGTTGAATTTTCGGGTATAAATACCCCCAGGACTCGATAACATAAAAATAAAACATAACCATTCTTGAATAATCAAGACCATGGACAATTATTCATCATCACAATCACTAAGGCATCAGTTCAAGAATTTAGGAATCCTAAACATGTAATAACATAGGGGGAGATGCTCTTGGATCATACTCCATTCAACAAGGCCTTGCATCAAGCACTTCACATATATTTAAGACTTGGCATGTACCGGAGAACACATAATTAGGGAATTCATGCTATCATGTTACAATTCATTCGTCAAACACTTAGTATGTATTAAAGTCTTAGCATGTATCAAAGAGCACAAAATTAGGGAATTTCATTCTATCATGCAATAATTCATTCACCAAGGCTTTTCAAGAAATATTTGGCATGCATGGGCTTACACACAATTGGGAATTTCTAGTCAACATGCTATAATGGCTCTAATTCATTCACATAAGCATTTTATCAAGCATATGTGGAGCATGCTTTGCTTATTCAGCAATTTCTACACCTAATTGACAGGAATACATCACTTAACGAGAAACTTGAAGATGGTTTATCATGAACATCACATGAATATCACATACTAGGATCAAAGCTTGAAAACCTTGCAAATAAATATGAATCACAACATAATAATAGCATGAACATCAATTTCAACTCACATGAATAATGAAAACTCATAAGCATAAAGGCTTCGAAATTTAGAAAAGGGTTCTTGAGCTTCTTTGATGAAAGGGACCCAAGAATCAATATCTACATACCTTAGATAAACTCTTTATTGAAAGCTATGGGAGAGATTCTTGATTTCATGATTTCTCTTGAAGAAGAAGGAAAGGTTTTGATTTTGGTAGAAACCCTAGATCTTGTTTTTGAACAACTTTGAGAGAAAACAATGATACTTTGGGTGAAATGAGTCCATATCCCATGTTAAGGAGTATATATAAGGGTTGGGAAAAAACCCTTTTCACCCCTGGAATTAAACTAAAAAATCCTAATTTTACATGCTGGTACGACGCACCATAATCGCGCTAGTTCACTAGCAATTGGACAATTGGGAAACTGCTTGATGGCGCGATGCGGTGGAATCGCATTGCCACCTTGGTTGCGAACTGGAAAGGCACTGCGATGCTATAGAATCACGTTGGTGCACTGGAAATTGACAATTCTGAAATTAAGCCTTGGCGCAATGCGCCAAAGTCATGGAGGCTCACTGGATTTTGATGATTGCCATTTCGGCTGGCTCCTCAACGCTCTAAAGTGCCAGGTGGCACACTGTCTCACTAAAATAGCTCTAACTCTTTGCCCGATTGTCGGATTTGGGAGAATTTGGTATCAACGGAAAGCTTATTCAATTCTCTACATGACAAAAAGTCAATATTGGGGAAATTCTACATGGTTCAAAATACTTCTCACTTAGGAAGACATTTCTCAATCTTTGAAGGTCGGATTTACGCTTTACTTGACACGCTCTAAGGCTTAGACTACGAAAGAAATTTACGGGGTCTTACAGTAAATCTATAAATCCATGGCCTGGAGTAAATTTTGGGACTAAATCATCATAAAATCATAAAAGGCATCGGAGTCCCTTCCTATTAAAATAAATAGTAGTAGTAAAATAATGGTCTAAAATTTATCTCGATCAAATCTCTAAAACATCATTTTTAGTCAATAAATCTCACAAATCATTCATTAAGGTGGTATGACTCCCATTATTAAAGGACCCATATAAAAGTGAAAAGTGGGAATAAATCCCTTTTAGGAAGATTGTAGTAAAACCATGTTATTAGTAGGTCGTACCATTAAGTCAACATGAATGTACAGAATCTATGCTTACCACCAATAGTATCTAAATAAAACAATTATAAGCATCTGAAGATCAATAATCTAAACCACATCCTTTACAAGCATAAATCACTTTCTTGTAATCCAACTAATATCCTAATCACTACCTTGGGCAGAATAATATGTAACAGATATAACCTTTTCATCATTGGAGAATCCATTATTATCGTCTATGTAAACTAGTAAAGCATATGCCAAAGGGTTTTAACAACAACTATTTCTAACATTCTAGTAACCTATGAAAATAGAATCCTAGAAGCATATTAAGTATTTCACCTTAAGGGTTAATTCACTCTTCTAATTCCCGAACCCATAATCTTAGCTAAGATATGGTGTTTTACACAAAATCACATCCTAGTATCCCAATCTAGCATTCATCACATATAATATACTATCTCATAAAGAGGAGTAGATAGAGCCCTACCTCGATGCCAAATAGAAAATCCTTAAACCACCTATAAATCATCCAATTTTTCTCCACGATCTTGAAATACAATCATGCTATAAAAATAGTAATCTACATGTTTTTTGGAGTAAAATAAAATCCATATTTTTATACTATAGGTTCGGTTAAAATTTGGGTCAAGAATAGGCCCACGAAGTCGATAAATTGAATCTAAAATTGAATTCATCATAAGGTCCCTCGAGGGACAAGGAAAGTGTGGTCAAAAGTTGAGCACAACCAAAGCAAAAATTGGGTATGAAATCAACCCTTACAGTTTAAGAATTCTATGACATAAATCTAAGAATGAACCATGAACTAGGACAGAAATAGATGGTAACATTAATGGAAATTAACCAAGGAGTATTAGGCTAGCTTACCTTATTTTAAATGGATGATTTCCTACTTTTCCTCTGTCTGAGATCTCTAATTAGTATGAAAATGCTAGAAGAAATGGTGGAAAATTTGCTGGGGAAAAGAATATAAAAATCTCCCAGGTGCCACTAAAGCGACATCTAGACTAATTTGGCAGTCTAGTAGCTTGATGCAGGTACCACTTAAACATCCCCATTAGAGATAAACAGATTCCCCATTAGAGATAAACAGAGTCTTCTAAAGTGCCCTATGATGCTATAGTTCCAAAGATAACAACCCAAGGCTGCTTATGCAGCTCAAGGGACACTAAAGCTCACACAACTAAAGACACTCCCTTAGAACTTAAGCAGTCACACAACGTACCAGCTACATGATATTGGTAATTCCAAAATAGACTTCACCAGGTGCTCGTAATTTATTTGGAACCACTTGGAAAGAAATGAACTATCCTACCATATCAAATTTTATGCTCCAGACTCAATAGAGCTATCAAAACTTTCATTCGAGACCGTCTTACCTAAATATAAGACCCATACCTATAGTTACATTTTTCATATAATCAATCCAATAACCCAAAAAGAGTTTGGAAGACTTAGGAACTGAATCAATGGCCCCTTAGACTTAGGTGATAATTTAATCTACAGTTCTGATAAGTCATACATGACTTGAAGCCACTGCGGGAAAGCGCAAAGGTTGGAAATGCTTGTAAATCAATGGAATGACCTGTAGAGTCATTACACATACAATAATATATACCAAAAAGTCCAATAAAAGTATGCCCTAAGGTCAATTTATGAATATTCGACATATGAATAGGCACAAAGACAAAATCAAGTTTACAACTACAAATACACCATAACCTAGATTTATTAACTAGAAAATCTAGTTATTCGTACTAAATTCAATATGGCTTATCAATATTAAATAATTTCTAGATATAATAACATTATGGTGTTCATGGTTATCACTTTCCTAGCTAGTTTATGCACCTTCATTATTCTAAAACACATAAGTTAGACTCATCTAGTCACCTTACCCTCAGTTCATTCTAAAACTTTTAGAAGACTATCTTTTAAACTCTTAATATTATGACCCCTCTTTCTATTGTTATGACTAAACATTAAAAAGGACTATTGCAGTAGAAAATCATAAAATCCTAGCACTCTCCCATCAAATGCACCCCTCTTTATGGTAATTAGGTCATTTTTTCTATATAATTAAAAACTTACCCAATCTTCATCCAACTAGAAAAAAATCACAAGGAAATTCATTAGGATTATTAGAAAATTATATAGACCCTTTAAAGCAACTCATATTCAACACATTAAAATAGTAAAATCCCCTTTTATGTAGTTTTCATATTATTATCTATCTAAACTCCATGCTCATAGTTTTAGGCATTCTTTTCTCCAGTAAAAATATATTTAATACCTGTTAACTAACCATATTTTACTACTCATAAGCCATATTTTAGTAACCATCTAGGTCATTTCCTTGATCCGCATACATTTCTAGCATTTCAAGCCTTCCCAGCTATATGTCATTAGTCACTTGCTGGAACTGTCAATTCAGTAATTGAAAAACTTATTTGGGTTTTACCCTTATTTGCCTATTTATGATCTTTTGTACTTAAGGAATTAGTCTTGTAGCAAAACTCCTTATATATGACCTCAAGTTAGAATTCAAAAGGACATCAGCTTTGAACCACTGATTTAGGCTAGAAAAATCCTTGGTTTAGGTCTCGAGGCTTTGAAACTCATTTTGGGCTATTGGGAGAATTATATGAAAAGTAGAACTATAGGTATGGGCCTCACATTTTGTCAAAATTATCTTGGATGAAATATGACTGTGATAGATTCTTTTAACGCCCTGAATCTGATTCCCAAAATGCTACACAATGCTCATGACCCCGAAGGACCACAAGCTAACCCATGACTGATATTTGGAACTGAGCACTAAACAATACATTGTAAATATGTAGAATATAAGCTGTAAGTCCATAACATTCAAAACTGAACTAATACAGAATAGCATACAATGTCTGTAGTGGGGTATGACAATACCCAAAACTGAGATAAACTATTTGAAATATGTTGTAATCCAAAAGCCTCTAAATTATCTGACAAACTGTGCAGTTGATAGGACTTGTCCCCAACTAACTCTGAACTGCTAAAATAATAAAGTAATGAAATAATCATGTTATCCTCAAATGATTAGGACTCACTACTAGTCTAGCTGCTGAATGTCTGATCTACTAGGATACTCAGGAGCTCGTGCTTCTAAACCTATGGTATAAAACGCCATAGCAAAAATGCATCAGTACGTTGAATATACTGGTATGCAAGTGAGGTATGCTAAATTCAAGGGTTCATAAGCATGAACAATAATAACTATTAGTATAACATGAACGTGAATACATGTATGAATATGTAACTGTATTTGAGATTATGATAACACTACTCATGAATTCTGATAATGTGGATTTACTGATATTTGGGTACTTCTACTGGGATACTGAATGAATGAGTCTACTAAATACTGAGGAACTAATGTCATATTACTAATAAAAAAATGACTGTTTCTGATAGTTATGATTATGAAGAACTGGTATAATTGACTGTATCTAACCATCCTGAAACTGAATACTAATAACATGGGTTTTGTGTAATTAATATACTATTAATTGAGTTCGTGATAATATAATTACTGAGCCTGAATACTGATAACATGGGTGATTATATCTGATAGTCCTGATACTGATGGAACTAGCTAGGTTTTGTAGTATGCTTATTTAACTATATCTGATAGTCCTATATTTTTGTAGAACTGAACTGAGTTCTATTACTGAAACTGGATCTGAAACTAAGATTGTGGGAGGTAATCATCTAACCAACATGCTCTGAAACTTAACTGGTGAGGTCCAAACTGTAACCCTAGCTCGAAGGGTGTTAGTACCATTTCACGGGTAAAGATAATCTATAAATATACCCTCTCTGATAGGGAGCTCTTCCATCAACTCCTCCAAGTAGAAAACTCAAATGTGATGTATAAATCCCTAAACTCGTAAGGGTACATCTCAACCTATGTTGGATACGTAGTTCTGGAACACAAGGATTGCTACTAAGGATCACACCCTCTACTAGCTGACAGTGTGTGTCCTCATCCCTGGGTTCACAAAGTGCGGAATCCTACTACCAACTGAATAGACACTAAATTGATTAACTAAACTGAATTGATACTAATGGTATTGTTTCGAAGAGCTAAACTGAGTTCACTGAGTTTTGTTGACTGATGGAATACTACTGAGATCTGACTGCTGGAGAGTGCTGAAGTTATTGAGATTTTTGGGAATACTGAGGTTACTGAGATTACTGAGTACTGATGTTACTGAGACCACTGAGATTAATGAGTACGATTAGACTGATACTGAATTTACTGAGTTTTCTTGAGTCATGAGATTGACTGAATTCAAAGGATCATGTCTTGACTTAGAGTATCATGAAAACATGATACTAGATCTAGGCACACAACTAAATTATTGGGTACAAGTACCCCCAGGACTCGATAGCATGAAACAGACAGGACATGACACTTCTTAAACATATGACCAGTGTCAACAATTCATAATACATTAATTTGGGGATTTCATAAAGCACATGGTTATCATAGTCTTGTACATGAATGGAATTGCTTATAAACATATCATAATTTCATCAACCTAATACCATGGACATTCCCTCAACCATTCATAATGCATACAATATCATGGAAGTCATTCTTAGTCATAGGGTAAAGCATACACTTATCACTTAGGTCACAATTAAGCTATAATGCATAATTTTTATTCTCTTAGGTAATTTATCAAACATCTAGGATGCATGCATGACTTAGGGCATAGGCATGACCATTAAATTAATACAATAAAACTCCACATTTTAACCCAATTTCATATGCTTTAGACCACATACTAGCACAGGTTCATGAACAACACATAAAGATTCCAACTTGGGAATCATACAATCATAATCACATGAACATAATCAACCCACAACAAAATATTCAAAATACAAGATTTAAAACTTGATTATTGGGCTTCATGGATGAAAGGAATCCATGAATGACCACTGCGCATACCTTAGTTCTTGATTCTATGAAGATTGAAAGAGAGATTCTTTAATTTGAGCCTTGGATTTGAATCCCCAATTAATAACCCTAGCATGTTCTTGAGAGAAACAATATATTTTGGGTGAATTATTGCTGAATCACGTGTTATTAGGTATATATAGGGGTGAGAAATTGACCCTTTTAACCCTTGGATGTGTATTTTAATTCTGTGAAGATTTCCCAACTTGGACCCCTGGCACGACGTGGTGCTATCGTGTCGTGTCACTGGAATTTGACTACTCTGAATTTGAGCCTTGGAGTGACATGCTATAATTGTAGAGGCTCACTGGATTTTGATGATTTCTATTTTGGCTAGCTCCGTGACACGTTGATGGCCTAAGTGGCACAGTATCTTACTAATTTGGTATCGATGGAAATCTTATTCAATTTTCCACATGATAAAAAGTGAAAAAATTGAAACTAACACATGAATAAAAGTGGATTTATCTTTTAAACAAGTCTTTAACATTTTTAGGATAATTTTAAGCTAGATAGAAGTATGGCGTATTACAATTCTGATACATGGTTTTACCACTACTATTAACTTTGGTCGAGAGAGAGACTCCGACCCTTTTTACACTTTTATGATGATTTAGTTTTAGAGTTGACCCTAGGCAATAAATTTCCAGACTCTAACTCTTTTAGCCATAATTTGAGTCCGTGCATTTATTATATATATATATATATTTGGTATTGTATAGTGTAGATTAATAATAATGATTGGAAATCAAAGATTTGGACTAGGTTGATGTAAATAGGTACTCCCAAACCCTCTAGGGGCCTCTTAATTTATGAACTATCATGTCGGAGAAGAGAGGTCACTGTAGGTCCTGCCTTTGTAAGACCTTGAGTTAGAAGAGATGTATACACTTAATTACATTATGGCATTTGGATCAGATATGGTACTATGGATTTACCTTACATTCATTCTTGGATACACATTACCTATCACTAGTATATTTTCTAGGCCCTATAACAAACAACCTTATAAAGGGTTGTATAGGTACCGGTTATGAGTGCTCTTTATTGTGTACTGATTGAACCTTCTAGGTTATGAGGCTTAGTTATGGTGTTTTTTGTCTAATTTAGCTAGTTACTTTATTGTTATTATTATAGTGAGTTTTCTGGTAGGTTGATTATGGACTGAGACTGAAATTTGAGGTATAATTCTGTTCCTTTTTATTTCATGGTTGTTATGTTATAGAATTATCTCATGGTTAGACATTGTGAACTATACGCCCAAATTATGTTAGCATTAACTTACCTACTTAGTTGGGGTTCCTTAAAAGGGTTAGAATAGATACCTTAAGTTGTCACCTCTGAGTTAGTCTTGTATACCTATATATATACATATATAATTATCTAGCAACAATATTATCGTATATCCCTCGGTTCCTTCATTTATTCTTACTACATATCCATTCCTTGGAATTGAATACTAGTATATATATATATCATTCTTTTAACTCTTTTATTTTTATATTGGCTAGTGATATGTGATCTAGTGCTTTAGTGCCTTAGTATGACTTGAAAAGAATAGTTCATCCTTATTTCCTCTCTAGCTCTACTATGTTAGCTTCTTGGATATTTGACTATAGTTTACATTTCCACTTGGATGTTATTTATATTTGCATTATCTTTTGAGCTCAATCAGCAATTCTCAACAGAGTACCACATGTTATGTACTCATACTACACTTCTGCAGCCTACAAATCATAGTACGAGTTCTCACCCTTATTGTGTAAATAGTGTAGAACAACTATGGATCAGAGATTTGAGGTGAGATCTTAGCACTTGGAGTATTACTATTCTCCGTCCTATAGATTAGACTAATCTTTACGTCGTATTCAGATAGGGGTTATACATATGCATTCATTTAGTATTTATTTTGTATTCATAATATCTTAGAAGCTTTTGTACTATCATCACTAGGTTTAATCCCTTATATCATATATGTTTTACATTTTCCTTTAATTTATTTAGATAGTCTATTACTCACGATTTTAGACTGTAGGTTGGATTACCTACTTATGGGTTATAGTAGGTACCATTAGGATCTAATAAGTTGGGCTGCAACTAATTAATTTCATAGCTAGGTTTATTAGTGTGATGGTTTAAGAGTTTGGTGTCAGTAGATTCCTAGGGATTAGTGTGGAGAAGTCTGTGTCCTATCTTTGGGAGGCTATAAGGCATTCTTTGGAAATTTTATTCTTGATTCCTTGTAGTGAGTCCATATTTCTATGATTCTCTAGTACATTCTTTTACTTTATTATATCCTTGATGGATGATATGAGGTTCTTGATAGATGTAGATAGCATTTTGACACGTGTTTCTAGATATTCAGTGCAACATTGGTATAAGGAGTTAGAAGTTAACATCAAAGATCTCCAACATCTATCAGATGATTTGGGGGTAGCCCATGATCTGTATGAGCTGTGAGTATTTTAACCTTTTAAGATTCAGCATTTGGGATTCAGAGCCTTTTTATGGATATCTTAGAGAAAGAGATGAGGCCCAATTTGCCTAGCAGTTCGCAGGCCAAATTTAGGTTTGTTAGTATTTAGCAGGGTTCCTTGTCAGTTCAAGAGTATGAGATTGGGTTTCTAGAGTAGGTCTGGCATATTCCTATGCTATATCCTTCAGAGCATAAGATACTGCATGTATTTATTGAAGGATTATCTTTGCCATTTTATTTGGCATCGGAGCTAGGTCTCACTTCTCTTTGGTTGTTGTTCACGTAAGGGCCTCAAAGAGAAAATGTATTTGTTAGCCTTTGATAAACACATAATATTTAATAACGACAAACTAACAAAATAAACATGAAGGATAGATTGGAGGGCCTCAAGATGGGAAGCAATAAATGAAGATCTCAGACTAAGATGGAAAGAATCAAATAAAAGATTATAAGACCTTTAAGGAACTTAAAACGTGGAATCAAAAGATACTCACACAAGGAGTAATTGTAGAAGATTTTAAATCAATATATCAAAGATCAATCAAAAGAGAAAATCATTACGAGGCAAGATTCCATAAATACAAAATAAGGAAAAAGATCATATTCCCTACACAGATATATATGATATATATATGTGTATATGAATATGACCTACTAATCTAGAAAAGGAAAAAACATATCACACACACAACCCTATCTAATGTGTACATGCTAACAGTATGAGTCCTCAATAAAGAAACCCATACAAATCCATGACTGAATGAAAATAACTTTGGATTCTCTTTTTGATCAAAGAAGCAATATAAGATGAATACTATATAAAGGCACTGGAGATAGAAAAATCATCACACAACTTCACATAAAACTATAATATTGTCTCACCATTAGTCTTATCAAAGGTTTTTAATTATCTTAGTTTACAATAATTAAAAAAAAAGGAAAAGATTGAGTCAGTCCATTAGTTTTGCTGTGTCAAAAGATCTGGACAAAGAAATATTGAGATCCAAGACATGTCCATTTATGTTGTAAACCAAAGTTCACATCATGATCTAAAGGAAACTCACATCATGCTCTAAAGGAAACCCTTACAATCCAAGGGGATTGAAAAAGGTACCACACTGATGATCCTAACCAATATAAGAAATCTTTGTATTTCGGCATACTTTATTTCCTACTTTTAAGTTATTTTAGATTTACAATTTGTACTAACTTGTAAGTGAGTCCACTATCCAATTTGGTGATTTGACTAAAAAAATATTTCAATTCACCCCAATTTCAATTGTTATTAGAGCATGTCTTACTCTAAAGAGTTGCTTAACTGCAAATGTGTAAAGATCAAATAGAAAACTATAAAATTCCAAGAGCACCCCTTCAAGATTGGCATTCCTCAACTAGACCACCTTACTTCAATAGACAACATTACTCGTACTGGAAAAACAAGTTCAAAATCTTTGTGTAGTTGATTGAATTCTAGGCTTGTATAGTTTGAAATCACCGAGGAACAATAGGAGGTAATTGGACGTAATGCTAGAGCTATAAGTTTGCTTTACTATGTAGTTAGTAGAGTAGAATATGACAAGATATCAACTGGCCAAGTGACCAAAGAAATATGGGACAAACTTGAAGTAACTTATGAAGGTATTGGAAAAGTAAAGGAAAATAGGATCAATGCTCTAGTCATAAGTATGAGTATTTCAAATGGAGGAGAATAAGGGAGTGTAGTCAATATTTGCACGCTTCAACAGAATTATCTATGTACTAAAGTCTGTAGGGATGATCTACTCTAACAATCTTTTCAATAAACTAATAAGGAGTTTTCCAAAAGCATGGGAAACCAACTTAGCTATCTTAGAGGATGGAGATATCCATAACATGACATTTGATGAGCTGTGAGGTAATTTTTTTTCTTATGAATAAAATCATATAAATAGATACAAAAAGAAGGAGAAAAAGAAAACTATAGACTTCAGTGTTGTTAACCAGGGAGTGACAAAACCATAGACACAAATAACAAAAAGGAATTTCCCTTATAAATTTAGGAGTCAGGAAAATTCTAAGGAAAAGACAACAGAGACCTCAACAAGTCTTGAAAAATGCAAATTTACAAGAAATGATGATTATCATTGCAGCAAATCGGCCATTTCAAAAAAAATTGTTTTAAAATAAGGAGAAGATCATCCAAGAAAACATAAAATTTTCTGCCTAGAGTGAAGAACACAAAACTAAAGATGATGTAGAAATTACCAATATGTCTTTTATGGCCATAGGTGAATCCAGTAAGTAAAATGTCCATATAAACTACAAAAGTAAATATGGGTAATAGACAATGGATGTTCTACACATATGACTAGAAGAAAAGAAAACTTCAGCACCATAAACAAAATTGATGGTTGATTTGTTAGATTTGGAGATAACATTAGAGGATAAGTCATAAGAGTCGGCTCAGTAAAATCAGCTCTTCTTATGAGCTGATTAAAGTTTACCTTGATGATGTGCTCAGACTTGTTGAGAATTAGTCAAATTTGTGATGTAGGATTTGGTGTATCTTTCAATGCTAAAAATTGCTCCATCAAACATGAGAAAAGGAGAATCACTCTCATTAAGATTGCATTGATAACATTTATGTTTTTAAAAATACTAATTTGGCTACTGTAATATGTCTCACTGCTCAAACAAATGATCCCTAGTTTTGGCATAGACATCTTAGACATGCCATTGAAAAATTCCATAGACATGAGTTGGTGAACGGTATACAAAAGATAAAGTTTGAGAAAGATCATATTTGTGATGCTTGTTAGTTTAGTAAAAAGACTCAGACATCCTTTAAAGTCAAAGACATTTTCTGCATCACCAAACATCTTCAAAAAAATCACATGAATCTGCTTGGTAACAAAAAAATAGCTAGCATTGGTAGAAAAATATATGTGTCTTTTAATAGTTGATGACTTCTCTTGATTTACGTAGGTAATGTTTTATTTTCATAAACATGAAACTTTTGTTAATTTAGAAATTTTATGTAGAAAATATCAAAGAGAAGTAGGGTATTTCATTACTTATGTTTACAGCAATCATATAGGAGAATTTGAAAAAAGGGCTTTTGAAGACTACTGTGCTCAAAATATTTACTCTAGAACTCCTCTCCTCAATCTCCTTAACATAATGTTTTGGCCGAACAAAATAATAAATCCCTTAACAAAACTATTCTAACCATGATACTTGAGAAAAATTTACCCAATCACTTTTAGGAAGAAGCGATAAGCACGACATGTCACATTCTTAACAGATGCCTAATTAGGCATATCATAAAAAAGATCCCCTATGAGTTGTGGAGAGAAAAGAAGCTAAAAATTAGTTATTTTCATCCTTTTGTATGCAAATATTTCATTCGTGTTGTTAAAATTCAGCAATGTGGTTAGTTTTTTGAAAACAAAGGACTAGGTCCCTATGATGAAGGGAAACAAAGTGCGAAGTGATAGTGGGAAATTCACTGACAGTAATGGCAATCACTCCAACTACATAAGGTGAACAAAATTGATGCTTTAAAGATCAATTTTCATGTTATGAGGTTTGTCATCATCAAAAAGGAGAAAATTGCTATATCTTGTATTGATGATAAGCAACTAATAACAAGGGACAAGGTACCAGGGTCGGCATGGAAAAATACACTTGTCATAAGGTCTGCATGGTTTTGTCTTCTAATGTAACAATCTACACAGGTGAGATTTGTACCTTGCAAGGATACTTGGCCCAATAAGATTTCTACCCTAATCATTATTCCACAATAATAGGAAAAAAATGTATTACAACGAATCCATTTTTGTAAAAATAAGAATTGAAGATATTGAGAGAGGCAAAAATTCAATCCAGCTTCATTGCTTAAGTTTTGCTCAAGTTCTTATTTCTTATGTAATGAAAGAGTGAGTTTTCTTTAGTTGAGTGCTCAATTGTAATTAAGAGAAATGTTTTCTTATGTTCTTAAGAGTTCTTAAGTAGAGTTATCTGATTTCAATATTTGTTAGAGTTAATTAGTATTGAAAAGTTTACTTGCCAGAGTTGTCGAGGTAGGCTTGTATTAGAGTTATTACAACTAAAATAAGCCTAAAGTTAGGTGTGTTCTTGGTAGAGTTGTCAATGTAAGCTTGTAGTAGATTTATTACAAGCAGGTGGAGCCTAGATTTAGGTTCAAATCAAATCTGTAATCAAGAGGTTGATTATAGTGCATTGTTAAAATACTTGTTAGGGCAGGCCATTGTTTTTCCTCCCTTGAGTAAGTAGGTTTTTGCAATAAATCCTAGAGTATTTATTTTCCTGCAAAACTTTAGCTTTCATATATCTTTATGTGTAATTGCCTGTAACTGACTCTAAGTGACCTGGTCCCTCATAGTGTGGTGCTAGGACAATGGATCATCACGATCCACGATGACCCAAACACTATTAGAACCATGGGAAGTACAAGGTAACCCAATCAAAAAGTCTATAGTGATCCATTTCCTTTTCTACTCGAGAATGAGTAACCTCTAAAGCAAACCACCAGATTTTTTATCAGCCTTCACCTATTGGTAACATAGGTATCGATCTACAAAGTCCCACTTCATCCTTTCTCATACGACCCCACCAGTAATACTATTTAAATCATGATTCATTTAAGTCACTCTGTGATGGATGGAATATCTGGAATAATGAGCCTCTTCAAAAATTAGTCCAATACAATTACCACTCTATACACACAAACTCGACCACCAATCCTCAAGACGCCATCTTGTTCAAGTGTGGCTTCCCCACCTCACCACTCAGTATCTTATCCCGAATCACTCTCAACATAACATCATCAAACTAATGAGATTGATTCTTCTCCATCAAGAAAGATCTGTCCTCCACGAATGCAAAAATAAATCCAGTTGTTAAAACATCAAGCCTAACCATCTTGTTAGCCAATGACCAATGCTTTAAGGCGAAAGGCCACTCCTGGGTGAGAAAATATGCTGAACTAGCATGCTAATCTACTTTCAACTAAAGACATCCACAACCACTACCACATTAGTCAGGCTCGAATAATAGAGAATAGTACAGTCATAATACTTAAGTAACTCAGGCTAATGACACTGCCTTATATTAAGATCTTGCTGGGTGAAAAAATATTAAAGTCTATGATAATCAATAATAATCTCACAAAAAACTCCATACAAGTAGTGCCTCCACAACTTTAAAGCAAAAACAACTGCACAAAACCCTAAATCATGGGTAGAGTAATTCCTCTCATGGGGCTTCAACTAATGAGAAGGGTAAACAATTACCTTACCCTTCTTCATAAACAAAACAACTAGGCCAACACCTGAAGTATCACAAATGATGATAAAACCCACACCCTTCTTGGGAAAAGTCAAGCTAGGAGCTGAAGTCAACAAATCTTTGAGATTTTGAAATCTTGTCTGACAAGCATTAGACCACTCAATTGAAATCTTCTTCTGAATCAACGTGGTCAATGGAGCCACGATAGATGAAAAGCCCTTAACAAAATGCTGATAGTAGCATTCTAAACCAATAAGGATCTGAATTTTAGTAGAAGAAGTATATCTAGCCCAATCACAAACCACAAAGATCTTTGTTGGACGAACCATAATACCATCCTTAGTTACCACATGGCCCAAGAAAGAGACAGACTCTAACAAAAACTCACACTTAGAGAACTTTGCATACAACTTCTCTTATCACAATCTCTGAAGCACAATTAATAAATACTCTTGATTATTAACCTCACTCTTGGAATATTCTAAGATATCATCTATAAATACCATAACAAAAGAGTTAAGATACAGTCAAAATACTCAACTCATCAATTCCATAAATGCAGTTGGGGAATTGATCAACCCAAAAGACATGACTAAGAAATCATAATGACTATACCAAGTTTGAAAAGCTATCTTCAGAATACTCAAAGCTCTAATCCTTAATTTGTTATACTCGGATGCCAAATCAATCTTTGAAATCACTGAAGTATCCTGAAGTTAATTAAATATATATTAATATGATGAAAAGGATACTTTTTCTTAACCATAACCTTGTTCAACTAATGATAGTTGATAAAGATATGCATAGAACCATCCTTTTTCTTCACAAACAAGATAGGCACACCCCAGGATGATGCACTATGTCGGATAAATCCCTTATTCAATAACTCATACAACTGATCCTTTAATTTCTTAAACTTGGCTGGGGCCATCCTATAAGGAGGGATATAAATGGGCTTACTGATCGTCTTAACATAAATAAAAAAGTCAATATCATGATCCAGAGGCATATCAGGTAAATCTGTAGGGAAGACATTCACTAACTCACAAGCAACACAAATAGAATCTAAAGAAGGATATGAAGGAACACTAGTATCACAAATATGATCCAAATAAGACAAAAATACCTCTTGAACAAATGACAAGCCTAAAGGAATGATATAACTCTCTTAGGTCCCGAATAAAGCACACCCTTTAAAGCAATACTTGGCACAACCAATGGCGATAAAGTAATGATCTTAGCATAATAATCTAGGACACATTGACAAGGATTTAACCAGTCCATACCCATGATGACATTAAAATATACTATGTCTAGTATAATCTGATCTACCCAGGTCTCACACCGAGCCAAAAGTCACAACACAAGATCGGTACACACAATCCACCACTATAGAGTCTCCTATGGAAGTAGATACACAAATAGGTACATCAAGAGGATCACAAGAAAAAGCAAAACCCGAACTAATGCATGTAGACACAAAGGAGAAAGTTGATTATAATTCAAATAACACAGATATAAATATGGAACAAAAAGGGATAATACTTGTGATGACAACATTTGAGGCCTCTATCTCTAGCATGGTAGAAATAGAATAATACTATCCACATCCATAAATTGGCTGAGTAGCCTTACGACCACCACCATGGGCACCACTACATCTACCTCTCACACCTCTAGTAGGACCTCTACCTCTCATAAACAATATAAAAGTATCTTTGAAAACACAATGAGGATAGTACTTCGACATATAGCCCTTCTCATCATACAAATAAAAAACCCTGTGGCCTAGCTTAACGAGAAAAGGTATGTTTAAACTAGGACAACTACATGAAGATTCCAAACCAGAAGGAACGCTGCCTCAACTCTATAAGGCTACCTACACTGGTTAATCGTGATACTCGTGAAAGCCTCTAAAATCTCTATCTCAAGCGATGTGACCTTTGAACTTACCCAAATAATGTATCTTATTGGTTTCTCCCTGAGATGATCAAAGAATAGACTCGGTCATCTTAGCAATATATATAATACTATAAAATGATTCCCCATACTCAACCATGTGAGTAACAACAAGCTGAAGGGAAACATTAAGCCCCTTTACAAACGTCTAAATCTTCTTAGACCCAGTAATAATACTGGTATAAGAATATCTAAACAAGGCTTAGAATAATCCGTCACACTCCATAATAGTCATAGACACCTACTCTAATTAATCAAACTTATCTTTCATCTGATCCCTCAAATTTAAGGCACAAATTTATCTAAAAGGCCTCTATGAACTAATCTTAATTTATCTTTAGGAAACTAAGAAAATGATAACCAATAAGTGACCTCCACCAATCAATGCGTGTATCTCTCAACTAGTAAGTAGTATAAGTGTAATACCCTAAGAAATTTTTCGTTGAAATTTTGTGCGTAAACGTGTTGGGTTCTATCTTCTAGAATGAATTATAAATTTTTCATGCAGAATGTCTTAGATTATGACCCACTATTGCATAGAGTATCAAATAAGCTTTCCAACAATATGTGAATCATACAAAATGAACACCCGAGCGACGAGTTATGAACATTCCGATCGAACCATGAATAGTAGTGAACAGTAAAACGTGCAGGAAAAAGTACTGAGGCCTGGCATATTTTTGCTCCAACTTTAAATGATCATATCTCCTTGTATATAATAATCTGGGTGATCTACTAAATATCAACAAAAAGCTCTGTGATTCCTCTTTCCAATGAAATTGGTTTCATCCAATTTGTCTATTAGAGCAAAAGTTATGGTCGATCTACTAAAGCCTATCAAAAGACAATTTTTGGGTCAACTTTAAATGATTATAACTCCTTGTACACAATGATCTAGGTGAGATAATATATATCAATGGAAAGATATGAGAATCCTCTTTCTAATAAAATTAGTTTCGTCCGATTTGGATATCAGAGTAAAATGTTATGATTGATCTACTTCAGACTATCAAAACTGTCCACCAAAGGACAGATTCGAGAATTATTTGATTTTTAGGGGTGTTTTGCTCATTCCCCCTCACCCAAAATCCATTCAAACTCTATATTATAGCATATTAGAAGCATTATATGTTATATTTCATTAAATTCCCTCAAAAATAAAACCCTAATCTCCTACATTCAACTTCAAGAACCTCAAAAGTTCAGCATTAATTTTGTAAATTTATTCAAGATTCAAAGTTCCTAGTTCAATAACTCCAAGAACCATCATTCAAAGGTACGATCAACATCTCAAAAATGAGTGTTGATCTAAAGTTCATCATTCAAGGTATGTGGGGTTTTTCAACAAGAACTCTTTTTTGTTCTTGTGCCCAAAAGTAATTTTATTTACAAAGGCATAATTTTTATTTGATTTTTTATGAATTTAAAGCATGAACCCATATCTTATGATGATTATTATGAAATCTTGATGTTTATAATTTTGAAAGATGAATTTACATGTGTGAAGATATAAAGCATGAATCTTGAATGATATTTATCATGATTTTGATATTTAGGTCGTGAATCCCCATTGGAAATTGTGTTTCTTTAGAAAGTGCGTGTTATAAGCACATTGATGTTGAATATTTGAGATATTTTGAATGATTTGACCTTTTGGTCTTAATGGAGTTTTTTTGAACTCGAGTGTGAAAGAAATCCATAATGTGGTTTATTTTGATAGATGGGAAGCATGAAGGCTCTTGATGTATATTTATATATTACTGACATTATTTTTTTGTGGATTATCTTTGAAATGATCTAAGCTAAGTCTGGGAGAAATCTTTAGCACCGAGTGGGAGGTATAAAGAGACTTTACTTCCCTAAAACTACGTGCCCCTATAGGAGTGAGCCTGAGGCTAATTTATATAGTGATCACTAGTTTGTGTGGATTTGATATCGATAGTCCTACACCGATGGCAAGGATAGGACCGCTCTCCCCAACATGGGTTGTATATTAGACTCCATGTAGCTCACATAGTTTATGTCGGTTATAGAATCCCCCAGTGTGTGTGTGTTTCCTTGTGTCTATGGTGAATGGTGAAGTGATTTGAAAGTGGAATTGTGAAAGTCATTCTTTTGAAAGATTTAAATGATATTTATATTATGAGAATTGATATTCTTGATGAACTGAAAGTGATTGACAAATTATATGATGACTCACATGTGTTATTGTACTTATTTCATCCTCTCATGATTATGATTTTTTTTGGGCTATGTGAGTCTTTCATACATCATGCATATTTCTTATAAATATTTGTGATGATGATGTTTATAAAACTGCATACACCCCTATATACTCGGTTCTTTTCCATGGTACTGACCCACATCTTTGGATGTGGGCTGTATTTTCTTAGAATGTAGGTTCAGGTGCTCAATTTCAGGTTTGACAGTGATTCTTCGAGCACACTGTTCTACATTCTCTATCGTGGTGAGTCCTCATGTTCTGATGATGTGATGTCTGATGTTGGTTTTACGGAATTGTTTACAGTTAATAACTTAGTATGATTCAGTTGGGGCATATCTCAATGGCTCGCTGGTTTTATTGATTTTCTTAGAGGCTCGTCAGACTAGTATAGATGTTGGGAGTTAACTAATAAGCCGTATTTTGTTATCTTTCTGAAATTCTTTTATTCTTAGATGATGATTACTTTGTTGATATTTGAGGGTTATTTATGGAAACCCCATTGATTTGTGTTAAACTGGATGAAAATGGCTCAAAGGGTTAGCTTGGGTCTACTCATAGCCTCAAGCACCGTGTGACGCTCTGGGACCTATTTTTTGGGGCATTACAAACTTAGTATCAGAGCCAAAGGTTTTAAGGTATCCTAGGGAGTCTGACAAGCTGCTTTAAGTAGAGTCTTGATAATCGGTGTGTAGGGTACCACATCTATGGGAAAGAAGCTATAAGACATTTTAGGAAAAAAATTTGATTCTTTTTTCAGAAGTCTATCGTGCTTAATGTGTCTCTCTCTGCTATTGATTTGTGCTCTCCTCTATCAGAAATATGCCTCCACATCGAGAGAGAAGAAATAATGATAGTCAAAAACCTCAACCCATTGACCCATTGAATGAAAACATTTCTCATGCTAAATTTCAGGCAGCCTTTCAGGCGTTAGCCCAAACTGTTATTGCAAATATTTTGGCCAACCCAGCCCCAGCTCTACAGTAGTAGGGAGGTGATTCAGATGCTGCCAGGATCTGTGACTTCATGCGGATAAATCAGTTGAATTCTATGGGTCCAAGTCGGATGAGGATCCATGATTATTTTTAGAGGAGGTGCGGAAGATTACTAAGGTGATGCATGCATCTGAGGAATATAGTGTGGAGTTGGATGCGTATAGGTTAAAAGACCTTACTTATGATTGGGTTGTTGCTTGGAGGAAAGGTAGAGGTGAGGAAGTTGACCCTACAACTTGGCAAGAGTTCTAAGATGCATTCCTGGATAAGTTTTTCCTTTTAGAGATGAGGGAGGCGAAGGTGGAAGAGTTTATGAACCTACGACAGGGCTCAATAACTATTAGGGAGTACTGTCTAGAGTTCAATCAGTTGGCCAAGTATGCTCCTAACTTAGTTGTTAATAATAGGGCTAGTATGAGTAAGTTTCTGAATGGAGTGTCTAGTTATGTGTTAAGGAGTATAGGTCTGCTATGCTGAATAGTGAGATGAATCTTTCTAGGCTGATGACTCATGCCCAATATATTGAGGCAAATAAGATTAAGGAGAGAGATAGAATGAGAGAGAATAAGAGAGCTTGGTTCGAGCAATACGGACAGGGTCAAACTAGATCGCAGGGAGGGAGTCACCCTCAGTATCAAGATTATTTGTCTATGCCAGCACCATTATCTGCTAGTGTTCCTGTGCCTAGAGGTAGGTAGGAGTAAGGTAGCAGGTCATATGCATCCAGGTATCAGTACAGTTCTGGCAGCAAGCTAAATCGTCCCCTATGTCCTAAGTATGGTAGGGCTCATTTGGGTAAGTATTGGGGTGAGAAGAGGGGTTATTTCCGGTGTGGTGACATGGGTCACAGAGTTAGAGATTGTCCATAGGATGGACAAGGGCGTTGTGACTATCACCCTTAGGGCGCCTCTTCTAGCAATGCTGGCGGGCAGCGCTAGAATAGATTCCATGCTTTACCATCCCGCCAGGAATAGGAGGACTCTCCCGATGTTGTTACTGGTATGCTTTGTTTATTTCGGTTTGATTTGTATGCTTTGTTAGATACTGGATCCAGTATCTCATATGTTACACCTTTTATTGTTGTGAATTTTGAAATGAGTCCTGAGATTATTCCTGAGCCTATCCTAGTTTATACCCTAGTGGGTGATTCGATTGTTGCCCAAAAAGTGTATAAAAAGTGTCTTGTTACCGTTCTTCATAGAGTCTTCTTGGCTGATCTGATTGAGTTAGACATGGTAGATTTTGATGTGATTCTGGGTGTGTACTGGCTGTATTCTTCTTATGCCTCTATTGATTATCGAACCCGAGTGGTCAAATTTTAGTTTCTGGGTGCATCCGTGTTTGAGTGGTCTGGGAATTCTGTGTCACCTAAGAGTCATTTTATCTCTTACCTCAAAGATAGAAAGCTTATTTCCAAGGGGTGTATTTACCATTTGGTTAGAGTCAAAGACACTAACTCTGAGAGTCCAACTCTCTAGTCTGTTAACGTTGTCAATGAGTTTTCTGATCTCTTTTCGGATGATCTCCCAAGGATACCTCCTGATAGAGAGATAGAGTTTGGGATTGATCTTTTTCCCGATACTCAGCCTATTTCTATTTCTCCTTACTGTATGGCCCCTGTAGAACTTAAGCAGTTGAAAGAGCAACTCAAAGATCTACTAGATAAGGGTTTTATAAGGCCCAGTGTTTCTTCTTGGGGTGCTCCTGGTGTTGTTTGTAAGAAAGAAAGATGGCTCTTTGTGTATGTGCATTGATTACCGCTAATTCAATAAAGTCACCATAAAAAATAAGTACCCCCTTTCGAGAATAGATGATTTGTTTGACCGATTGCAAGGTGCAAGTTATTTCTCAAAGATAGACCTTCATTCCGGCTATCATCAAATCAAAGTTAGGGAGCGTAACATCCCAAAAATTATTTGTCGAACTTGTTATGGCCATTTTGAGTTTCTTGTTATGTCTTTCGGGTTAACTAATGCCCTAGCAGCTTTCATGGACCTCATGAATCGAGTGTTCAGACTATATCTGGATATATTTGTCATAGTGTTTATCGATGATATACTGGTGTACTCCCATAGTAAGGATGAACATTCTGATCATCTTCGAACTGTCTTGCAAACCCTTAGAGATCACAAGTTGTTTGCCATGTTTAGTAAGTGTGAGTTTTGGCTAAGGTCAGTTGCTTTTCTGGGTCATATCATTTCTTTCGAGGGTATTAGAGTTGATCCCCAAAAGACTGAAGCTGTTAGAAATTTGCCTAGACCTGTTTCTCTGATTGATATCTGAAGTTTCTTGGGTTTAGCTGGCTATTACTGCCGCTTTTTTAAGGGTTTCTCCTCTATAGCGTCTCCTATGACTCGGTTGACCCAAAAGAAAGTAAAGTTCTTGTGGTCCGAATCTTGTGAGAAGAGTTTTCAGGAGTTGAAGACTCGACTCACTTCAGCCCCTATTTTGACTTTGCCTGATGGTATTGATGATTTTGTGGTGTACTGTGATGCTTCAAGAGTTGGGTTGGGTTGCGTATTGATGCAGAAGGGTAAGGTGATAGCTTATACTTCTAGACAGTTGAAAACCCATGAGAAAATTACCCCACCCATGACCTTGAGTTGGCTGCTATTGTGTTTGCTTTGAAAATTTGGAGACACTATTTGTATGGTGTCCATGTTGATGTTTTCACTGATTATAAGAGTTTGCAGTATGTGTTTACCCAGAAAGAATTGAATCTTAGGCAGAGATGACAATTAGAATTATTAAAGGACTATGATATGAGTGTGCTGTACCATCCGAGCAAGGCCAATATTGTGGTGGATACCCTAAGTAGAGTGTCCATGGGTAGTGTTTCGCATGTGGTAGAAGGTAAGAAAGAGTTGGCTCGTGATGTACATCGTTTGGCTAGATTGGGGGTTAGGTTGTTTGACTCTGCTGGAAGTAGTATAGGGGTTCAGAGTAGTTTGAAATCCTCCTTGGTTTTGAAAGTGAAGGAAAAAAAATACTTAGATACTAGTTTTGTCAGACTGAAGGAGTCAGTCAAGGACCAAAAAGTAGAGGTTTTCTCCCAAGGGGGAGATGGTGTATTGAGATTGCAGGGTAGATTGTGTGTCCCAAATGTTGATGATCTAAGATAAAGGATTATGGCTGAAGCACATGGGACGCAATATTCTATTCATCCAGGTGCCACCAAGATATATCGAGACTTGTAGGAAATCTATTGGTAGAGTGGCATGAAAAAAGATATAGCAACATCTGTAGCTAAGTGAAACATGCCAACAGGTTAAGGTTGACACCAAAGACCTGGTGGTATAATGCAAGAGTTTAGTATCCCCACCTGGAAGTGGGAAGAGATAAATATAGACTTCGTGATTGGTTTACCTCCTTCCCGATGCCATAATGATTCCATTTGGGTTGTGGTTGACAGATTGACTAAGTCTGCTCATTTCTTGCCTGTTCATACTTCATATATTGCTGAGGATTACGCTAGATTGTATATCCGAGAGCTAGTCAGATTGCATAGAGTTTCCTTGTCTATCATTTTAGATAGAGGTATTCAGTTCACTTTGCAATTTTGGAAAGATTTTTAGAATGGTCTTGGTACCCAAGTGATTTTGAGTTTTGCATTCATCCGCAGACCAATGGTCAGGCTGAGTGGACCATCCAGACCTTAGAGGATATGTTGAGAGCTTGTGCACTTGACTTTAAGGGAAGTTGGGATGATAACTTACCGTTGATATAGTTTTCTTACAATAACAGTTTCCACTCTAGTATTGGCATGTATCCATTTGAAGCCTTATATGGGACGAAGTGTAGATCACCGATCAAGCCGAAGGTACTGTTCTTTCCAAAATCATGCACTTTCGATAAAAGTTGCAGCAGTCCCGCTGTCATTTGTTATGTGTTCAGCTATAGTTTCTTGAATTTATGCATTCTATGTTGCATTCGGAGTGAGAAACGATGTGGTGATGAGTCTAATGAATGGTTTCAGCTATATGCTCTATTCGCTATCTAATCTTGGCATGTCTAGCATCATTTGAGGATGAATGTTTCCAGGGGGGGGATGATGTAATACCCCAGGAAATTTTTCGTTGAAATTTTGTACGTAAACGTGTTGGGTTCTATCTTCTAGAATGAATTATAAATTTTCCGTGCAGAATGTCTAAGATTATGACCCACCATTGTGCAGAGTATTGAATAATCTTTTCAGCAATATGTGGATCATCTAAAACGGACACCCGAGCAACGAGTTATGAACATTCTGATCGAATTGTGAATAGTAGTAAATAGTAAAACGTGCAGGAAAAAGTACTGAGGCCTGGCGTATTTTTGCTCCAAATTTAAACAATCATAACTCCTTGTACATAATGATCTAGGTGATCAACAATATATTAATGGAAAACTCTACGAGTTCTCTTTCAAATGAAATTCGTTTCATCCAATTTGTCTATCGGAGCAAAACATTATGGTCGATCTACTTCAGCCTACCAAAAGTGAATTTTTGGGTCAACTTCAAATGATCATAACTCCTCGTACACAATAATCTGGGTGAGATACTCTATATAAATGGAAAGATATGAGAGTCCTCTTTCTAATGAAATTGGTTTCATCCAATTTGAATATCGGAGTAAAACATTATGGGTGATCTACTTCAGACTATCAAAACAGTCCACCAAAGGACAGATTCGAGAATTATTTGATTTTTAGGGGCGTTTTGCTCATTCCCCCTCACCCAAAATCCATCCAAACCCTATATTAAAGCCTATTATAAGCATTATATGATATATTTCATCAAATTACCTCAAAAAGAAAACCCTAAGCTCTTACATCCAACTTCAAGAACCTCAAAAGTTCAGCATTAATTCTGCAAACTTATTCAAGATTACAAGTTCCTAGTTCAAGAACTCCAAGAACCATCATTCAAAGGCACGATTAACATCTCAAAAATGAGTATCGATCTAAAGTTCATCATTCAAGGTATGTGGGATTTTTCAACAAGAACTCTCTTTCGTTCTTGTGCCCAAAGTAATTTTCTTTACAAAGGCATGATTTTTATTTGATTTTTACAAATTTGAAGCATGAACCCATATCTTATGATGATTATAATGAAATCTTGATGTTTAAAATTTTGAAATATGAATTTACATGTGTGGAGATATAAAGCATGAATCTTGAACGATATTTATCATGATTTTGATATTTGGGTCGTGAATCCCCATTGGAAATTGTGTTTTTTTGAGAAAGTGTGTGTTATAAGCACGTTGATGTTATATTTGAGATACATTGAATGATTTGACCTTTTGGTCTTAATGGAGTTGTTTTGAACTCGAGTGTGAAAGAAATCCACAACATGGTTGATTTTGATAGATGGGAAGCATGATGGCTCCCGATGTATATTTATATATTACTAAAATTGTTTTGTTTTGGATTGTCTTTGAAATGACCTATGCTAAGTCCGGGAGAAATCTTTAGCACCGAGTGGGAGGTATAAAGCGACCTTACTTTCCTAGAACTACATGCCTCCGTAGGAGTGAGCCTGAGGCAAATTTATATAGTGATCACTAGTTTGTGTGGATTTGATATCGATAGTCCTAGGATAGGATGGCTCTCCCCAACGTGGGTTATACGTTTGAATCTATGTAGTTCACATGGTTTATGTCGGTTATAGGATCTCTCAGTGTGTGTGTGTTTCCTTGTGTCTATGGTGAATGGTGAAGTGATTTGAAAGTGGAATTGTGAAAGTTATTCTTTTGAAAGATTTAAATGATATTTACATTATGAGAATTGATATTCTTGACGAACTGAAAGTGATTGACAAATTATATGATTACTCACATATGTTATTGTACTTATTTCATGCTCTCATGATTATGATGATTTTCTTTGGGCTATGTGAGTCTTTCATACATCCTGCATATTTCTTAAAAATATTTATGATGATGATGTTTATAAAACTGCATACACCCCTATATACTTGGTTTCTTTCCATGGTACTGACCCACATCTTGGGATGTGGGCTGCATTTTCTTGGAATGTAGGTTCAGGTGCTCAGTTCCAGGTTCAACAGTGATTCTTCAGGCACGCTGTTCTACATCTTCTATCATGGTAAGTCCTCATGTTCTGAGGGTGTGATGTCTGATGTTGGTTTCATAATATTGTTTACATTTGATACCTGAGTATGAGTCAGGTTGGGCATGTCTCAATGGCTCGCTGGTTTTATTGATTTTCTTAGAGGCTTGTCAGACTAGTATAGATGTTGGGAGTTGACTAATAAGTTGTATTTTGTTATCTTTCTAAAATTCTTTTATTCTTGGATGATGATTACTCTGTTGATATTTGAGGGTTATTTATGGAAACCCCATTGATTTGTGTTGAACTGGATAAAAATGGCTCAAAGGGTTAGCTTGGGGCTACTCGTAGCCTCAAGCACCGTGTGAGGCTCCGGGACCTATTTTCCAGGGCGTTACAATAAGTAACCCTATTTGACTCAATCAAACTATGCTTATGCAACTTCTCTCGATAATCCATCAATAACTCATAGGCATTCTTTTCTACAGCACCACTAAACCTAGAAGGAACTAAATGAGTATATCTATCAAACCTTTTTTAATCCTCAAAAGGCTTAGTTGTACTTGGAGTAATATAAGGCATAGTTAATTTGGTTGGTTGAGAAACCATCTGAGGAGGCATAATAAAAGAAGGCTAAACTCCAGATCTTAGAATGCCATGCTCTAATATAGGTGCTGAAGGAGGAACTACACTCAAGAGTTTGTGGAGTACCATAAGCAGAGGTCAGTACAGTAAGCGGATCCATACTTGGGAATAAAGGGAAACCATAAGCATACTCTGGCATAGACAAGGGTACAATACTGAGAGCTGGAGGAACACTAACTGCACTCAAAGAAGCACTCTCAAAATGGGTCAGCAAATGAACCTATAATACCTCAAGACTGAGTAAAAGAACTTGGTAGAGCCAAAGTAGGAATCATATCTGTAACATGATCATCTCATGGCTTAGGGAAAATTTTCTAGTTCTATTTATAAAAGGGGCAAATCTCATGCCCATAATCCACGTTGATCTCGACCACGACTGGCAACTGGCTATAAAGATAGGGCTCTCTCGCTCTCTCCTTAAATAAGAGATCCAAATCTCTAGCCTCACTGGATCTAGTCCTTAATATCTAAGAAAAAAAGTGAAATATGACTTAGAACACAAGGTGTTAAAGATCCATATGAAATATGATGAAATAAGGAAAGTATTCCTAAAGTTATCATATAGCCTCTACAAGATTGATACGGACGTCTACGTACCAATCTGCAAGAATCTATTAGATACCTCATTCTTACACTATTTACACCAATGAACTTTGTGGCTCTGATACCGATTCATCATGGTTTCAATAAAACCAAGGGTCATGGTGGCACTTGTCAGGGCAAGCCTTGACGAGTAAGCCTGAAACACCCTGCATTTTTGTCCATTGGAAATTTCTTGTTCTCTGATTTCACTTCCTTGGTAATGACTCACCCTATAAGTCATAGGGTGTCTTGACGAGTCGTTGGGATGAGTCGTAACCAAATCATAAGTTTGTGACTTGATTTTTCTCTGAGTATGAGTGGCTCACTAATAGCCTAAAGATATTTCATAATTCATTAGGTGTAATTGTAAGGTGTCCAGTGTAAGTCATAATTTGTTTCTATGTAGACTACGACGGGACCCTAGGAGTTGTAGGATCCTATTATGAGTGGTTCCATTAAGTCATAAAGATAACAATTTAGGGTGATTTAGAGGTACTACCTAGATTATGACTCGTGGTGATGATTCATAAGGAGTGTCTACGAGTGATGTGTTGACTCGTAGTCAAAGACGACCCTTTCTTAGATTTTAAGTTAAGGGCATTCCAAACATTTTCCATCTTGCCAAACTTGAAACCCATGTCTTATAATCTTATTAGGGTGTTATTAGCACTCAAAAACATATCAATTTAACTTCTCAACACTCTCAAATTCTGTAAGGTCAAGAACACTTAGGGTTTTCAAGGGTTGATCAAATAGGCTTTCAAGGATGATTTATCTTCATACATCTTACTATCTTAGGCATGTCACTCTTACCTCATTGTTAATTTTTTAAAAATCCCAGGTATTAAAGTGTTGTTCATATGGAATTAGTTTAGTTCTAAAAATAAGGGTTGTGGGTTTTGAATGCTTATTGTTGAACAATGTTTTTTCGTGATTTAATTATGATAATACATTCTTTAAATATGGTTTTGAACTTATGGGTGTATGGGTATGGTAAATGAACTAGGGAATTGTAATTTTCCTAAAATTATGGCTTTTGAAGTGGTTATTCATCCAATCCAATAGTGTGAAATTGGTTTGAGTTATGAGAAAGGTGAGAATTGACAAAATTGAACTATTCTTGAACTACTGCATGATATAAAGAGGTATTTGAAACACAATGGTATAAATTAATGAACTAAGGTAGTCAATGTCCCACACCTTGTATTAAAGAACAAAGGGATTTGATTTCCCTAAGTACATGGAAAATTGTTTTCGCCTATTTTTATTACCTAGAAAGTGTAGTTTATATGATAATGCCAATAATGTAGGCCTTAATATTAAATGTGGTTCATTATTGGGATTGTGTGATAAATCTTTTAATTAGGATCTAATAAGGTTTGTGTATGAGTCATGAAAGTTGAGTTTCAATTGACCGATACTTAAAATAGAATTTGATGACGCCGGGGTCAAAGTGACCACGGAGGTTCGAGTTCCCCTCTGTATTTTTATTTCATGATTAGGGAGGTTCGAGTACCCCATACATCATTACATGATCGAGTGCTTAAGTCACCTTTGTATATATTTGGAGATTTGAGTCCCTCGCGTGCATATATGTGAGATTATTCTCTGGTTTGCATGACAACACGCACTAGGGCCCAACAATGGGTGAGAGCTGGGGCTTATATAGCTTCTGGGTACTATTATATAACGGTTGAGCTACACAATCCAGGTTAAGGTTATAAGTGCATGATAAACCTTTTTCCCTATCCCGGCATGGAATATATATGTATATATATGAATTTATATATGGTTATGTTCATTGGATGACTTGGTTTGAATTGACGACATTATTTTATATTTATCCCTAAGTTACATGCTAGTGTTCACCCCACTATACTTCTCCAGACACTGTAACCCCATGCAATAAAGGATTTTACCATACTTTTACCTCTCCTGCTCAGTGATTATGGATTATTCGAGAGTAAACTCAAAATGGTGAGCTTCCATGCTTTGGAAGGCTCAATTTCTATATTATGTTTTTCTTTTGAGTTATAGACTATTGTGTACTATTTTTGGCTATAGTCGAGGACATGTCCTCATACTTTATCGATATTTGACTACGTAGAGGCTCTGTTGGACTACTATGGTCTTGAGTTGTTTTTCTTGTTGGTTGTTTATTTACATATATGATAACATCTATAATTTCAAGTTCTCTTATGTAATACCCCAAACTTTTCTTAAGCCTAATTTTGTCTCTATAAAATTGAGGAATGACTTCCAAAGTGAGTAATGTTTAAATCATATAGAATTTTACTAATTTTTACTTTTTATCATGTGGGAAATTGAATTAGCATTCCAACGATATAAGATTCGCCCAAATACGATAACCATGCAAGAAGTTATGGCTAATTGAAGTTCATAAAACACCGTCATTCAGACCCTTAGTACATCAAGGAGAGGAGTAATATCCTAATTGTCAGTTTTCAGTAGCCTAGCGCAATATTGGTGCCTCGCACTAGCTGCCAAAATGGCATTCCAAAGGGGTACCACGATGGCTCTACGTCGCGGAGTCTTCCCAGTTCCCAATGGTAGATTTCCAGTGAGCCACCACGATAGTGGCATGTCGCGTTGGCCACTTAGTTTGCAAATATTTCATATTTCGAGTTCCTTAAGAGTTAAAGGGGGTATTTTGGTTAATTAACCTACACCCAATCCATCTAAAACCATAACGAAGTACTTTATGCCCTAATCCTCATTCTCTTCAAAATAAAAACCCTAGTTCATCATACTTCTCCTCCAAGAAACTGAAGATTTCTCTATTCATTCTCCAAATTGAGCCAAGATTCCAAGTTCTTAGTGCAAGAATTCCAAGAACCCTTATTCAAGGGTACAAGTAGGACCTCAAAAGCAAGCTTATTCATTAATTCACGATTCAAGGTATGTGTGGTTTGAACAAGAACAATCCTTGCTTTCTTGTACTTATACCCCAGAACTACGTTCCACCGTAGGATTGAGATTTGTGGGCCTAAGGCAGAGATAGTGATCACTGAGTTGAGGTTATACTCCCTGGCAAGAGTATGAAGCCTCTCCCCAACATGAGGTTTCTTCCTTAGGAGGATAAAACGTTGGACTTCATGTATCTCACATAGTTTATGTCAGTTAGAAGAACCTCCCAAAGATGTCCCCCACTCTTGAAATAGTTTTATGGATTTAAAGTATTAAGCTAAAGAGTTTACTATATAGAATGAGTGTTAGATTTCATCTAGCTTACAAGTTGTGAGAATAAGAATAGAATACAGATTTTAGAAGCAAGTGAAATTACTCACGAGATTTATACTACGTATTTCATTATTCATGACTTATGAGATTTATATTTCTGATTTTTATTCAAGTTATATTAGTCAATTATTTCAGCATGCATGATTTTATAAAGTGTAATGATATTGTTTATGTAAATGCATACATCTCCATATACTCAGTACATCCTCAAAGTACTGATCTACTTATATGTCTATGTGTTACATTGTCTCATAATGAAGATACAAATTGTAGCGTATAAACCATATTCAGTCAATTCGTAACTTACAGTTAGCAGGTAATGAGTCATTTTGATTCAAGGGTATGAGTCAGTCATACAGTTTGAGAAGTATTGTATTTTCTTTATTCAGTTGTATTGAGTTGGGATAGTTGGAAGTTATGACCCGGATACCTATAGTCAGTACTAGTAGAGACTTCAGAGACAGTCAACAGTGTTAATGAATTTAATTTTAGTTTTGTTTGCAAAAGAAGAGTTGGAATCTTGTAAATTCAGATTTGTATTGATCAAGTTCAAAAAAGTTTTATGTTTTTGCTGACTTTTTTTTTAGATTTATGTAATTTATTCAGTTGCTTGTTAGTATGCCAGTAGAAGGGTTATCTTGGGATCACTTAAGACACTAAGCACCATGTGACGTCTCGGGACCCATTTTCGGGGCGTTACATCTTATCTTATTATATGTTAGGAATCCATCCGACATGGTGTAAGGTGGTCTATAGTTTAGTTGTTGGGGGTGGTCTCTAGTCCTTGTTAGACTTGAGATACCCATCATGACCAAGCTCTAGTTCAGGTCATTTCAAAGCCTATCACCCAAACTAATATAAATGAGAAATCAACACCAAAACCAAGGAAAGACCCCTTGAACTGAGTCGAACAACACACACACACACATATATATAGTCCAAGTGGAAACATAATCAAGATACCAACCAAATCCAAAAACCTTGTGTCACAGTGTAAGAACTATCTAGTACAACTTGAGGTCAAAAATACATGTGATGTCTAAACAGGAGAAAAACTCTATCTTTAAATAAAAATTTATCATGACCCCATGAAAATTAAGGGTCATGATGGCACTTGTTGCGGCAAGCCATGAAAAGTAAATCCTAACACCTAAACTAATATAAAATAAAAAAATCAATACCAAAATTATGGTAGGACCCCTAGAATATAGTCGAACCATACACATATATATAGTAAAATAAAAAATATGACTGAGATACTAACAAAATCCCAAAACCTGGTGTCATAGTGTAAGAACTAACTAGTACAACTCGAGTTCAAAAATACATTGATGTAAAAACAGGAGCAAAACTCTATCTATAAATACAAGTGAGACATGATCTAAATAAGAAAAAGGTAAATGTGAACTCTAGATACATAGATCAATTGCTATATTAGATGAGTTCCAGATATCAACTGAATCCTCTATCCGCGTGTTGCACTCATACTTGGATCTTCATCGAAAGGGCACAGTAGGAATGTGTATGGTCCACTTGTACTCATTAAGAATTATAATATGACTAAGTAAAGTAGAAAAATAAAGCATATAAGGACAAACTATAAGCATGTCACCTGTGATAAGAAAATATCCTAGACGATAACCAACACCATCTCTACAAATAGTTCTAATCTATACACATATAAGAAATATATGTAGAGAAAAGGAGAAAAAATATACACGTACATCAAATACAAGTTTAGAGAGATTTAAAAAATGGATAATATCAAGTAAAATATAGAAATACAATCACAACATAAGCACAATATAGAAGAAAAATAAAGATGATGATGATCATGATGCGATGCATGATTTTGTCGCATAACCTCAGTATATAACTATGGAACTAAAGCTTTCCAATGTAAGACCCATGGAGGGTTCGTCAACCAGTATAAAACCAATTTTCAATACCAATATTCATATCTTCTATTCAGCACATACATCAGTAAAAGGTTTTTAAGATGTCATATTTTCTGTCAAAAGAGCAAGTGTTTCAATATTTCCAGTATTTCAAAAGTTGTAGCAATGTTTCATGAATGAATATGATTTGAGCATGTAATGCTCACAATGAAAAAAAATGAGAATATCCAATATACAACCAATATACCAACCATATAAGCCAAAAATACACTCAAATAAACCATCCATAATCCATTATAATACAGAAAACCATCAGGTGAAACATGCAAGAAAATGTAATTGATACCATATAAATCCCATAATTCTAGGATTTTTCCACCAAAAGAGTGTTACCAAACATACATATCCATTACCAGGTCAATAATATAATATAATACCACACACGGTCGAACATAACAAATAATGTTTCAAAACCTCTAAATATTATCCATATAGGACCTCACATGAGCACATAAATAACCTAACATATTTTCCATGATATAACCCCATACCCATGACATGCCCTTACAATAATACTAACTACCCAACATAATTTGACTTAAGTTAATCAATGACCTACCTCGAATGCCAAAACTAGAATGATTAAGCCCTTATCGCCAAGCTTTTACCTTATGTATGCACCCAAAATTAGCTAAAACATGAAAATATAACATCTATGTCAAAAGAAAGACATTGATAGCCATATTGTGCATTTTTGAATTGGGGACAAAATGGACCCCCAAAATAGGTTATCAAGAAAGACGGGAAAAACCAAATTTTTTGTTCATAAATTTATTTTCCAAGGTTAAAGGAACTCATATAAGAAAACCCAAGTGAAAATGGTTTGAAATTAAGGTTTAAGATAAAGAAATACTATTTTCGGCTTCCTAGGCGAAAATCCAAATATTTCACCTTTAAAATTTAGCAAAGTTTAGAAGATAAAAGTAAAAGAAAAGCAATTGAAATACGAATTTGTTGCTTACTCAAGATTAAAAATGGAAGAAATAGCTCAAAACCACAAACCCCAATCTCCATGTCTCGAAAATGGTAAAGGATTTGCAAAAATATGTATTAAGATATACCAGGTACTACTAATGAGGACCATGATCCATATTAGTGTTCGGTGATAAAGCATCTATGTGCTGCTAAGTAGGTACCTAAGACTGGTGACATTCCTCTAATACGGACCTTAGGTTTTCCTTTTAGAGCAACGAAGCAGTATAAGATGAAGACTATATGAAGTCATTAAAGATAAAAGAAAACTCATTAAACCTCACAATAAACTATCATTTTGTCTCACATTTATTCTTTACAAAGACTTGTAATTCTCTCAATTTACAATAGTTACAAAAAAAATACGTTTAAGCTAGTACGTCAGTTATACTAGTTAAGGTTGTGTCCTAATATATGGATAAAGAATGATTAAGATCTCACACTTGTTTATTTATGTTGTAACTCAAAGTTCACATCAAGCTCTAAAGAAAACTCTTGCAACCTAAGGGGAATAGAATAGGCACCACACTAGTGATCTATACTAGTATAAAAACCCTTTGTCTTCTCACATAATTTATTTCCTATATTTAAGTCATTTTAGATTTATAGTTTATAATAACTTACAGGTTATTCGACTGAACTAATAAATAATTTGACTCAATAAAGAATTAAATTCACACCCCTCCCTTATAAATTTTAGTATTTAGACTTATAGAGGTGGTGGTAAATAACTATGTCTTCGGTACAAATCTATTGGTATTCCATTTTTGAGTGAGTATCCTCTAAGAAGAGATTAGCTTTTTTGGTAGCCTATTAGTTCTAAGTAGGCATTATTTCAGACTATATATGGATCTTAGATCAGTCGTGATGATCACAGAAGGTAGAGTTCTTATCAGACCTTACAGAATTTTCAATATAGGTCTTTAGACCATGAAATCCATTTTGGAACAATGGTTGCAAAATCTTAGTGTTTTACAAGAGATTAATGTTATGTTTGTGATAAGATTGGTCCTTGGGTTTTCAAGTTCTGCAGGGTGAGTTGGCTAATCAGAAAAACATAGCATATGTTATTCACCGGCCTAGAATTTTAGAGGCATATTATGAGTAAGGGAAGGATGGTCATTTCAGTAGGGAGGGCCTATGGTGTTGATTGCATAAAGATCGTATATTGCTAGGCCAAAGCCTGTAATGATGATTTTAGTTGGATTTGGGGTGATTTATCTATCATTAAAAAGGATGTGGTTTGTCTATCGATGCTTAGATGCATATAATGTATTGTTTGGATACTGGTGATGGAATGCATAGATTTGGTACATTCAAGCACACTTAATAGTATGATTCCAACTAAAAATATAGTGTTACTACTTTTTTCCAAAAGGAATGTATTTGCACCATACACTATTAAATGGATTCTTTCATAATGGGAATCATACCACCTTAATTTATGAATTAGGAAATTTTGGAACTAAGAATGACTTTTTAAAAATTCAGCCAAGATAGATTCCCGTCATTGGTTATACCGGTACTCATATCTTTGGTCAATAGCGAGACTCCAATCCTTTCTAAACTTTTATGATGATTTATGTAACACCCCAAATATGGTACCCGAAATGCTACATGTTGCTCATGACCCCAAAAGACCACAATCTAACCCATGACTAATATCTGTACATGTACACTGCATAATATAACATAATAATGTGGAAACATGCAGTGAAAGGCCATAAGGTTCAATACTAAACAAAATCTGAATAATAAAACATCCGAGTAGGGTAATAAAATACCAAAAACAAAACTGAAAATACTAAAGTCTGAAACATGATAGTCTACATCTAGTCTAAAATCCTCTAATGTATGAATAAATCTGAATAAGGAGTTGATGGGACATGTTCTCAACTAACTCCAACTAATAAGCTAATCAATGAGATAGTAAAGAAATAATCATGCCCTCGAAGGACGAGGACTCACTTCAGACTCTGACTGCTGAAAGTGGAATCTACTGCTGATGTGGAACTCGTGTCTCTGAACCTATGGTGAAACATAAAAATAAAGAACCATAGCACAAATGCGTCAGTACAATGGAATATAGTGAGTATACATGTGAGGTAGGTTATATACAAGGGTTCACATGCATGATTTTCTCTAATTGACTATCTAACATAAACGTGAGAATGCATGCACAAATGCATAACTGTAACTGACAATGTGATAACATGATTACTAAGTTTGAGTACTGATAACCTGACATGTTAATAACTGCTATGACTGATAGGATGAGTTACTATATCTGACAGTCTTAAATCTGATGGAACTATCTGAGTTCAAAACTGTATCTGAGTTGACTGTATCTGACAGTCTTAAATTCTAAAGAACTATCTGAGTTCTATTACTGAGGATGATTGACATTATCTGATAGTCCTGATTTTGTACCATAAAACTATGGGAAGTAGTTATCTAACTGACATGCCCATGATACGCCATTATGGCTGAGTTACAATCTATTTTGTAACTCCAATTAGAAGGGTGTCAATACTACACCACTGGTAAGGATAAGCTGTAGGTGATCCTTATCTGATAGTGTCCCTTATATGAGAACAGTGAGGCCCATATCTGACAGGGCTTATCCACCTTATTAGCCCTCATCGACAGTGTTGATGTCTCAACCTATGCTGGCTACATAGTTCTGGAACACAAGAATGACTGCTAAGGATCACACTCTCATTTGATGGTGTGTGTCACTATCCTTGGGTTCACTTAGTGCTAATTTCTACTTCGATCTAAATGAACACTGAACATGATTTACTTAACTGAACATGAGCTGAATTAGTAAATTCTGTTGATTGACGGAATACTACTAGTATCTGACAACTGACTGAGTTCATCAGATCATGAAGATTTTCCTGAGTCATAAGATTTTCTGAAGTCTAAGGACTCGTAGGTTGACTGAGAGTATCATGAAAACATGACATGGCTCTAGGCATACAGCTAATGCTTCCAGTACAAGTACCCCCAGGACTCGATAGAAGGAAACGAACAAAGCATGACTTGCTTGAATACATAATAATCATCATAATACATTTACTGAAGCATTTCATCCAACATGTGATAGGCATAAGCTTGTACATACATGGGGATTTCATGATATCATGATAATTACACTTTTCCTTCATCTAGGCATTTAATCAAACACATAGTAGGCTTAGAATGTGTAAACAACATCATACAACAATTAACTGTCATGATTTAATTCTAATTTAATCATTCAGGGGTTTAGTCATAGGATTTCATGAATCTATAACTATACAAATCAACCCATATGGAATTTAGCACTCATTCATGGAATACAATTCAATTACTCATTATCAACATGAACAAGAGCAGCCAAATCATGAAATTCATAAGAAAATTCATAACTTGAATTTAGAAAAGGGGTTTTTGGTCTTCAAGGACGAAAGGAGTGCATGAATGAACACTATGCATACCTGGGTTAAGGTTCTTCATATTCTTGAACTTGAAGAATTAGAAATACCTTAGTTATTGAAGAATATTAGATTTTGTTCTTGGATATTAAGGTCAGAGAGAAACTCTAATATTTATTATGAAATTATAATGAGAATATGATTTCTGGCCGGATTTAACTAGGTATAAAAACGGGTGGCAAAAGACCCAAAACCCCTTTAAAACGACTTAAAAATTCACTGAACGGAACCTGTGATGGCTCATGCGATGATCCATCCCTGGGTTGACGGTCCGTCATTTTGACCATTGTAGGTGGACTAAAATAGGGTCTCACTGCCTAGGTAGCGATGGCTCGTGTGATGGTCCATCGCTGGATCAATGGTCTATTGAACTGTCTGTCATACCTTATCTAGAAGGTTTACCCATTGCCTTGGTTGTGATGATCTAAGCGACGGTCCGTCAACCTAGCTGTCACACTTGGGGAATTCTGATAGCTATAAGTAAAACATCCATAACTTCTTCCTCTGATATCGGATTTTGATAAAATTGGTATTGATGGAAAGATTATTAAATTTCCCACATGATGGAAAGTGAAAATCTTAGAAAAATACCACGTATAAAATATGTTTTCATATTTCAATGCAAGTTCTGACATCCTTGAGTGATTTCAAGCTAAGAAAAAAGGCACGTGTATTACAATATCTCCCCCTTGAGAATGCTCATCCTTGAATGAGACTGACTGAGAGGGGAAGCACTAGACAAACATAAAGAATTGGAATATGATCTCATGACTGACCTGACTGACTGGCTGAATATAAGATACTGAACATGCATATCTGATCCATGTATAACTGATTCATGACTGCATAAATGAGTGTTCTAAAGAACTAAGTTTCTCACAATGAGAATGCATGTCTGATGCATAAATACATGACTAAACTGATACATGAGTGCATGACTAGATATGCAATGGTACTTGATACCAAATTTATGATGGGAACATGAACATGAATCTTAATACAAAGTTCGTGACGAACATAGAACATGTAACTGAGTAAGCTTAAGGGAACTCTTACCTTGATCTTGGTCTAATTTGAAGGAGAAGAGGTAAGGATACTTGGTGCATATGTCTGCTTCTGTTTCCTAAGTAGCTTCCTTGGCGGACTGATTTCACTAAAGAACCTTAACTAGAGGGACCTCTTTGTTCCTCAATCTATGAGTGTGATATTCTAAGATTTTGACTGGAATCTCTTCATAAGAGAGGCTGTTCTGAACATCAATGCCCTGAATAGGGACTACTACTGATGGGTTACCTATACACTTATTGAGCAAAGAGACATGGAAGACTGGATGAACTAAAGCTAGATCTGAAGGCAATTCAAGCTAATAAGCTACCTTACCAAAACGACTGAGAACCTTGAAAGGACCGACATATCGGGGACTGAGCTTTCCCTTCTTGCTGAACCTCTTCACTCCCTTCATGGGAAAGATCCTTAGATAAACAAGATCACCAATATCGAACTCGAGATCCTTTTTATGAACATCTTCATAAGACTTCTGTCGGCTCTGAGCAGCCCGAACTCTTTCTCTGATCAACTGGACTTACTCTAAGGTGTCGAATACTAAGTCAGGACCTATGACTAATGCCTCACTAACTTTGAACCAACTAGTTGGAGATCTATATCTCCTACTATAGAGAGCTTCAAATGGATCCATCTGAATACTAGAATGATAATTGTTGTTTTATGCAAATTCAATAAAAGGCAAGTGGTCATCCCAATTACCCTTGAAATCAATTGCACAGCTCATAGCATATCTTCTAGAGTCTTAATGGTCATCTATGCTTGACCATATGGCTGAGGATGGAAGGTTGTACTGAGATGAACATGGGTACCAAGACTCTTTCAGAATGCTTTCCAGAAATGAGAGGTGAATTGGGTACCTCTGTCTGAGATAATAAATAGCAGAACACCGTGCAATATGACCAACTCCTTGATGTAGAGTTTGGCATAATCCTTGGCTGAATAAGAGGTATAAACTGGAAGGAAACGGGCTAATTTGGTCATTCTATCTACAATGACCCAAACTGAATCATGTTGATGGTGGTTTTGAGGCAAACCCGTCACGAAGTCCATGTTCACTTTTTCCTACTTCCAAGTAGGAATACTGAACTCTTACATGGACCCACTAGGATTTTCATGCTCTATCTTAAATTGCTGACATGTAGAGCACTTATCCATAAACTCTGCAATATTTCTCTTTATACCACTCCACCAATAGATCTCCCACAAGTTGCAGTACATCTTTGTGGACCCTGGATGAATAGAGTAACGTGCACATGCGCTTTTGCAAGAATTTTCTACCTTATTTCATCTATGTCTGGAACACAGAGACGACTCTGACAATGAAGAACACCATCTCCCCTTTTGGAGAAAACCTTTATCATCTGATCCTGAACTAATTCTTTCAACTTGACAAGGTTGGGATCTCTATCTTGCTTTTTTTTCTCCTCGAAAACTAGAGATGATTATGAACTACTTTGAATATATACACCACACTCTGAAGAATCGACTAAGCGAACACCTAGTATGGAATGATGATGTACTTGTTGAGCTAACTTCTTCTTATTATCCTTAACACGAGAAACACTACCCATGGACAATCTACTAAGAGCGTCAGCCACTACATTAGCCTTGCCCGAATGATAAAGGACACTCATGTTATAATCTTTCAAGAGCTCTAATCACTTTCTCTGACAAAGATTGAGATCTTTCTAAGAAAAGACATACTGAAGGCTCTTGTGATCCGTGAACACATCTACATGAACACCGTATAGGTAATGCCTCCAAATTTTCAAGGCAAAAACTACGGCCTCTTACTCGAGATCATGAGTAGGATAATTCTTCTCATTGGGTTTAAGCTATCTGGAGTCATAGGCTATGAATTTACCATGCTGTATGAGGAGACAATCTAAACCTACTCTGGATGCATCACAATACACTACGAACCCATCTAAACTATCTAGAGGAGATAATACTAGAGCTGAGGTGAGTCGAGTCTTTAACTCCTGAAAACTCTTCTCGCCAGGATCTGACCACTAAAACTTGACCTTCTTCTGAGTCAATCTAGACATAGGGGATGCAATAGAAGAAAGTCCCTCAACAAACCATTTGTAATAGCTAGCCAAACCCAAGAAACTCCTAATATCTGATGGAGAGACAGAACCTAAGAAACTCCTAATATCTGATGGAGAGACAGGGCGAGGCTAGTTTATTACTTCTTCGGTTTTTGAGAATCTACTCTAATGCCATCACCGGAAATAATATGACCAAGGAATGCTTCTGACCTTACCCAAAATTTGCACTTACTAAATTTGGTGAATAACTAATAATCTCTGAGAGTCTGAAGTACTGTCCTAAGATGGTCTGCATGATCTCGCACACTAAGGAAATAGACCAGGATATTATCTATGAAGACTGATGAACATGTCCATGTATTGCTTGAACACATAGTTCATCAAATCTATGAAAGTGGTTGGGGCATTAGTAAGACCAAATAACATGACTAAGAATTCAAAGTGACCATACCAAGTATGAAAAGCTATTCTTGGGATGTCATATTCTCGAACTCTAAGCTGATAATAGCCAAATCTGACATCTATCTTAAAAAAATAAATGACACCCTGAAGTTGGTCAAATAAGTAATCGATTCTGGGAAGAGGATGCTTATTCTTGACAGTGACCTTGTTGAATTAACAGTAATCAATGAACATTCTGAGTGAACCGTATTTCTTGCGCACGAATAATACTAAGGTGCCCCACGGGGAATGTTGGGTCTGAAGAATCCCTTATCTAAGAGATCCTTCAATTGTTTTTTTAGTTCTTTGAGTTTTGCTAGTGCCATTCTATATAGCAAAATAAATACGGTCTGAGTATCTGGAAAGAAATCAATGCTGAAGTCTATTTCCCTTTTGAGAGGAATTCCTGGAAGATCTTTGGGAAAGACATCTGAATATTCATTTGCAACTAGAACTGATTCAAGACTGGGAGTTTCAAAACTGGAATTCTTAACATGAACAAGATGATAGACACATCCCTTATAGATCCATTTCCTTACCCGAAGGTAGGAAACTAGCTGACCTCTAAAAGCTGAAGTATTACCATTTCACTCTAGGATGGGTTCATTCGGAAATTAAAACTCAACTATTCTATTTCTGTAGTCAACTGTGGCATAATAGGAATGAATCCAATCCATGTTGAGAATGACATCAAAATTAGTCATCTCTAATTTGACTAAGTCTGCTGAAGTGACTTTCTAAAATATCTAATTAGCAGTTCATGTGTACCTACCTATCTATGATGGTTTTACCCACTGGGGTAGAGACTTAAAAAGGCTCTACTAGAATTTTGGGATTGATTCCAAAATATACTACTATATAAGGAGTAACAAAATACAAAGAGGATCCTGGATCTAGCAAAGCATAAACATGCACATAAAAGATCTGTAACATACTGATAACTACATCAGGATAACATTTCTGATCTTGTCGAGTCTGAAATGCATAAAGGCAATTTGGACGTTGCCCACAAGTAGCACTATGTGGCACCCTACTGATTCAGGTAATCAAAATGATCTGAGGAGCAGAGATGACTCTAATAACCTGACTGAGAGCAGTCTCTAACTATGTGGCCTGACTTTTCATATAAAAATAGACATCGCTACTAGCTTTAAAAGCACCCTTGTAGTTCTTACCACAAGTATGACAAAGGGGATTAGTTCAGGCATTTTTGACACTGCCCTTGGACTTAAAGTTTGGTGCCCTATCTATGAACTTAGGAGCTGGAGCACTTGTTGAAGAAGGAGATGGAACTGATAACTTAGGGAGAAACTGAGAATGATTGCCTCCTTTTGAATACTCTTTTATGGTCATACTGATAAAGTAATGTCACTATTCAGCATGGTAGATCTGTACTCATTTACCATGCTATCATTTACCCCTGAAGCGAACTTACTCATCTTTACCCTACTATCGCAACCACTTGAGGGGCATATTTTGGAAATTGAGTAAACTTAAGAGAATACTCTTTTACGGTCATACTGCTCTACCTGAGGTTGATGAATTCTAGCACCTTAGCCTTTCTAAGCTCTTGGGGAAAGAAACTATCTAAGAATACAGTGACAAACTCCTCCCATGCTATAGGACCTGGATAATATGACCTCTTTGACTTCCACTGTTTGAACCAAGCATGAGTTATATCCTGCAACTGATATGCAGCTAGCTCAGCACTCTCAAAAGTAGTCATCCCCATGATTGTTGTCACCTTCTAAACCTGATGAATGAATTCTTGAGGGTCTTTATCTACTTTAGACCCGAGGAAGGTTGGAGTATTTATTTGGGTGAAGTCCTAAATTCTTATTGCGACTGAGTTGGCCACTGGATTGGTTGGAATAACTATTGGTCATTCATTTTGAGTGGCGACTGATTGAGCAAGAGTGGTAAATGTGACCCTGAACTTCTCATGAGAAACATGATTGCCCAAAGGTTCTTCGGGCTGAGGGGATAATTGATTTTCCTTTCTTCTTTTAGAAGGCATGTTTAGTAGAAGAAAGGGAAAAAGGGATTAGACTAAGAGATTGACCTGAGATTATGCTCACTGGCATAACATGAATACTGAAAGAAGGGAAACTATTCTTAAAATATCATATAGCCTCTTGCACATAAATAAGGCTTTCAAAATTCCTAGGACTCAATTGAAACTTAGGATCTGATACCAAGTTTGTAACACCCCAAATCTGGTACCCAAAATGCTACACAATGCTCATGACCCCGAAGGACCACAAGCTAACCCATGACTTATATCTATACCCGTACATTGCATTATAGAACATAATAATGCAAAAACATATACTGAAAGGCCATAAGGTTAAATGCTAAATAGAATAAGACTAAAAATACTGAAGTATGAAACATGATAGTCTGTATCTAGTCTAAAAGCCTCTATTGTCTGAATAATTTGAATAAGGGGTTGATGGGAAATGTCCCCAACTAATTCCAACTAATATGCTAATCAATGAGATAGTAAAGAAATAATTATGCCCTCAAAGGATGAGGACTCACTTCAGACTCTGACTGCTGAAACTAGAATCTACTGCTGATTTGGAACTCGTGGCTCTGAACCTATCGTGTAACAAAAAAAGAAAGCACCATAGCACAAATGCATTAGTAAAATGGAATATACTGAGTATACATGTAAGGTAGGCTATATGCAAGGGTTCACATGCATTATTATCACCAACTGACTGTCTAACATGAATGTGAGAATGCATGCACAAATATGTAACTGTAACTGACAACATGATAACATGATTACTGAGTCTGAATATTGATAACCAATATATTTATAACTGATATGGATGATAAGATGAGTGACTGTATCTGACAGTCCTAAATCTGATGGAACTATCTGAGTTCAAAACTGTATCTGAGTTGACTATATCTGACAGTCTTAAATTCTAAAGAACTATCTGAGTTCTATTACCGAGGATGATTGACATTATCCGATAGTCCTAATTTTGTACCACAAAACTATGGGAAGTAGTTATCTAACTGACATGCCCATGATACACCATTATGGTAGAGTTATGGTCCATTCTGCAACCCCAATTAGAAGGGTGTTAATACCGCACCACTGGTAAGGATAAGCTATGGGTGACCCTTATCTGATAGTATCCCCTATATGAAAATGGTAGGGCCCTATCTGACAGTGTTTATCCATCTCATCAATCGTCATCAACAATTTTAATATCTCAACCTATGCTGGCTACATAGTTCTAGAAGACAAGGATGACTAATAAGGATCACACTTTCATCTGATGGTGTGTGTCCCCATTATTGGGTTCACTCGGTGCTAATTTCTACTTCCGTCTGAATGGACAATGAACAGATTTACTAAACTGAATATGAGCTAAATTACTAAATTCTGTTGACTGGCGAAATACTACTGATATCTAACAATTGACTAAGTTTATGAGATCATGGAGATTTTCCTGAGTCATAAGACTGTCTGAAGTCTAAGGATTCATAGCTTGACTGAGAGTATCCTGAAAACATGACATAGCTCTAGGCACACAACTAATGTTTTGGGTAGAAGTACTCCTAGGACTCAATAGAAGGACGAACAAAGCATGACTTACTTGAATACATAATAATCATCATAATATATTTACTGAAACATTTCATAAAACATGTGATAGGCATAAGCTTGTACATACATGGTGATTTCATGATATCATGCTAATTCAACACTTTTCCTTCATCTAGGCATTTAATCAAACATATAGTAGACTTATAATGTGTAAACAACATCATACAATAGTTAACTGTCATGATTCAATTCTAATTTAATCATTTAGGGGTTTAGTCATAGGATTTCATGAAGCTATACCTATACAAATCAACCGATATAGAATTTAGCACCCATTTGTGGAATACAATTCAATTACTCATTATCTACATGAACAAGATCATCCAAATCATGAAATTCATAATAAAATCCATAACTTGAATTTAGAAAAGGGATTCTTGGGCTTCATGGATGAAAAGAGTCCATGAATGAACACTATGCATACCTGGGTTAAGGTTGTTGATGTTGTTGAACATGACGAATTGGAAATCCATTAGTTCTTGAAGAATATTGGATTTTGTTCTTAGAGATTAAGGTTAAAGAGAAACCCTAATATTTGTTGTGAAATTATAATAAGAATGTGATTTCTGGCCAAATTTAACTTGGTATATAAACGGGTGGAAAAAGACCAAAAAGCCCCTTTAAAATGACTTGAAAATTTACTGAACAAAACCTGCGATGGCTCGTGTAATGGTCCATCATTGGGTTGACGGTCCTTTATTTCGACCATTTTAGGTGGACCAGAATAATGTTCACTTTCTAGGTAGCGATGGCTTGTGTAACAGTCTGTCGTTGGATCGACGGTCCGTCAACATGTTTGTCATACCTTATCCAGAAGGTTTACCCACTTCCTTGGCTGTGATAGTCTAAGCGATAGTCTGTTGCTAGATCGACGTTCCGTCAACCTGGCCATCGTACCTTGGTGATTCCGACATCTCTAAGTAAAACATCCATAACTTCATCCCCCAATATCAGATTTTTATAAAATTGGTATCGATGGAAAGCTTATTCAATTTCCCAAGTGATGGAAAGTGAAAATCATGAAAAATACGATGTGTAAAAAAATGGTTTCATTTTTCAAAGCAAGTTCTGACATCCTTTAGATGATTTCAAGCTAAGAAAAAAGGCATGGGTATAACAATTTAGTCACAGAGTTAACCCTGAGCAATGGATTTATAAACTCACTCTCTTTTATCCATGATTTGTGTCCACACATTTATTATATATACATATCTTTGGAACATGATAGAGAAGATTGATGATGATGATAATGATGATTGGAAATCATGGATTGGGATGAAGTCGGTGTATACTGCTACTCCTAAACCTCTAGGAGCACCTTTATCTATAAGTTATCATGAAAGAGAATATAGGTCAGCATAGGTCCTAATTTTTAGGGTTGTCAAACTCAGAAGGTGTATACACTAGATTAGGTTATGATGCTTTAACTAATTATGGTATTATTGAATTACCATGTATTCATTTTTCTATGTGTATTGTATATCACCAGTATATTATTTGGTCCCTTTATCTATCATCCATTTGGGGAGTTACATCGATGTAGGTTATGAGTGTTGTTTACTGTGTGTTGTGTACTTATTAAACCATCCGAGTAATGGGGTCCAATAAGGGTATTGCTTCTCCATACTAGCCTGTTACTTTAAAATATTGCTATGGTTAGTTCGTGGAAGTTTGATTATGGACTGATACAGAGATTTAAGGTATGATTATGATCCATTCTCTTTTACAGTTATAATATAATGGATAATTATCCCATGGTTAGACATTGTGAACTATAGGACAAGATCATGCCTGCATTAGCTTTCCTAGTTGGATAGGATTTTCTATAGGGGTTAGGTTGGCTACTTTAGGTTGTTTACCTTTAATTTAGTCGTATATACCTTTGTGTATATACATATATACACATATGTATGTATATACATTTGTGTATATATATATATGTATGTATCTAGATATAGTGTTATCGTATTTTTCTCACTTACTTTGTTTATTTATGTTGTATATTCATTACTTCGCCTTGTATTCTACAATATATATACATATACATGGATCCTTTTCCTACCTCTTTTATTTGTATATTGTCCAGTAATATGCAATATAGTGCCTTATTGCCTGAGTACAACAAGAATAGAATAGTTCATCCTTATTGTCTCTCTAGTTCTACTACGTTAATTTCCTAGTTATTTGAATGTATTTTACATTCCGCCTTTCATGTAATCTATATTCGCATTAATTTATGATCTCAGTCAGCAATTTCCTACTTAGTTCTACGTGTTTGGTACTCATACTCATTTATGCATCTTTTGCACTATAATATTTGTTCTTGCCATTGTTGTGTTTATTATGAAGAGAAACTATGGATTAGAGATTTGGGGTTTGCTCCTGACATTTGGAGTATGACTATCCTCCCACTTATGGATTAGACTAATCTTTATATTGTATTGAAATATTGGTAGTACCTACATATTTATTTATTACTTTATTTTTTATTGTTAATATATTAGAAGGTCTTGTACTAACTCACTAGGTTTTGGGACTACTATATATATTAGACATTATATCATATTTATTTTGTATTTTCTATTCATTCTTTTGTATTTTCTATCATTCGTAGTTCCAGACTACATGTTGTCTTACCTACTAGTTGGTTATCGTAGGTGCCATCATGATCAGAGAAGTTTGGTCGTGACACATATCCTACCTCGATGTTGTTGCGATATATATGACTTGTGAACCGATGTTCATTAGTCTCTATGATTTTACTTGAAGGAAGAATAACATGGAGGAGATGGAACTTAAGTCCATTGAGATATTTAACTATCTTTTATAGTAGTCGTAAGTTTATATCTATCAGCCTTATGAGGGGCTGCATAGGTATAGGTATGAGTGATTCTTGTAGTACTGACAGTTGTCTGCTGAATGTTTGTTGAACCTTCCAGGCCTATGTCGGCGGTAGGTTATGGAAGTCTTGGTTAGGTATTATTTATCTAGACTAGCCGGTTATGCACAGTGTTGTTGTTGTTATTATCATTATGGTGTGTTTTGACAGATTTATCAATGATTTGATTATGAGATTCAAGGTACGATTCTAACTTTTTTCTCTTACATTAAAATTTTAAGCATGATTATCCCATGGTTAGGTATTATGGCTTTAGATCCTTAATTTGTTAGTACTGGTTCATACTATGATTAGGAGGCCTTAAGATATTAGTATGAATGGTTTGGGTTGTATCTTAGGTTAGCCTTGTTTGTATATATAAACTTATATATGTAGTTATAGTATTACCATATATCTCTTTCTTCCTTCCTTCATCTTATAAATCCATTCCTTGCCCTTTTATACTATTATATATCATGTTTGGTACTCATTCTACACTTCTGCAAACTATAGATCATAATACGGGCTCTTACTGTTAGTGTGTGCAGTGTTAAGAGCAGCTATTGTTTAGACACATAATGTGAGCTCCTATCTTCGGAGCATTGCTATTCTCCCTCCTATGCATTAGAGTAATCTCTATGTTGAATTCAGATATGGGTTGTCTCAGTATATTTATATTTGGTACTTTATTTTGTTGTATTATGTCATGACCAAATTTCTCAGTTCATGATGGTGCCTACTATAACCCACCAATAGACAAGCCAAACCTATAGTCTTGAAAAACTAGTTATGGACTAGTCCAATAGATAAAGGAAAGAATGCAGAATATCTGAAGTATAAGATCAATTACAAAATATAATCCCAAGAACTAGTGGTATCACTACAAGAGCTGCTAATATAACAATCATACAAAGTAAAGTACAAATGAATACATTGATATAGCTAATCTATGAATAAAAAATAGAGACTAGTCTAATACGTAAGAGAGATATAAGTAATACTCCGAAATTCAGGAGGTCACACTAAGTCTCCAAACCATGGCTACTTCACATAACACACAAATCAAGGGTGATAACCTGTACTATGATCTGTAGGCTATATAAGTGTAGTATGAGTACCAAATATGTGGTACTTAGTAGGAAACTGTAGACTGAGCTCCAAAGAAAATGCAAATATACATAAAATATAAATAGAATGGAAACAACACTCAAATATCCAGCAACCATATAAGACAACCAATGAGATAATAAGGATAAACTATCATATTCATGTCCAATAGACTTAACATATTAAGGCTAAAGAAGTAAGAATGAACTATCTATCCATACTTAGGAATGTAAACACTATATCATATATCACTGGCCAATCTACAAAGTAAAGGCGGAGGGAAGATATATAAAAGTATACAAAGCAAAAGAATGATTATACAATTTGAATCAATGAAAGAAAGGGACATACAGTAACACCAAAGCTACATATAGCTTCGTATGCATATATATGTATCTATATATTTATAATTAAGGTCTACTCAAATCACAACTTAGATCATCCAACTAGCTATTTCAGACCTCATAATCATAGCAGGAGCTAGTGCTAGAATACACAAGGCTCTAATCCATATATCACGTCATCAAACAATCATGCATAATCATGTAATCAAAAGGTAAAGAGGTCAAAATTGTACCTCAAGTCTCAATACCAAATCAATGACCAATCTGCCATAAACTAGCCATAACAATGACAATAATAATAAAAATAAAAATGTTAATAACAACGTAAGTAACTGCTAGTCCAGATAACCAAATACCTAACTATACCTACGCGTACTGCCACCACCCCAGGCTTAGAAAGTTCATTCAGCATATAAGAACATAAGTCATAGTCATCCCCCATATCTACGAAACCCTCCCACACGAGCTAATAGATACATGAACATACTGGTCATAAACTAGGCACATGCATGAATTAATGCAATAGAATCCAAATTATAATAATACCAATGCGTAACCATCACTATCATAACCATCATCATCATAACCATCATTATCATAATCATCCTCTAGTCTTTTCGTGTATATATATATAAATTCAATACATAGGGCTATTTGAACTCAAATCGGTAGATGTACATATAGGCATATTAATATAGTCATCCTCCGATCTTGTCAGGTATCAATATTATCATCACAACATCCTACGGTGTTGTGGGGCATATCACATCATAATAATATCCACCTGCTTTGTTGGGTATGATTATATCATCATAATATCCTCCTGCCTTGTCGGGAATCATCACATCATCATAATATCCTCTAGTCTTGCCAGATATCATTATGTCATTATAATATCCAAATCAATGACAATAATAGAGAGAGAGCCCCTTGAGGGATAAAGTAAAGTGCAAAACCCACAAGAGCTAGAGTAAATAAACATAAACAAGGAGTAAGGATAGAGTATACTTCCATAACTAATTTCTCATCATCAATATCACGTTGTCAATAAACATATATACATAACAAGATTATTGTAAATTCTTCAGGTTTTACCCAAAATTTATAGTATAAATCGGGCATCTTCCTCTGTCCCACTCTGAATAGATCTATATCTGGATATTATTAGTGCACGGGCATAAGTTATGGCTAAAAGAGTGTGAATTCATAAATTTTTGTCCCGGAGTGATCTCTGGGACTAAATCATTATAAAAGTTTAGAAAGGGTTGAATCTCTCAGAACTGGAAAATTAATAGTATCAAATCATCGACAAAAACTTATCACGGTCAAGCCTATAAAACATTATTATTAAACTCTTTTACATGTATGTTATTTATTAAAATAGACACTTATTATTATGGTGAAATCCATTTTAAGGTAGAATGTGGGCTTTAGCTGTTAGTTGTTCTCTACAATAATGACATTATCATCTAATCAGAATCTAATAATCATCGATGCATCGATTATGAATGTACAAATCTATGCATTCCATCACCAGTATTCATACGATAAAATCATAAGCATTAATATATCAATAAACTACAATCATATCCTTTACAAGGATTGATAGTTCCTTGATGGTCAACTCATATCATATCACGACTTTTGGCCCAATACATATTCGAAACCTATCTCAAAACAATATTTTATAAATCATCTTATTTTAAATAATCCATAGTGTATTTATGATTCATAACATCTCTATAAGGCATAAGGCATATCTATAATCATCTTACATATAAGAGGCATCTCATACCTAGGAGGCGTAATACAATAATATGCATCTCACATCTTGGAGGTATAATGCATCAATAAAGCATAACTCATAACTATGAGGAATATCATCACTATAGGTGAAATATCATGTCTACGAGGAAATAACATCTTTAAAGGCCACTAATCATAATTTGGGAAAAGTCATCACACTTTACCAAGCCATCAAAAAAATTATTCTAAAGGATCAATAGTCTCAACTAGGCATAACATCTGCAACTAAGTCCAAAAAGGCTAACATAATTCTTAGCCTAAGGTGTGTTTTAGGAACCCACTTCTAATCCTAAATGTCCATGTTTAGGAAATTTATACACCAAATTAGGCTAAAGAATCTAGTTCAACTTCTAGATGTCAATTAAGTCATAACAAAACAAATGACATGATCTTTATTTTGAAACATGGTCATTTAATTCAACTCTAACTAAATTACAATCTTAAGATCACAACAATTGCCCAAACTAGGCTAAATATACTAATCATACTTCCAATGCTAAAACTATATCCCAAACCTATAATTATATCATATCTATGCTACAAATTAGTTCAATCTAGGGAGAAGGCAATAGGATTTAAAAGGGGTATTAGGCATTTCAACTTATGGATCAAAACCCTCATCTAATCCCCAAACTTCAATATTAAATACTAAGTCAATCTATCCATAATAAAAATTAACATTCAAATTCACATGCAATATATAACATGCATCATCTTCTGAAGAAGAGTAGACAAAAGCCTACCTCAAAGACTAACCACAAATCCTTACATCATTTCCCAAAAGTTCATCATCATTTTCACAATCCCATAATGCCATAATAATATCAAAATCATAATCTACTTATCAATATGAGAATAATGATACCCGTATTGCACCATTGTGCTTCATGACCAAAAATGAAACCCAAAACCATAAATGGGTCGCACTAATGGAAAAATATATTTTTGACGCCATCCCAACATAGTATCAAGCTCATGAAATTAAAACGCTCAAAATGTGGAAAAACCAAGCAAACTTTGGGCTAAAATCAAGCCCTAAGTGATATAGTGTTTTGGAAAAAAAAAATTCAGCAACATCTAGTAAGGATTTGAGGGATTCTTAACTTAAATCCAAAGATATTCACGATAAAAGATGTTAATCAAGATCCCAAGTCACCCCAAAGACTCAATTTAAAGTCATCAAACCCATTTAGGGTTTTTAGGTGTCAAGGATAAAGAAAAAATGGCCAAAATCACGATATTGGGGTCTATTTATACCCCTAAAGGTAAAGAGATTTCTCTATCGCCATCCCTTTGATTGTAATAACTTATGTGTATTTCCATAGGCCTCTTGCGATCACCATAGTGAAATCACGATCACAAGCACCAACAAATATTGAAAATTTTCTAAGTTTTTAACAATGCCTCGGGACTCGTTTCGAGTTCAATATTCACAAATGAACTATGTAACCACACTAAATTCAATGTTTCTAATGAAATGGCAGTCATATTTTTAAACCGAAGTTGTTTTGACCAAATATGGGTCTCACCCCAAAATTATAGATTTTTCAACTTTTTGACTAGAAGGTTGATATGAGCTTGGCTGCATGGTGACCCAAACCAAAGGTCTACTTAGCCTAATATTTATATTCCAGAGCTGCTGGAATGGTTAGAAGTTACATCGAAGATCATTTTACTAAAGATTTTGACCAATGGCCATTGAGAACAAATAAAGACTTCCAAAATGGGAATTGGTTCTAAGAACCAAATGAACTTCCCGTTAACTAAATTGTCAGTCCCAGCAAGTCATAAATGGCTTGGGAAATCTATGGGAAATCCCTAATGAATAAAATAAGCAAAAATATAGAAAATGACATGAAGGGTCATTACAATATCCACTACTAAAAAAGGTGTTCATCCTCAAAACTTAATTGATATAGAGATCTAAAATGCTTGAAAAGATGAGGTACTGGGTTTGCATGCTCCAAGAATGACTTTTTAGAAGACCTCCACGAAGAGAGAACACTTTTAAGGAATTTTCCACAGGTATCTCTTTTTCAACCAGCTTTTTTACAAAGTCAAAGAATGAATATACAATCTGATTCAATGAAAGGAAGGGATATATGGTAACACAATAGCTACATATAGCTAGGTATGTTTATAAATATAAGTATGTAACCAAGGTCTACTGAAATAACAACCTAGATCATTAGACTAGCTATTCAAGACCTCATAATCATAGCAGGATATAGTGAAAAATACTCAGGGCCCTAATCCATATATCATTTATCATACAGTCATGCATAATTATGTATTCATAAGGTCAAGAGTTAGAATCATACCTCAAGCATCAATACCGAATCAATGACTAATCTATCATAAACTAAAAATAACAATGACAATAATAATGATAGTAATAGTGTCAATAACAATGCGAGTAACAAGCTAGTTTGGATAACCAAATACTTAACCGAGCGTATGCGCACCCCACTACCCTAGGCTTTGAAGTTTCATTAAGCATACAGAAACACAAGGCATAGTCATCATCCATATCTATGCAATCCTCCCTTATGAGATGATAGATATAGGTGCATACTGATGACATACAATTCACATGCATATAAAAATGCAATAGAATGGACTATATCATAACACAAATGGCATAACCATCCCATTCATATCCATCATCATCATAACTATCATCATCAAAATCATCCTCTGCCCTTGTCAGGTATATATATATATATATATGTAAATACCATACATAGGTTGCCGGACTCAAACCAATAGATATAAACATAGGGACATCAATATAATTATCCTCCGGCCTTGATTGGAATTAATACCATTATTAAAACATCATTTGACCTTGCTGTGTATCATCACATCATCATAATATCCTCCAACTATTTTGAGAATCATCATATCATCATAATATCGTCTGGCCTTGCTAGGCATCACACATCATCATAATATACCGTGGCCTTTTTGGGTATCATCATATCATAATAATATCCAAATCAGTGTCAATAATAGAGAATGAGACCCATGATGGCTAAAGTAAAGTGCAAGACCCACAAGGGCTAAAGTAAATAAACATAAACAGGGATGAAGGGTAGAGTATACTTCCATAATTTATCGCTCATCATCAATATCACATTTTCAAAAAACATATATACATTGCATGAATATTATAACCTTCATTGGGTTTTACTCGAAATTTATATTATCAATCCAATATCTTTCTCTGTCCCATATCAGATTGATGTATATATCTGGATATGATAGTTTCATTGGCTCAAGCCGTAGATAAAGGAGTGCAAATCAATAAGTTTGTGACGCAGAGTGATCTTTAGAACTAAATCATTATAAAAGTTTAGAAAGGGTAAGAATCACTCACGACTGGAATAATTTGTAGTATTAAATCTTAGACAAGAACTTATCATAGTCAAGTCTTTAAAATAACATTATTAACCTCTTTACATGTAAGTTATTCATTAAAATAGGCACTTATTATTATGATGAAATCAATTTTAAGGTAGAAAGTGGGTTGTAGCTCTTAGTTTGTAACAGAAATAATAACTTATAATCTAAACAGAATTGTATCAATCATCGATTCAATGATCATGAACGGTGCAAATCTATGCATGTCATCACCAATATTCATAGAATAGAGTCATAAGCATTAATATATGAATAAACTGAAATCATATGCGTTACAAGGATAGATACTTTTGGGATGGTCAAATCAATCATATCATGGTTTTGCCCCCAATATTTGTCTAGAATAATTATATCATCATATTCATGGCTTTTTTTCCAATATATATCTGGAACCAATCTCAAAACCATATTTATAAATCAGATCATTTTAAATAAACCATAGTGTATTTATGAGGCATAACATCTCTCTATAATCCATGAGGCATATCTATAATCATCTTATATATAGGAGGCATCTTGTACCTAAGAGGCATAATACACCAATAAGCATTGTCTCACATCTAGGAAGCATAATGAATCAATACAACATAGTTCATAACTATAAGGAATATTATCTCTATAGGACAAATATCTTGTCTAAGAGGAAATAACATCTCTAAACGCCTTTAATCATAATTCAGGAGAGGAAATAACATCTCTAAAGGTCACTAATCATAGTTCAGGTAAAGTCATCACAATTTACCGAGCCACGAAAAAAACTTATTCTAAAGGATAAATAGTAGCAACTAGGTCTAACATCTGCAACTAAGTCCACAAGGGCTAACGCTAGTGTTGTCCTAACATGGGTTTAAGGAACCCAATTCTAATCCTCAATGTCCATGTTTAGGTAATGTATACCAAAAACTAGGCTAAGGTATCTAGTTCAACTACTAGATGTCAAGTAAGCCATAACCAAACCTAAGATAGGAACTTCATCTAGAGTTTGAGTCAACTCCACCTAAATAATGGATTCAAGATCACAATAATAGCCCAAACTAGGTTAAATTTACTAACCATACTTCCAGTGCCCAAACCATATCCTAATGCTAGCATTATATCATATCCATGCTACAAAGTGGTCCTATCTGGGTAGAAGGCTATAGGATTTAAAAGGTGTATTAAGAATTTTGACTAACAGATAAAAATCCTCATCTAATCCCCTAAACTTCAACAGTCAATACTAAGTTAATCTACCCACAATCAAATTTAAAATTCACATTCACATGCGATATATAACATCATATCACAAAGAATAGTATACAGAAGCTTACATCAATGCTGAACTGCAAATCCTTACATCATTCACCAAAATCTTAACTTTATTTCACAATTACAAAGTTCCATCATACTATAAAAGTCATAATCAACTCATCAAAATAGGAATAACGATACCCATATTGCACCATTGTGCTTTAGGTCCAAAAATTACACCAAGAAACCCAAGTTTGTCCCATTTATGGAAAAATACGTTTTTGAGGCCAACTATCATGACCCAATTTTTAAGGTCATAATGGCGCCTACTATAACCAATCAACAGGCAAGCCCGACCCGTAGTTTGGAATGGCTAGTAATGAGTTGCTCAATAATATAATGAAAAGAATGGGGAATAAATAAATAAATAAAGATCAATTACATAAGTAAATCCCAAAATCTGGTGGTATCAGTACAAGAGCTTCTAATAAAATAAAAGTATAAAAGTGAAATATCAAAGGAATTACACAATTTATCTCTGAATACAACATAGAGACTAGTCTAACGTATAAGGGATATATAAGTAACACTCTTAACGTTAGGAGGTCACTCAATGTCTCTTAACCATGGCTTGTCCACACGACACACACATCAATGGCGATAACCTGTACTATGATCTGTAGGTTGCAAAAGTGTAGTATGAGTACCAAATGAATGATACTCAGTAGGCTACAGCCGGCTGAGCTCCAAAGATAAAGTAGATATATAAAATATATAAATAGAATTGAAACTACACCCAAGTGTCCGAAAATCATATAACAAACCAATGAGATAATTAGGGACAACTATCTTGTACATGTCCAATAGACCAACACAATATGGCTAAGTAAGTAACAAAGGTGCACTATATTGTTCTGACCATAGTTTGGAACCTCAAAATGGTACTATATCTGTTGCAAATATACCAATAAAGAGGGAAAGGGGAATATATAATAATATATAAGGCCAATGAATGGATATACCATATGAAGAAATAAAGAAAGGGAGATACGGTAGTACCATAGCTACATATAGCTAGTTTATATATGTATATATAGAGATACATATATACATGAGGTTGCCAAAAACCATAACCTAGATCATCATATCCTTATTCTAAGACACCATTATAACCCTATTAGGATTCAATTCTATTGTACTCATGGTTTCTAATCCACATGGCTAGACATGAAATAATCATGCATAATAATACAATCATAAAATAGAAGAGGCCAAAAACATACCTCAAATCTCGATACCAATTAATGCCAATCTGTCATAAGATAACAATAATGATGACAGTATAAATGATAATAAAAATATCAATAATGACACAAATAACTAGCATCTCCGGACAACCAAATACCTAGCTAATCCTATGCGTACACCATCGCCCCAGGCTCAAAAGGTTCAATCAACATACGACAACATAAGACATATTCCTTACCAATATCTATGAAACTATCCCATATCAATCAATAGACATTGGCGCATACTAAGGATAGGTGATGAGCATGCAAGAATGAATGCAAGGTACATAATCAATATCACAATCTCACAATTCTAACCATCATAATGATCATACTCAACCTTTAAACTCGAATCAGGTATCATTATATCATCATAATAGTATTCTCCAGACATTAACATGACCCAAAATTGGGTCTTGTTGTACTGGCATCTTAAGCCTAATAAGGATCAAATATTGCCCCGTTAACCCCACCTGGCCAGTATATCAATCCATGAGCATCGGATAAAATCCAAACATATAATAAGGTAGTAGAAAAGACTGACACTTATAGCTTACAAAAGTCTAGAAATACATTAATATCAACTTTTAACATCCAATCTACCCAAGTCCATAGTCATCCACAAGCCTTTATAAATTCAAATTAGTAATATGTTGGGACAAGCCCCAGACAATAGCAAAAACCAAATCTTAAATAAGTCTATGACATAAGATAAGATGACCTTGAACTGTGTGCCTTCCAAAAGATGGAAACTCACCACCTTAATGTCAACACGCAAGTTGCCCAAACACTTGGTTAGTGCACAAGAAAAGATGAAAATGCTTTGGCCTCTATGTCACGTGAGGACCCAATATCTGGACACAGTTAGTAGTTAGAGCACTAACATATAACTCAAGGGTAGGGATAAATAGTGTTATTATTTAATACCAAGTCACACTATCATAAGCCACAACATTTATACACATAAACATGAAAATACATATGAATACATCATGTGTGAAAGATGAAAAGGCCTTAGCATGCATTTCAAAGCACTCAAACACGAAAAATAAAGTGGAGGACTCTAACCTTCCACCATATAAGATATAATGATCAAGAGGACTATAACCTCAAACCATCTTATTAAGCATATGGAATCTAACTATAAGTTATTTCATTACACATATGGACTTTAACCATAAGCCATTTTATCTCGCAAGTGGACTCTAACACAATCCCATTCTATTATGTATATAGACTCTAACCATAAGCCATCATGTCCATTAATAGTTGACATTGGGACTCTAACCCTTTGTTCATGATTTCACATCGCAACTTTGACATTGAGGGACTTTAACCCATTTAACCATTCTAAGCCATCAAGGCCACAATTCAATATCATACATGACCCCAAGGTCTTCATGAATCACATATCCAACAATCACTTTAACGATTCAAGTCAAATTGTGGTCATCAAGACCCTTATAAAACCGTTCATTCTTTTGTAGCATTCTTATGCCAATCTTTAGTTCAAGCACAAGTTAATTTCATGTTTAGGGACTTAAATCTTTTAATCTACCATACCATCATGGTCAAAAATTAACTAATTTCATGGATAACAAGATCTTTACAATCCTATTTATCAACCACTCATTCTTATTGGATCATTTCCCTAGTTTAAAACTTTATCAACATATGACTTATTAAGTTAATTAGATATTTGCACAAACACCTTGAGGGCATACTCCTACCATGACCAAAACCCAAGTGAAAACCATCAATATAAGGGTTGCTCATGACCCATTTGTTAAAAAACCATCAACAATCACCCACATGTGAAAACCATCATAAAAACGTAGATAATCACAAATTTATACAAGAGCAAACATTACCCATCACTATATATCAAAATCATCATCATTTGTTTCAAAAATCACCATTAATTATTCATAAACAATGTATAAATAACACGTTATTTGAGAAAAAATAATAGGGGAAGAGTCATATGCCTTTTACAAGATGTTCGACAGAGAGATTCTTGATCCCCTTAACCTTTAGATACATACTCTTGAAACCCTAGCCTCCAATCTTGATGAAAAAGTTTTGAGAGTATTTTATGATGTTTTTGATCTTGTATATGCAAAGAATGAAGGGCCAAATGAGGTTATAATTCTTGGCTTATAAGGTTTTAGGTGTGCCAAATATCAAAAATGACCTTAGCTAAAAGTTGTAAAATAAACTCCTGGAAGAGTACAACTCCATGCCTAAATCCTAGGGTGATACCTAACTCATACCCTAGGCATCTCTATGGACCCTTAAACTATCCAAGGTATGAATACTCAAGCATGACTCATATCCAAGGGTACTATTAGTACCAAGCGACTTGTATCCAAGTTAGCAACCACTAGGTCAAGACCAACACTTCATACGGCTAGGTAGTATACAACCCGTACCCTAACATACAGCTAGGTAGTGGCTAAACCATATCTTAGTCAGTGTGTTACAAACCTAGAATAGTCTCTATACGAGAATAGAGGGTACTAGCCTTACCCTAGCATACGATTGGAATGCTCAATCTGTATCCAACCCAGAACCTAAAATCTTGGGGCAATATTTTAAGGGTCCAAAGCCTAGGTGTTTTAATTCTCACCTACTTGGATCATTCATCCTTGAATGATGAGTATGGAAAGCACAAGCACATGTTAATACATTATTACAAATCAAACCAAGCATTAACCAAGTTAGAACCCTAAGACACATAACAAGGATAAAAATCTTGCCATGATCATTATCAACCATTCATTCATTCACTTGACTTTTGGACTCTAACCCATTATCTATCACAATACTTACTCGATTAACAATTTAGGGACCTGAACCCATGGCCTATAACACATAAATCAATTAAGGAGATCAGTGCATACCTTAAACAAGAGTGTTTAGAATAGAAAACAAATGCAAATACTTGGATTTTATGTCCTCTTCCGCCTCCCAAGTAGCTTCCTCTTACTTCTCTATAGAACCTTCACCAAAGTCACCTTTTTTGTTTGCCACTAGTGAACTTCCGATACAAGATCCTCACTTGGACTTCCTTATAGGAAAAAGAGTCCAAAACACCAACATCCTCCAAGGGAACTACAAATGATGGATCGCCTATATGTTTTTGTAACATGGACACATGGAATACCAGATGGATGGAACTCAAACTAGAGGGCAACTCCAATTCGTAGGCAAATGGTCACACAACTACCACCATAATCAATCACACAAGTACGCAATATATCTTTGAATGTTTGGATAGTCCTCTCTTCTTGTCTATCCATTTAAGTGTGGAAAATAGTACTATGGCACACTTTAGTTGCTACGACCTTCTAAAATGACTTCAAAAAATGATATGAAAAATGAACTACCACAATCTGAGATGAAAGAAATTGGAGTACCATACAATTTCACAATCTCCACAAGATACAACTTAGCATAATCCTTCGTTTAATAACTAGACTGTCAATAACAATGACAATAACAACAACATAACCAGTCCTTATGGGAAAAAAATAAGCAGACTTGTTCATTATTTTGAAACACCTCAAAAATGGGTTTCGAGACATCACACGGTGCTCAAGCCTACGAGTAGGCTTGATCTAACCATGTAATCCTTCTACTAAATCTGAAGCTCAAAATAAAGAAATATAGATATATAATAAGAACTAAAATTCTTAACACTGTCTAAGCTAAGTTGAAATTATCTGAATATGATATCTAAAAATATTAGACTTAAAAGTTTGAACAATCACTACTGGAAATCTGGATTACATCTAGCAATCTGACAAGCCTTTACTAGTAATAACTAGAGAACCACTGGGACAAGTCCTTAGCTGACTTGAACTAACTAAAAAATAATGAATCAACTACTATAATAAACTAGAAAATCTAAATAACTGGGTCCCTAGACTATGAAGACTCACCAACTATTGGGATGTAGATGGAGTTGCTTGAAATCACTCACGCTGCTGAAACTAAGCACCTGCACCTACATTATGCGATTATGTAGTACATACACATATATGTGGATCAGTACTTCAGGTATACTGAGTATATGGGGGTGAATGGATAAGTAAAGAAATATCTCAATGTTTGTATAAACTTGTAAAATAATTCATGCTAAGTATAAATGACTCACATAGGCTAAAATAACTAAAAGCTAAAAAAAATCATGAATTATCAGTGATAAAACATACTGTATAAATCTTGTGACTCATAACACTTAGTTCTAAAAGCAGTACTGATATTCTATCTTTTAAACCACACATGCTAAGTGTAAAAGGACTCACCTCTGTATCTATAAACTCAAAGTTGAAATCTAGTAGCAAATGACTTATATAAAACAATATATGAACAAAATTGTGAACCTTTACCCTTAGTTTCTAAAAGCTTTTCTATTATTGTTTACTATTTTTTGTAGGCTTTAGGGAGATTCTTCTAACCGACATACACTATGTGAGATATCGTTGTGTCCAACGTTTAGTTCCCTTATGGGAAAACCTCACATTGGGGAGAGGTCTCAAAATCTTGCCAAGGAGTATAACCTAAGCTAAGTGATTATACCTATAACTGTCATCCATATTGAAAAGGTAATAACCTGATAATCTGTACCTACATTTTCTCATAGTGCTAGGTTATGTAAACATATCAAAATTGGTGCTAAATACTACTCAATTTAATCTATATGCTCATTCCTTAGGAAATAAACTTTGAAAACTTGTATAAGGGTTTATAATGAAAACCGCTCATGAATCTATTTTCTATAAACTATAGTTAAGTCTGTTAAGTGGATTCCATATCTAAGCTAAGGTCAAAAGATAAAATCTTTTTTTAAAATATGAATACAACTAATCATGGGATGCTTAAAAGCATATTCTTTCTAAAATATCAATGTTCAAACTAGGGCTAATAACCCATGCATCTATTTCATATTAAATCATCATAAAGTTCATGCTAAATAATGAAAATATTTGTAATTAAATTCTAAATTTGGGAATTAATGACATACACATAAAAATACGAAAGTAGACACGCAATTTAACATCTAAATCAATTGTAATCTCATAATCTTCAAATAGTAAAGAGTGGGTATAAACCCTCGATTGAACTTCATATAATTTCATATAAAATTCAACTTTAGAACTAATCTTGGGCACAAGGATGAAAGAATTATCCTTGTTCATAACCCCATGTACCTTAATTGATAAAATTGATAAATAAGCTTTAACTTGAATTCCTATTGGTGCTTTTAAAGATGATTTATTGAATATCATGAATTTTGGATTATCTTGAAAAAAGAATGGTGGAGTTCGAACTTCTTGAGGTTTAAGATTTGAGTTCTAGGGTTTTCTTGGAAAGTAATTTTGATTAAAGTGAGCGTACAATGCTTAGAATAGGTTGAACCTAGTATTTTCATGATTTGGGGGCTTGCAAAAAGACTAGGTAGCCTTTTAGGCCACATCGTGATGCGGTGCTTATCACAGTGGCTTACTGGGAAAGAATGAGTGTAATTTTGGCCTCTAGCACAGCACGGCGTCATCACGTTGCATCACTAAAAAAGGATGAATGCTATTTTGCACTCCACTGTGATGCGGAGTCTGTCTCATTGAGATTTTTAGCACGATACCAGCAAATCACGGTGAGCTACTGGAAATAGATGAACGAGAATTTTGGCTTCACCGCGATATGTCTAATCGCGGTGCCTCACAAAAAATTGGACAATTGCGATTATGCACCTTACCGCGATGCGGTGCTATTGCAGTGCTATACTTTTTGTCACTAAAAATACCATAGCTTCTCAACCAAGTATCAAATTAAGGAAAAATTGGTATTGTTGGAAAGCTGATTCAATTATCTGTACTTTGGTGGGTCTAAAGAATGAAAATTTCACATGTATGAAGAGTTATTCATTTTTAAAGTTAACCCTTTACACACTAGGAGACAAATTGAGCTAGGAAAGGTACGGGGTATCACAATATCTTCCCCTTGGGAATATTTATCCTCAGATGAGACTAGTAAAACTAAATATATTGAGGAACAAAGACTATATGATGGTGTGCACAAATGAAACAAACTACATGACTAAATATTACTTATACTAATCGACAGAACTAATCTACGAATGCATGAATTTACATGAACGTAAATATATGGCTGAATTTGAGACTGGAAAAGAACTGAATTAAAAAAGACTATTACCTCAGGCTAAATCTGAGTTAGTAGTGAAAAGGTGAGGATACTTGGTACGCATGTCTGCTTTTGCTTCCCAAGTAGCACTCTCAATGGACTGATTTCACCATAGAACTTTAATCGAGGGAACTTCTTTGTTCCTTAGTCTACGGATCTGATGATCAAGAATCTCTACTTGAAGTTCTTTGTATAAAAGTCTATACTGAATATCTGTGCTTTCTAGACCGACAACAATAGATGAATCTTCCATACACTTCTTCAATAAAGATACATAGAACACTGGATGAACTGACGACAAGTCTGCAGGTAGCTCAAGCTCATACGCTACCTTTTCCACATAACTCAAAATACTGTAGGGACCCACATATCAGGGACTAATCTTCCCATTTTTGCCAAACTTCTTCACCCCTTTCATTGGTTAAAACTTCAAATAAATAGGATCATCTACTTCAAAATCAAGATCTCTCCTTCTTACGTCTACATATAATTTCTGACGACTCTGAGCTAATTATAACTCTCTCAAATCAGCTAAACATTTTCCATGGCTTCCAACACCATATTTGGCCCAATCCAAGTGGCCTCACCCACTTTGAATGAACCGAGTGGTGATCTATGTCTCTTTCCATACATAGCCTCAAACAGGGCCATATGAATACTATAATGGTAACTATTATTATAGGCAAACTCGATCAACGACAAGTGGTCATCCCAACTACCTTTGAAATCAAGAACATATGCCCTCAACATATCCTCTAGAGTCTGAACGGTCCTCTTTCCCTGACCCTCTGTCTACAGATAAAAGGTTGAACTGAAATGAACTTGGGTACCAGTACCTTTCTGAAAGGCTTTCAAAAATTGAGAGGTAAACTGAGTACCTCCATATGAGATAATGGATAAGGGAACTCCATGAAATCTAACAAACTCTATGATATATATTTAGCGTAATCTTCACCGATGTAGGACGTGTGAACTGGCAAGAAATAGGCTGATTTGGTCAATCTGTCTATAATAACTCAAATCGAATCATACTGACAACGAGAATAGGGTAACCTTATCACAAAGTTCATATTCACCTCTTTCCACTTACTACAAAGTGACCCCAGGTCTTTGGTTCTCTACCTTAACTTGTTGACTAGTTGCACACTTGGCTACAAAATTTGCTATATCTCTCTTCATACCACTCCGCCAATAGACTTCCCTAAAATTATAGGACATCTTGGTGGCTCTTGGATGAATGGAGTAATGAGGACCATGCACTTCTACCATAATCTGCTGCCTCAAATCGTCAATACATGAAACACACAATCTATTCTAGTATCTCAACACACCATCTCCCCCTTTGGAGAAAACCTCTACCTTTTGGTCTTTAACTAACCCTTCAATTTTGACCAAACTAGAATTTTTATCCTGCTTCTCCTTCACATCAGAGACTAGAAAAGATTCTGAACTACTCAGAACTAAAATATTTCCTTCAGTTGAGTCAACCAACCTCATAATAAATCTAGATAATCAGTGCACTTCTCAAACTAATTCCCTCTTATTATTCTCTACATGAGCAATGATGCCCATAAACAGTCTACTAAGGGCATCTGCCACTATATTGGCCTTACCTAGATGATACAACACACTCATATCATAATCCTTCAAGAATTATAACAATTTTCTTTGACAAAGTTCAACTCTCTCTGTGTGAATACACTTTGCAAGCTTTTGTGGTCCGTGAATACATCAACATACACCCTTAAAAGATAGTGCCTCCAGATTTTCAATGTAAATACAACAACAACTAACTCAAGATCATGGATAGGGTAGTTCTTTTCATGAGGCTTAATCTCTCTGGAGTCATAGGCTATAACCTTACCTCTCTGCATCAATACACAACCCAGACTGATTCTAGAGCATCAAAATCAACAACGAACCTATCTGTACCATCTGGTAGCGCTAAAACCAAAGTTGAAGTGAGTCTAGTTATCAATTACTGAAAACTCTTCTCAAAGGAATCTAACCACTGAAACTTAACTTTTTTATGAGTTAATCTAGACATAGGGGACGTAATAAAAGAAAAACCATCAATAAAACATCTTTAATATCCAGCTAAACCCAAGAAACTTCTGATGTCTAATAGGGAGATAGGTCTAGGACAGTTTCTTAGTGCGCCTGTCTTTTGGGGATAAACTGTAATCCCATCACTTGAAATGATGTGATCGAGGAAAGCTATTGATCTTAGCCAAAATTCACATTTGCTGAATTTGGCTAACAACTGGTGATCCCTAAAAGTTTGGAGCACAATTCTAAGATGGTCTGCATGATCATCCTTACTACGAGAATGGACAAGAATATCATAGATACAGACTATGACAAACATGGCCAAACACTGTTTTAACACTTGGTTCATCAAGTCCATGAAGGCTACTGGGGGCATTTGTCAACCCAAAGGACATGACTAGAAACTTGAAATGACAGTAACTGGTTCTGAAAATTTGCAACACAATTCTAAGATAGTCTGCATGACCATCCTCACTATGAGAATAGACAAAAATATCTTCAATAAAGACTATGACAAAAATTTCCAAATACTATTTGAACACTCGGTTCATCAAGTCCTTGAAGGTTGCTAGGGTATTTGTTAACCTGAAGGATATGACTAGATGCTCGAAATCACTCACGCTACTGAAACTAAGCACCATAACCTGCATTATGAGATAATGTAGCACATAGATGTATATGTGGATCAGTACTTCTGGAATGTACTTAGTATATGGGGTTTAATGCATAAGTAAAATAATATCTCAATGTTTGTATAAATTTGTCAAATAAAGCGTGCTAAGTAGAAATCACTCACATTGGCTGGAATAATTGAAAGATAAAAAAATCATGAATCATGATTGATAAAACATATTGTATAAATCTTGTGAGTCATAACACTTAGTTCTAAAAGTTGTACTGTTATTCTATCTTTATTATCACACATGCTTAGTGTAAAAGGACTCACCTCTGTATCTGTAAACTAAAAGTTGAAATCTAGTAGCCAATGACTTATATAAAATAATATCTGAACAAAATTATGAGCCTCCACATTTAATTTCTAAAAGCTTTTTTGTTATTCTTATTTTATTTTCTGTAGGATTTAGGGAGGTTCCTCTAACCGATATACACTATATGAGCTATTATAATGTCCAACGTCTAGTTCCTTTAAGGGAAAACCTCTCATTGGGGAGAGGTGTCATACTCTTGCCAAGGAGTGTAACCTAAGCTAAGTGATCACATCTGTAACTGTCATCCATATAGAAATAGGAATAATCTGATAATCTGTACCTAAATTGGCTGGTAGTTCTAGGGTATGTAAACATATCTAACTCGATGCTAAATACTACTCTCTTTAATCTGTAAGCTCAGTTTGTAGGAAATCTAATTTTAAAACTAGTATAAGGGTTTACAATAAAAACCTCTTGTGAATTTGTTTACTGTAAATTATGGCTAACTCTATAAAATGGATTCCATATGTAAGCTGAGATCAAAACATCAAATCTTTGTTCAAAATCTGAATATATCTAATCATGGGATGCTTAAAAACATAATCTTCTTTAAATATCAACAATCAAACTAGGGCTAATAACCTATGCATGTATTTCATGTCAAATCATCATAAAGTTTATGCTAAATAATAAAAATCTTGATAATTAAATTCTAAATATTGGAATCAGTATCATACGCATAAAAATACGAAACTAGACATGCAATTCAACATCTAAATCAATGGTAATCGAATAATATTAAAATATTAAAGAGTGGGTATAAACCCTAGACTAAAATTCATATAATTTCATCTAAAATTCAACTTTAAAACTAATTTTGGGCACAAGGATGAAAGAATTATCCTTGTTCATAACCCCACAAATATTAATTGATGAAATTGATAAAAAAAAAAAAGCTTGAACTTGAATTCCTATTTGCCCTTTCGAAGATGATTTCTTGAAAATCTTAAATTTTTGAATATCTTTGAAAAAGAATGGTGGAATTTGGATTTCTTAAGGTTTAAGATTTGAGTTCTAGGGTTTTCTTGGTGAGTAATTTTGATAAAAGTGAGCATACAATGCTTAGAATAGGTTTAATCTAGTATTTTTCATGATTTGGTTGCTTGGGAAAAGATTAGATTGCCCTTTGGAAAAATTAACTTAGAACTAGAATCCCGAATTTGGGCCCCATAGCGACGCGATGCTTAATGACGTGGCTTATAGTAAAGGACGAGTGCCATTTTGGCCTCTAGCGCGACGCAGTGTAATCACATTGCGCCACTGGAAAAGGACGAATGCCATTTTGTACTCCACCCTAATGCGGAGTCTATCCCATTGATATTTCTGGCATGGAATCTGCAAATTGTTGTGAGCTACTAGATAGGGACAAACAGGAATTTGGGATTTACCACGATATGGGCTAATCTCGTTGCCTCACTAGAAATTGGACAATTGCAATTATGCTCCTTACTGCAATGCGGTTCTATACTGTTTGTCACTAAAAATGCCATAGCTTCCCGACAGAGTATTGGATTAAGGCAAAATTGGTATCGTTGGAAAGCTGATCCAATTATCTACACTTTGGTGGGTCTAGAGCTGAAAAATTCCAAATGTATCAAGAGTAATTCATTTTTAAAGTTAACCCTTGACACACTAGGATCTAAACTGAGCTATGAAAAGTATAGGGTATCACAACTTTCGACAATGACCCAAATCGAATCACATTAATTCTGAGATCAGGGAAGATAGGTGATAAAATCTATATTAATCACTTCCCATTTCGATTTGGGCAACTCTACCTCTTGATACTAAAAACTAGGTCTCAAGTGCTCGACATTCACTTGTTTGCACACCATACACTTAGCCACATAGCTAGCCATATCTTGTTTGATATTATTCCACCAATATAACTCCCTAAGATCATGATACATTTTAATAGAACCAGGATGAATAGCATACCAAGACCCATGTACCTCGACCGTATTCTTTTCCCTTAATCCATCAATATTGGAAACACATAGCCCACCTTGGAACCATAAGATACCATTACCACCAATCAAAAAGTCAACAACCTTTTGTTGACCAATATTACTCTTAATCTTCACCAAATCGGGATCCAAAATTTTATTTTCCTTTATCTCAACCACAAGAGCTGACTGTGATACCGGATGCATGAATACACCACCACCCTCCGAGTCCATGAGACCAACTCCAGGACTAGTAATCGGTGAATATCCTTTAACAATTCTATCTTATCCTCATCAATATGAGCCAAGCTTTCCATGGATAACCTACTAAGAGCATCAACAATAATGTTAGCTTTACCTAGATTGTAGTGAAGACTCATGTCGGAGTCCTTCAATAACTCATGCCATCTTCTTTTCCTGTGATTCAGCTCCCTCAGAGTAAACACATACAAAAGGCTCTTATGATTGGAAAATACGTCCACATGAACACCATAGAGGTAGTGATGCCAGATCTTCAATGCAAATACAACCGCTAATAATTTTGAGTAATGAGTAGGGTAATTCTTCTCTTGAACCTTTAATTTCCTTGAAGCATAGGCCACCACCCTACTATGCTGCATCAACACACAACAAAGACCAATATAGGAAGCGTCACAATAAACTACAAAACCATCATTACCCTCGAGCAAGGTCAAAACCAAAGCCAGAATTAATTTATCCTTTAACTTTTTAAAACTACCCTCGTACGCATCCGACCACAAGAACTTAACCTTCTTCTGGGTCAACTTAGTCAAGGGGCATCTATAGTTAAAAACCTTTTTGAAAAATCTCCTATAGTAACTGACTAGACCCAAGAAGCTTTGAATATTGGTTGGATTCGCAGTTCTAGGAAACTTCTTAACTGCCGCAACCTTTTACGGATCAACCATGATCCCTTTACTAGGGATAACATGATGAAGAAAAGTCACGACCTTCAACCAAAATTCAAACTTAGAGAACATTGCATACAAATAATGATCCTTCAAAGTTTGCATCCCAACTCAGAGGTGATCGACATGATCAACTTCACACTTAGAATAAACTAAGATGTCATCAATGAAGACGATAACAAATAAGTCCATGAACGAATGAAATACCCTATTCATCAAATCCATGAATATCGCAGGGGTGTTGGTCAACCCAAAAGAAATAACTAGGAACTCATAGTGACCATATCGGGACCTAAAAGTGGTCTTAGGGATATCTACTTCCCTAATCTTAATCTAATGATAACCTGACCTAAGATCAATATTGGAGAAACACTTTGCACCATGAAGTTGGTCAAAAAAATCATCGATCCTAGGAAGAGAATATTTAATCTTGATGGTCACTTCGTTCAACTGACGATAATTGATGAACATACGAAGAGAACCATCCTTTTTGCGCATAAAAAACATAGGAGAGCCCCAAGAAGACACACTAAGACCAATAAAACCTTTATCTAAAAGATCTTTCAATTGGTCCTTAAGCTCAGTCAACTCTGTCAGAGCCATTCTATAAGGAGGGATAGAAATTTGAAGAATATCCAGAACAAGATCAATTCCAAAATCAATTTCCCTATATGGAAGAATACCAAGAAGGTCACCAGGAAAAACCTCTAGAAACTCATTAACCATGAGAACAAATTCTAGAGAAGGACCTTCTGAGTTTGAATCTTTACTCGGACCAAATAATACAAACACCCTTTAGAGATCAACTTTTGAGCTCTAATATATGAGATAAACCTAACCTTAGGCACCAAAGAACCCCCTTTCCATACAATGACTGGCTCACTAGGAAATTTAAACGTGACCTTATGGGTCTGATAATCTAAGGAAGCATAAAACAAATGGAACCAATACATCCCCAGAATAATGTCAAAATTGACCTTGTATAACTCTATCAGGTCTACCAGAGTTTTTTTTACTACCAGAAGCTACCACATAACCCCCTTATAGAACCTTTCAATACCCACAAAGTTTTCTACTGTGATAGATATGACAATATGAACTAACAAACACTCAGGACCAAACTAAATATGCACAGCTAAAAATGGGGTCACATAAGAAAGAGTGGACCACAGATCAATAAAATAATACACATTATGGGAGATAAGTCTCAACATACCCATAACAATATCTGGAAATGCATTGGACTCCTAGTGGATAGCAAGTGTATACAAATGATTTTGGCCAATGCCGATACCAAAAACAAAAGCAGAAATATGGGCAGCACCATTGGTGAAGGAACGAGTGAAGTATCTATAGGGGCCTTGTTAGCCCAAGAAGACACTAGAGAGGGTCACTCTAAATATATATGCCAAATCTAACCACATCTAAAGAATCTACTTCTCCCTATCTCACACTAACCACGATGATGCTGATACCTGAATCTATACGGTGGGTAGGATAGAGTAGAGTGAACCCCACTAGTATGAGATTTGGCACCAGGTGCCTGAAACCCACCACTAATTTGAAACCTGCAACCACCTGATGCACTTTTGTTAAAGAGCAATAGCCAAAGAGAAAGAACTCAAAATCCCTCACTTTTTTCTTTACCACTACCTAATATCTCTACCTCCTTGCTCAGAATGCCAAAATTTCTTTACTTTTCTTTTATTAAACTCAACCTATTTCTTTTTCTCTTTCTCCACTTATTGCATATACACAACCAATCGAGAGATGTCCATGTATTTGATCAACAAGGCCACCTTTCTCTTAAGCATAAACTCATGGGACAATCCCAAAGCAAACTTACGCATTCTATCCCTCATGCTAGAAACAATCTTAGGAGCATACCTAGACAACTAATGGAATTTCAAGACATACTCCTTAAAAGACAACCTTCAAGTTCACAAACTCTTCCACTATCACTTCCCCCAACTCTTGTAGAAAGAAGTAGTCCAAGAAGGCATCAAAGAAATTCTCCCAAAAGACAAAACTAGCATCCATACCACTCAACAGTTCCTACCCTTCATACCATTAGTACACTACATCTTTTAATTGGTAGGAAGCAAACTCGACAACCTCAACCTCTAAACAACACATGATCCCAGAGATCTTCTCTATTTTATCAATGAAACTTTAAGGAGCTTCCTCCACCTTTACATACCTAAACATAGGATGGTGCAACCTCATAAATTGGCCAACCCATGTCGCCTCAAAAGATACAGTAGACAGATCACCATACTTTGATTTAGAATTAATTAATTAAGCCAATAGAATAATAAAGCAATAAAGCACATTATTAGTAGTATCCCCTTGAGGTGAGTGAGTTAGACTGTCAATCTCATAAGTAGGGTTAGTGGGGACCAGTGGCACCCTATAAGTAGCCCTAACCTAGATCTGGATCCCAAATGTTAGATTCGCTTCATCCATAGGGACCTCACTAAGGATAGAAGAGTTTGCTTAAGTATCAGATCTTTTTGGAGGCATGATCGAAAAAATGAGCAAACAAAAATTAGAAGGATACAATACCTTAACCACTATGGCTCGAAATAAGACAACAAGAAAGTGAACATTACTAGCCCACTAACCAAGAACCTAGGCTCTGATACAAGCTTTACAAGACACAAAACTAGGTATTATCGTATAGGCATCTCAAGCACAACGAGAACCAGAGATCCTTCTTTTAAACCCACCTAGCTATCACATCAATCCACGAGCATTGGATAAACTCAAAACACATAATAAGATAGTGGAACAAAACTAAAATTTATAGCTTAAGATATTCTTATCATTCATTAATATCAATATTCCACATCCAATCTACCCAAGTCCACAGTCATCCACTAGCCTTTATAAATTTGGAGTCTATAATATGTCGAGACAAGTCATCGACAATAGCCAAAACCAAATACAAAATAAGTCTATGACATAAGCTAAGATGACCATAAAATATGTGCCTTACGATATATGGAAACTCACCACTTCTATGTAAACACTCGAACCGCCCAAAAACCTAATTACTGCACCAAAAAAGAAGAAAATGCTCTAGCCCCTTTGTTTCATAGGGACACACCATTCGAAGATGGATAGCAGTTGTAGCATTAGCATGTAACTCAAGGGTAAGGAAAAAGTGGTGTTATTATTTAATACCAAGTGACACCATCCTAAGCCACAACATTTATACACATAGACATGAAAATACATATGGATACATCGTGTCAAAGATGACAAAACCTTAGCATGCATTTCGAATTACTCAAACATGTACCATGAAGTGGAGGACAATTATCTTCCACTACTTAAGATATATCGACCAAGAGGACTCTAACCTCAAACCATCTTATTAAGTCAGTGCACACTAACTATAAGCCAGTCTATTATGTATGTGGACTCTAACCATAACTCATTCTATGTCGCAAGTGGACTCTAACCATAAACCATTTCATTATGCAATAGACACTAACCATAAGACATCATTCCCATTACTAGTTGACATTAGGACTCTAACCCTTTGTCCATGCATTTAATTTGCACTTTTCACATTGGGGTACTTTAACCCATTTAACCATTCTAAGCCATCGAGGGTACAATTCAACATCATAAATAACCCAAAGTTCTTCATGAATCACATATCCAACAATCACTTTAATAAGCTAATACATTTGTTTCAAATATCATTCAAGTCAAATTGTGTTCATCAAGACCCTTAAAAAACCATTCATTCTTCATTAGCATTCTTATGACACTTTTTAGTACAAGCACAATTCTAGTTCATGTTTAGGGACTTTAATCCCTTTAGCCATCAAATAATAAAGGTAATAAATAGACTAATTACATGGAAAACAAGGTCTTTACAATCCCATTTACCAACTACTCATACTTATTGGACAATTTTCCTAGCTTAAAAATTCATTAATTTGTTCCAAGTTAATTCTAATAGATATTTTCACAAACACCTTAAGGGCATACTGTTACTAAGACTAAAACCTAAGTAGAAACTATCAATATTAGGGTTACGCATGACCCATTTTTTAAACCACCATAAAAAAGCATCGACATATGCAAACCATAACCAAAAACATATATAATCACAAGTTTAGACAAGAGCAAACATTACCCATCACCATACATCAAAACCCTCATTACTTATTTTAAAAATAACCATCAATGATTCATAAATAATGTTTAAATAACATCCCTATTTGAGAAGTAATAACAGAGGGAGAGTCGCATGTCTTATACTAAATGATCCACGAAGATATTCTTGACCCCCTTAGCCTTTGGGCAAATAATTATGAAACCCTAGCGTCCAATCTTGATAAAGAGTTTTAAGAGTGTTTTGGGATGTTCTTAATATTGTATATATGAAGAATTAAGGGCCAGGTGAGGTTATAAGTCATGGGTTATAAGGGTTTTGGTAAGGGAAATGTCAAAAATATCCTCAGCTAAAAGCTAAGAAATGAAATCCAGGAAGGTATGACTCCATGCCAAAATCGTACCTTAGGGTATGAGTGGTACCCAACTCATACACTAGGCATTTCCATGGACCCCTAAACTATCCAAAGTATGACAACCCAAGATTGACTCATATCCATGGGTACTATTGGTACCAAGCAACCCGTATCAAAGTCAGCGACCACCATGTCAAGACCAATACTTCTTATGCCTTGGTAATATATGACCCTACCCTAACATACTACTAGGGAGGGTCTAAACCATATCTTGGAAAGTATTTTACCAGCCTAGACTGGTCTCTATACAAGAAAAAAGTGTACTAGTCGTACCCTAGCGTACGATTGGTATGCTCAATCTGTATCTAACCTAGAACCTCAAATCATAGGGAAATTTTCTAAGGGTCCAAAGCCTAAGTGTTTAAGACTCGAACCAGGTATCATTATACTATCAGAGCAGTATCCTTTGGACTCAAACCAGGTATGTATATATTATTACAATAGTATCTTCTAAAATCAAACTAGTTATCAATATATTATCATAATAGTATTCTTTGGCTTTGCTGGGCATCAATATAATCATAAATATCAATAAGCATATATGTATAAACATATAATAGATGCATGGGCTCAAGTCATAACTTAAAGAAGTGAATAATATGTAAGCCTATAAGGCCTTTTACATCTATAAGACATCTCAAATCTATAGGTTGTATATCATGACTATGAGAAGTATCACTCCAAAAACCCATTCATCATATCTAAGAGGGATATATCTCTATAGGCTAAATAATCATATTTAAGAAGAAATAATATCTATGAGGGTCCGGGTAACATATCAAAAAGGAATAAAATCTATAAGGACCCAACATTATGTCTATAAGGGATTAATGCCTCTATGGGACAAATATAAATTCTATGACAAAACATCTCGAGTGGCCCAAAATAACATCTCTAAGGGCCCAATATAATTTTTGTAAGGATTAAAATAGCCAGAACTTATTAGTCACAATTAGGGGAACACTATCAGAATTTACCAAGTCATAAAGTAACCTTATACTAAGGTTTACTGGTCTCAACTATGTCTAACAACACAAACTAAATCCACAGGGCTAACATAAGTTTTAGCCTAAATGGGCCAGGCAATCCCATTTCTAATCCTTAATTTCCATATTCTGGCAAACTATGACACAATTAGGCAAAGGTATCTAGTTAAACATCTAGATGTCAAGGAAGCCATAACAAATCCTAAGATACAAACTTCATCTAGAAATAAGAGAATTTATGCCAGTTCTACCAAAATTATGGCTTCAAGATGACTACAATAGCCAGATTAAGGTCAATCATACTAACCATAATTCCAACACTTAAACCATATTCCAAGATTAACATTATATCATATTTGTGCTAAGAATAAGTTCAATCTAGGGAGAAGGTAATCGGGTTCAAAAAGGTATTAAGCAATTCAACTTACGAGTCAAACCCCCATCTAATCCTCAAAATTCAATATTCAATAGTACAAAATTCTTTCTATAATTAATCTAAATATTCACATTCAACATATATAACATATCATCTATGAAGAAGAGTAGATAGAAGTCTACCTCAAAGACGAATGACAAAACCTCATATCATTCACCAATATCTATTTTCACTTTACAATCCCAAAATGCAATCATTCTATCAAAATCATAACAAACTCACCAATACGAGTCTAATAATACCCATATTGCACCATTGTGCTTCGGGTCCAAAAATGAAGCCAAAAACCTTAAGTGGGTCCCATATACAGAAAATGCATTTCTGAGGTCAATCCAATGTTCATACATGAACAAGAAATCATAACCCCTAAGAAATGAATATGAAAAATCTAAATTTGGGATAAAATCAAGCCCTAAATAAATTTGGGGTTTTGGGTCCAAACTAAGCAATTCAACAATGAATTCGAAGGATTCTTACCTTAAATTCCAATGATATTTATGATAATAGATGATGAATAAGCTCCTAAGTCACCCACAATGATCAATTTTGAGTTATTGGTTTTAAGCTCTCAAGGTTGAAGAGAAAATGACCAAATCACTACCATAGCGTCTATAAATAAGCCCCCCAAGTAAAGAGATGCCGCGATCGCCAAGACACGGCCACTATTGTTGTAATACCCCAAAATCTAGTTCTCGAGATGTCATACGGTGCTCTGAACTACAAGTAGTCTTGACCCAACCCCGACTGCCTTTTAAAACATCTGAATCACAACATGGGGAAATATAAGTATAAAATCATGATAAAATATAGAAAACTATCTGAATAATCTGAATATATTTGAAAGTACTAAAGTCATCAAGATAACTAAATAAATACTGAAAAGTCTAAATATGACCACTGAGATCTAAGACTGAATCTAGTAGTTCTACAAGCCTCAACTAACTAACTAAAGAGTCATTGGGATAGGCCCCAGCTGACTCAGACTAAGCTGAAATATCTATTAATAAACTGAGAACATGAATAGCTAAGTCCCCAAACTATGAGGACTCATCAACTACAGAGATGTAGATGAGATGCTTGGAAATTATTGTCGCTACTGAGATTGAGTTCCTAAACCAATATTATGAGATAATGTAGCACACAGACATATATGTGGATCAGTACTTTGACAATGTACTAAGTATATGGGGATGCATACAATAAGTAAACAATATCATCACAACTTATCAAATCATGCATGCTAAATGTAAATGACTCACACAGCTTGAGAAAATATGAAATCTAAAAATCATAAATCATGAATAGAGTAAAGCATGTAGTATGAATCTTTTGAGTCATTACACTTAGTTCTAAAATCTATATTCTGTTCTTGTTCTTAAATCATATAGGCTAAAAGAATTCTAAAACTTATTCTGCATAGTAAACAGTTTATCTCAAGACTTTAAATAATTAAAAACTATTTTAAGAGTGGAGATATCTATTTGGGAGGTTCTTCTAACCGGCATATACCATGTGAGCATCCATAGAGTCCCACGACTAGCCTCCGTAAGGTTAGGGCTGTTCTAACATTGCCATCATAATAGAACAATCTCATCTCAATAAATACAATCTCAGTCATCCACATAAAATTGGGAATAATTTAAATCGTACTGTAATACCCTGAAGTTTTCTCACTAAATTTTTATTACAAGAATGTCAAGTGTTAGCTTCTAAATTGAATGATGTTTATTCCATGAGAAATTTTCAATATTTTTACTTTTTTCATGTGGGAAATTCAATAATCTTTCCAGCTATATAAAATTTGCCTAAATTCGATTACCGGGTAAGAAGTTATGACTATTTCAAGTTCCCGTCATAAAACAACATCATATTAGTCAGCGGCGCACCGCACCACAGAAGAAAATGAAAATTATCAAATTCTATTAGGGGTCCATGATAGTGGCATATTGCACCAAACTTCTAGGTCACAAATAAAGTGGTAACGGAATGGCTCCGCATCGCGTCATCCCTCAATTTCCCAATTGTCAAATTCTAGTGACACGATGCGATAGCGCCGGATCGTGCCAGGGGTCCAATTCGAGAAAATTTCACTGAAATTAAAAGACACATCCAGAGATATAAAGGTCAATTTCCCACCCCTATTCAAGCCCTTTGACTCGAGATTCAACTATTTGGAACCAAATTATACTAGTTTCTCTCAATTTTCTCTCAAGAATAAGCTAGGGTTTCAATTGGGGATTCAATTTAAGGAAAGTCTCTCCATCAATCTTCGCTAAATCAAGAACTAAGGTATGTCATGTGTTGATTCATGGGTCTCTCTTACCCATGAAGCTCAAGAATATCTTTTCAACATCCAAGATTTGGGTATTTGTGAATGTTCATGATTCAAATTGAGTTAAAATTCATGTTCATGATGTTGTGTGGTTTTGAATCATGTTTTATATTACATATTCCAATGATTGACCCTAGTATGTGATGATTTTCATAATAATCATGATAAACCTCCTTCAACTTACAAGTTGATTGATGTATCTTTGATTATTACATGAGTTGATGATTGTATAGCCAAAGCATGCTCCCCACATGTTTGATTAAATGCCTATGTGAAGGAAAAATGCCATACTAGTACGATATTATGAAATCCCCATTCATGTATAAGTTATGTATGTCAAGTGTTTGATGAAATGTCTTAGTCAATGGATTATATATTATGGATTTTAGTCATGTATTCAAGAATGTCATGCCTTGTTAGTTTCCTTCCATCGAGTCCTGGTGATACTTGTACCCGAAAAAAATATAGTTGTGTGCCTAGGTTTAGTGTCATGTTTTCACGATATCCTCAGTCAAGCCATGATCTATAGAACTCAGTCAACCATGTGACTCAGGAAAAATCAGTAATACAGTAATCTAAGTACTATTCTGTCAGTCAATGGAACTTAGTAATTCAGTCTAGTCTAGTTCATAATCCATGTTCAGTGTCTATTTATAACACCCCGATTTTCTGAACCAAAATGCTATATGTTGCTCATGACCCCAAAGGACCACAAGCTAACCCATGACTGATATGTGTACCTATATACTACATAATATATCATAAAATAAGGAAACATGACAATGAAATGCCATAAGGTTCGAACTGAATAAATGTCTAATAACTAAATGTCTAAAAAAAAAGATATAACAATACCAAAACAAATCATAAATATTAAAAATAATGAGATCTGAATATCTAATCTGACATCTAGTCTGAATACTGAATCTGAAAGCCTCTAAGTACTGTCAGAATAAGGAGTTAAAGGAATATGTCTCCGACTAACTCCGTAAACTGATAGCGGGCTAAAATAATAATGAATAAATCAAATCATATTGTCCTCTAATAACGAGGACTCACTTAATCTTTGCGACTGGAAATGCTACTGCTGATCTGGAGCTCGTTCCTCTGAACCTAGGTGTAACATAAGAGAAAGCACCATAGCACAAACGTATTAGTACATCTGAATGCACTGAGTATACGAGTGAGGTAGGATAAATGCAAAGGTTTATATGCATAAACAATGCTGACTAATTTGAATGTGAGAATACATACATGCATACATAACTGTAACTGAATTCGTGAAGATACTGACTACTAAGTCTAAATAGTGACAACATGACTTTACTGTTACGGAGGTACTAAATTAATTATTGACTATTTCTGACAGTTCAAATTATGAAGAACTGGTTGAATGATTGTGTCTAATAGTCCTAAAATTGAATACTGGTAACGTGAGCTATGACCACTGATAGAGATGATATAACTATAATGATCAGACTAATCGATATAACTGATACTGAGTGACTGTATTTGATAGTCTAAGTTTTGATGGAACTATCTGAGTTCCGTTCTACTTTGAGTAACTAAATCTGAGATCAGTCCTATCTAGTGGGTGATCATAAGAATACTGATAATAAGGATGATTTGACTTAGTTTGAGATCAGTCCTATCTAGTGGGTGATCTTTAAATCTAATGATTCTGAATATCAATAGTTGAGATCAGTCCTAGCTAATAGGTGATATTGGAGTCTATTTACAATGATAAGCATTGACTGTATTTAATAGTACTGAATCTATACTACTAAGCTGAGTTGACTGTGCCTAAAAGCCCTGATTCTGTAACTAAAACTGTGGGATGTGTTCATCTAACCGACATGCCCCAAACCTGATGATTGGAGTCCAATCTCTGCCATGAATAGAAGGGTGTCAGCACTGCACCACCAGTAAAGACATCTGCTGTGTAGTTAGTCCTAATCTAGCGGGTGATTCCTGGGATCAGTCCTATACATATAAATATGCTAACGGATGACCCCTGAGTATGTCATTCCTAACTAATGAGTGACATCTCATACCTACATTGGCTACATAGTTCTGGAACTTAGGGATTGCTTCTAAGGATCTTAGTCCTAACTAGCGGGTGAGCCCCCATCCCTAGGTTCGCTCGGTGCTGAATCCTACTCCCATTAAAAGATACTGAACGAAATAACTGGGCTAAACTAAATAGGTTAACTGAACTAATTAGCTGAACTGATACTAATTAACTAAACTGATACAAGTGGTATTATTTAGCAGAGCTAAAACTGAGTTTACTGAATTCTGATGACGGATGGAATATAATGAGTTCTGAGGATAGATTAAGAGTACTGAAGTTACTGAGATTTACTGTGATTACTGAGGTTACTGAGCACTGAGATTACTGAAAATACTGAACTACTGAGATTATTGAGTTTACCTGAGTCATATGACTGACTAATTTCAATAGATCATGGCTTGACTGAGAGTATCATGAAAACATGACATAGCTCTAGGCACACAACTATATTTTTTGGGTACAAGTACCCTCAGGACTCGATAGAAGGAAATTGACACACATGACTAACTTGATCATAAGAGTAGAGTCCATAATCCACAATATCATAAATAAGGGATTTCATACTAAGCATGGTTCTTAACAATTTATTTCATGGAAGGAAATTTCATACAACATGTATATACTTGCATATCTTTCAATATCATGCTCAGTACATATTACAACCACAATCCATAATATCATAACTTGGGGAATTTCATGAAGTACATGGGTATTCTACATCTTGTACAAGAGTGGGTTTTGCAAGTAAGCATAGCATAATTCCATAAGATTAGTTCATGAGTAATCCAACAGTGTTCATAAGACACATTATCAACATGGATGACATTGAATAATAGAGGCCTATCATGAATCCTTCACTTAGTCACAATTTAGCTATAATGAATGATTTCTAGTCTCATAGGTATTTTATTAAACACCTTTCATGCACAACTTAGGAATAGGTGTAATCATACAATTACTCATCATAACTAATCAAACTTACTTGTTTTCAACTCATATGATGTCATAGATTCATAAAAACGCATAAAGATTCTATCTTGGCATCATTCAACACATAAACATGATCAACAATCCATTCATAACATGAAAACCATAATATATAGTTTTAGAAAAGGGTTCTTGAACTTTATGGATGAAAGGAGTCCATTAATGAACACACGCATACCTTAGAAAGGAAACCTTGATGATTTGCTGGAGAGTTCTTGGATTGGAAAACATACTTCTTCATTATCTTGGAAAAAGGATTGAATCTTTCTTTTGAGATATGAGTTTGATGTAAACCCTAATCTTGTGGTTGAGAGTGTAAGAGAGGGTTTTTAAGATGCTTAACTGAAGAAAAATGGGAGAAATTATGCCTCTTTAGGGTTATAAGTCATGGAAGGTAAAGGAAAAGACCAAAATACCCTTATGAAATAATTTCCCAGTTTTTGAAAATCATAGCTGATGACCTCCGTGATAGCTTCACAAATATGATAAGCTATCACGAATGTCGTCACTCAAGGTCTAGTTTCTGCTAAGGCTAATGACCTTCGTGATAGGGCATCACAAATGTGATAAGCTATCACGAATGTCGTCACTTAGGAGCTGGTTTCTGCCTAAGGCTGATGACCTTCATGATAGGGCATCATAATTATGATAAGAAATCACGAATGTCATCACTTAGGAGCTGGTTTCTGCCTAAGGCTTACGGCCTTTGTGATAGGACGTCACAAATGTGATAAGCTATCATGAATGTCGTCACATTGTTTCCAGCCTAACATGCTAGAGTAAAATAGGCATAACTCTTTGCTATGATATCAAATTTAGGAGAAATTGGTATCTTTGGAAAGATATTCAATTATCTATCTTTTTATAGGTCATGAGCTTATAAATTCTAAGTATAATAAGAGAGATGCTCATTTAAAGTTGACTATACCAATATCCTTCTCAAGAATTCAATCGATAAGGAATGTTTTGATTTGTCTGATAGCTGGGAGTTATTTGAAGCCTTAATATACATCTAACTTACTCATAAAACTATTAAAAAAACCCATGATGTACTATGCCTGAGCTTGGTACATGGCTCTAATATTGGTTTGAATTTTTTGGGGTATTACAATATCTCCCCCTTAGAAACATTTATCCTCGAATGATAACTGCTTGAGAGGGGAGAAAGGATATAATGACGCATATATAGCATGAATGACTGATCAACATTTCATGGATGACATGACTAAAAACTGAGCATATCATATTGTACATGCATATCTAATGCATGGGTAGCTGATTTATAAATGTAGGACTGAGTGTTCCGATAAACTGAGTTTCTGAAACTGAGCATGCATATTTGATGCTTAGCTGATATGTTGAATACATACATATATGATGCATGATTATATGACTGACATGATACGTTAATACATGACTGAAAGTTAATGCATGACTAAAAGTACTGATTAGCTGACCACGCATATCGATGCGTGAATACATGACTGAATTGACTCACGAACATGTGAATGAACATGCAATGGTAAAGACACTAAGATAGAAATGAAACATGAGACCAAGAATGATTATGTTACGTGACATAGGACTGAACATCATGAACTGAACTGAACCTCTGAATACTTGACTTATAGCTGAGGTGTAATTTGAAGGTCAACTTATGAGTATCCTCTATTTTCGACTGAATTCATTATGCAAAGAGAGATTGAAGGATCGAAGGCATGAGAGCGTTAAGATAAAGTGTGGTATCTCCCTCTTGGGAGTCAAAAACTAATGAATGATGCATGAGATGAACTGAACTTGCAACTACTAAGAGGTTCTACCTTGATATTATTACATTCTTTGAGGATTTGGATAGCATGAATAGATGTAAGGATGAGAAAACAAACCATACAAATCTAACAACTCGATTGCTAAACTGACTTGCTATCATGACATAAATATTAAAAAAAGGGAAACTGTTCCTAAAATATCTCATAGCCTCTTGCACATAAGTGTGGTGCACAACACACACATGTACAAGACTCTACTAGATACAGCTTTCAGACTTCCTAGGACTGTATGGAACCTTAGAATCTGATACCAAGTTTGTAACACCCCAATTTTCTGAACCGAAATGCTACACGGTGCTCATGACCCCAAAGGAACATAAGCTAACCTATGACTGATATCTGTACCTGTATACTGCATAATATATCATAAAATGTAGAAACATGAACATGAAAGGTCATAAAGTTCAAACTGAATAAATGTCTGGTAACAAAATGTCTGAAAAAAAGGTATAACAATACCAAAACTAGT
>NC_061121.1:117870737-117914553 GCF_002878395.1 Capsicum annuum
ATTTTTCTTAAGCTTATTCAGTTATATGTTCAAAATTCTAGTATAAAATTGGTATCAAGTATCAGTGCATAGCTTATCATGTATTCATAAGTTTTGCTTATCAGTCATGCATCATATATGCATGTTCAGTTGGGCTACATTCAGTTTAGAATTCAATTTAGTCCTAAATCATATGTTGGTTGAGCATGATCATTTTATGCATCATTTATCTTTTCTCACCTCTCAAGCAGTCATCATTCGAGGACGAATGTTCCCAAGGGGGAGATATTATAATACCCCAAAAAATCCAAACCAATATTAGAGCCATGTACCAAGATCATGCATAGTACATCATGGTTTTTCTTATAGTTTTATGAGTAGTTTAGATTTATATTAAGTATTCAAATAACTTCCATCTATCAGAAGAATCAAAACATTCCTTACCGATTGAATTCTTGAGAAGGATATTGGTATAGCAACTTCAATCGAGCATATCTCTCATTATACTTGGAATCTTTGAGATCATGACCTATCAAAATATATATAATTGAATTATCTTTCCAACGATACCAATTTTGCCTAAATCTGATATCGGAGGAAAGAGTTATTCCTATTTTACTACATCATATAAGGCTGGAAATAGTGTGACGACATTCGTGGTAGCTTACAACATTTGCGATGCCCTACCACGAAGGTCGCCAGTCTTAGGAAGAATCCATCTCCTGTGTGAGGACATTCGTGGTAGCTTATAATATTTGTGACGCCCTACCACGAAGGTCGTCATCCTTAGGCAGAAACCAGCTCCTGTGTGATGACATTCGTGGTAGCTTACCATATTTATGATGCTCTACCACGAAGGTCGTCAGCCTTAGGTAGAAACCAGCTCCTAAGTAAGGTCTTTAGACTTAGGCAGAAACCATCAATTCCAGCTTCTGTGTGACGACATTTTTGATGGATTACCATATTTTTGACGCCTTGTCAAAAATGTCATCAGCTACTATTTTCAGCAACTGCGAATTTATTTCGTAAGGGTATTTTGGTCTTTTCCCTTCACTTCCCATGACTTATAACCCTCAAGGAATATATTATCTTCCATTCTCTTTAGTTAAAACATCTCACAAAGCTCTCTCATACACTTTCAACCACAAGATTAGGGTTTTCTCTCAAGATCATCTCCTCAGGAAAAAGAACATTCTTTCCCACAGGGGTTAAACCCTAGTTAAGAAAAATCAAGGTAAAGCCTAAGGATTTCTTACGGAACCATCAAAAACATTAGATCTCTTTCAAGATCAAGCTTTAAGGTATGCGTAGTATTCATCAATGGATTAAATTCATTCATAGAATTCAAGAATCATTCTTTTAAATTTTATTTTTTAAACTTTTGTGGTGATATAAGCATGTACACATTGATGATTGTTGTTCAAGTTTCAAGATGATATCTAAGGAAGTTTTTCATGGAATATATGTGATTGTTGGTTGAAAATCATGAACTTTGGGTGGGTTGAACTAATGCAAGTATGAAATCCACCTATTCCTTAAAGAATGCATGTAAGGTGTATGATAAAATGCCTAGGATATTACCAGTTCATATTTACATGATTTCATGAAATCTAAATAACAAGTCCATGTTAGTGATACACTTCAATATGAATGCCCATGCTATTTATGTATTCTTATGGTGATAGCATGAAGCATGTATGATGATAGAAATATGAATTTTGTGTGCAAATTATATCCATGTTTTCCTTACCATGTTTGACGTGTTGATTAAATATATGACTTATACTATCCCTTACTTATGATATAGAAAATTGTGGACTCCAAGATTGTGATCAAGTTATGTCATGTGTGTCAGTTTTCTTCTATCGAGTCCTGGGGTATTCATACCTGAAAAACATAGTTGTGTGCCTACAGCCACGTCATGTTTTATGATAATCTCATTCAAGCTATAATCTATAGAACTCATCAGTCATGTGACTCAGAAAACCTCAGAAATCTGACAATCCTAGTTAAATCTTAGATAATACTACAACTCAGCCAATCATGTGACTCAGGAAACCTCAAAAATCTTATGATCCCAGTTAACTCTCAGATAATAGTACTACTTCGTCAGTCAACAGAAGTCAATTAATCTTTCCATGTATTGTTAGTTGAATCATGTTTAGTTTTTTCAAATGGGAGTAGGAGTTAGCACCGAGTGAACCTAAGAATGGGAACAAACCTGTATATGAGGGTGTGATTCTTAGCAGTCATCCTTGCATTCCAGAACTATGTAGCCAGCATAGGTTGAGATATCACAGCCTGTTATATTAGGGTAGATGAGGTGGTTTAACCTATTATATAAGGGTTCCCACCATTCTCACTAGAGTTACCTGTTATATGAGGGTTGCTCATATGTTGTCCTTATCAGTGGCGCGGTATTGACACCCTTTCAGTCAGAGTAGAGATTGGACCCCATCTTAGCCATAATGGCACATATGGGGCATGTCGATTAAACAACTACCTCCCACAGTTTCAGTATCAGTCTCAGTAAAAGAACTCAGATAGTTCTTCATATATCAGTATACCGAGACTGTTAGATATGGTTAAATTCAATTGTAGGATGGAACTCAAGGAGTTCTACCAGATTCAGGACTGTCAGACATAGTAGCTCATGTTATCAGAACTATAATTCAAGTCATGTATTAGCATATAGATTACGTACTCACGATCTTATTTATAATATATGTATGTTTGCACTCTTACGTTCATATCAGACGGTCAGCTACCATTGTTCATGCATGAAAACCCTATCATATTTAGCCTACCTTACTCGTATACTTAGTACATCCCCTCGTACTGATGCATTTGCGCTATGGTGCTTTCTTTTTATATTACACCTTAGGTTCAGAGTCACGAACTCCAGATTGGCAGTAGATGTAGCATTTCCAGTCGTAGAGATTTAGTGAGTCCTCTTCATTCGAGGACAATATGATTGGATTTATTCATTATTATTTTAGCCAGTTATCAGTTTATCGAGTTAGTTGGAGACATGTTCCTTCAACTTCTTATTTCAGACAGTACTTAGAGGCTTTCTGATTTACATTCAAATTTAGCTTTCAGATTTAGTTTTTAGTTGTTTTGGGTACTTTTCACCCATATAGATGTTATATTATTTTAGTTGAACTTTAAGGCCTATTGTGCATGTTTTCTGCATTATTATGTCATAAATTGCAGTATATAGGTACAAATATCAGTCATGGGTTAGCTTGTGGTCCCACGGAGTCATAAGCACCGTGTAGCGTTCCAGTTTAGAAAATTGGGGCATTACAGTGTATGTATTCCTTGTAGTGTAGTTGATGATATTGATGACTTGAGCTCCTATTTAAGCACAACAATTGATTGTGACATCGTTAATATGAGCACCAGTTTAATTTCGACAACTGGTTAAGATAGGTTACATTAGCATACTTGTATCAGTTATGGTATTGTGGATTTTATTGCCTTCATCCTTACATGCACATTGCCTATCACTAGTATTCCTTATTTCTATCAACCTTATAAGGGGTTGCATAGGTATAGGTATTAGTGTTGCTTGCATTACTCACTATTGTTTGATGATTGTTGGTTGAACCTTCCGACCTATGTCGGTGATAGGTTATGAAAGTCTTGGTTTTTTATTATTCATCTGAACTAGTTTGTTATTCGTGGGGTTGTTTTTTTATTGTTATAATTATGGCTAGTTTGTGATAGAATGATTATAAATTAGGTATTGAGATTTGAGGTTTGAATCTTACCCCTTTTTCTTACGGTTATTTTACTATGCTTAATTATCCCATGGATAGGCATTATGGATTTCGATCCTAAATTTGTTGGTACAAGATCCTACTATGATAAGGAGACCTTATGATCTTAGTATGAATGCTTTACGTTATACCTTAGGGTTAGCCTTGTTTATGTACATACATTTATATATGTAATTATGGTATTAGTGTATATCCCTTCCTTGGTTCATTCATGTTGTATATCAAATCCTTTTCTTTATATACTATTATATATATTTACCTACTCTTTATTTGTATATGGTCCAGTACTATATAATTTAGTGTTAGGTTCCTGAGTATGGCTAGAATAGGATAGTTTATCCTTATTATTTCCATAGCTTTACTATGTAGTATCCTAGTTATTTGGGTGTAGTTTACATTCTTCTTTGCATGTTATGCATATTTGCATTATTTTTGTAGCTTAGTCGGTAGTTTTCTACTAAGTAACATGAGTTTGTTACTCATACTAAAATTTTGCAGCCTATAAATCAAAGTACAGGCTCTCCCCGTTATTGTCTGTATAGTGTAGTGCAGATCAGCTATGGTTCAGAGACATTGGGTGTGCTCCTGGCATTCAGAGAATCAATATTATCCCTCCTATTTATTATACTAATCTATATATTGTATTTAGAGATGGTTTGTATCAATATATTTACATTTGGTACTTTATTTTATGGTCTTATTAATTTAGAAACTCTTCTATTGATCCCACCAAGTTATGGGGATATTTTATGTATTTTAGTCTTTTACTATATTCATTCCACATTCTTTCTTTTTCTCTCTTGGAAGTCCGGTGTTAGTAGTTCTGTACTACGGGTCGGCTTGCCTACTGGTGGGTTATAGTAGGTACCATCTTGACTTAAGAAATTAGGTTGTGACATGCTCAATCATGTCTGATAGGATTGTTAATATTCAATAATAAAAGGAATCTCATTGCAATATAAGTCCATTGTTCAAGGATTAGGACCGATCATTTGTTTTTCATTTAAGTGAATTAGAAGTTTTTAAGGGCCTCGTAGAATGTTCTACGCAAATCTCGATATTTTTTAAGATAGCGTAGAACTTGAAAACCTAGTGTAGTAGATACAAATTATTTTGAATGATTTTTTTGAAAAGGTTTGATACTATGTTTTCTAGAATAGTTCCTTTTAAAAATAAGACCTCGCCCAAGAATTTCGAAGTTATCTTTTAGGAGCAATGGAAGCAGTTGTCAAACCTGAAGAAAATCTGTCTAATTTTTTCCTCTGTCTATGTGCTTCAAATACAAAATTCTGGCCCACGTAATTTCTGCAAAGCTTATTCCCAAAAAAGATCTCTAAGCAATATCATTTAGAGAGATGTGTTTGTTCAACATTAAATGAATAAGAAATACAAAATCTATTAGGCATTGTGGTTTCATTAATTCATGCTAAAAAGTGTTGATGATACTCATGCTTCACCGATCTTTTTGTATGGGTTTTTGATTACTTGAATTTACACTATTATTGCAATTATCTTTCAAGTTTTCCAACAGTTGAAGTCTCTGCCACATACGACTCTTTAACCTTTGCTAGCATGGGCTAAGCTTTGATAGGTAAAGAATGGTGTAAAAATGAATTTTTGAAATCAACGTCTAATCTTTTAAAGGTAAGTAAATCTACTGGTAATCCTACTTTGACAATGCATAAGGGCATGTAAGAAGATATGGAGAGACACAAAGGCATCGAGGAAAGAATGTTGGGTCTTCAAGAGTCGATACTAAGCTTCTGTAGTTAGGAAAGGATAGTAGTACTGACATGGGGAAAATGCATATTTCTCTTGGGGTGCTCAAACAAGGAGTCAAAACTTGCAAAGAGTTGACTCCATCAAGTCTGAAGCTAATTCCTCTTGGAATGAGCTCACTATTTCAATATAAAACTCCTATTCAAATTTCCCTAAGAATATGGAATGCTCCTATGAAAGATTCTGTTACAACATGCATAATACCCTCAACTATTTTCTCAAGAAACGATGGATTTTTTATCTAAAAAGTTTTTTCATTCAAAGGGCATCTATGCTCTTCTTTTGGGTTGGTGAATGGGGCACTATCTTTCCTCCCCTATACTAACTGAATACTTTATTTTTTGTTTTTGTTTTGTGTGAACATTACCTATATATCTGTTTGTGTTTCTTGTTTGCTTGTTTCACATGTCTGCTTTCTCTTTTTTATTATTCCAAAGGAGGGAGAAATTCCACACATCATTAACTATTAATCAGAGAGAACTATTTACAAGAAGGGATAATTGTAAGGTGGATCCAACTACTAGTCAAGGGGATTCATACAAATAGGAAAGTTGACTAATGTTTCTCTTGTCATTAAAAGAAAGAGGGAGATTGTTAGCCTCTTGTAATCATCTAATATTATAATAATGACAGACTAACAAAATAAATATGCATGATAGTATAAAGGAAATCAAGATAGAAAACAATCATTGAAAATCTCAAACTAACATGGAAAGAATCAAATCAAAGATTCGAGAACATTAAAGGAGCTAAAAATGTACAATCAAAAGATACCCACACACTAAGCAATTAATGAAGATTTTAGATCAAGAAGTCGAAGAGCAATCAAAGGAGAAAACTAGTATGAGGCAAGATTCAATAAAGACCAAATAAAGAAAGAGATCATATTCCCTACATAGGTATATATTTTATGGACATGTCTAAATATGACCTATCAATCACGTAAAGAAAATATCATATCACACACATGGACATATCTGATATGTACGTGCCAATAATTTAAGTCCTCAATCATGAAATCTATAAAAATCCTTGATTGAAATAAAATCCCCTGGATTTACCTTTTAGAGAATAGAAACAATAGCAGATGGAGACTATATAAAGGCATTTAAGACAAAAGAATCCTTATGCAACTTCACAAGAAACTATCATAATGTCTCACCTTTGAAAGAAGCCTTGTATTTCTCTCAGTTCATAATAGTTACAAAAAATGAAAAAGTTTGAGTTAGTACTTTAGTTATATTTGTTGAGGTTCTGTCACAAGAATATGATAAAGAACTATTGAGATCTAGGAGTTGTTTATTTTACACTGTAACATAAAGTTCATGTTAATGTCTACAGGAAACCTTTGAAACCCAATGGGACGGGTATAAATACCAAACTGCTGATCTGGAATAGTATAAAAACTCTTTATCTTTTTACTTTAATTAGTTACTGTGTTTAAGTTATTTTATAGTTTATACTAACTTAAAGGTGAGTCGACTAACCATGTTTATTAGTTGACACAAACAAATTTCAATTCACCGCTCTCCTTTTTGAATTTTAGTATTTGGACTTATAGAGTTGGTGGTAAAAGGCCATTTCATTAGTACAAATCTAGTGGTATTCCATTCTTGAGTAAGGATCCTCCAAGAAGATAATAGCTTTGTTGGTATCCTATTAGTTCTATGCAGGTAGCATTTTAGACATATGTGGATCTTAGATCAATCGTGGTGATCATAGCGAGTAGAGTTCTTATGAGACCTTATGGAGTATTCAGAAAGGGTCTTTAGGCCATAGATGATGTTTTAGATCAATGGGCATAATACTTCAATGAATTACATGAGCTTGTTGTGTTTATGAAGAGATTAGTCATTGGTCTAGAGAGTGCCCCAGGTGTGAATTGGTTGGTTGGACAAAATTGACATATTTTATTTGTCAGCTTAGAGTTCAGGAGGTATTGTAATGCCCCGCACTTTCCTAAGCTAGAAAGCGAACCATTGTTCCTACATGAGAAACCCCCAATTCTGTAAGCCATATTTGGGCACATAAATTACCAAGAGTACCCTTGTTATAGGAGAGCTTATGATGTGTTAAGTGTGGTTATATGAGTCACTTAACGTAGTACAAGCTAAGAGTTTCAAAATCCATCAAGTTTTAGTGTTTGAATTCGCAAGGGTCATCTTTGAAAGAGTATAACTTTATAAATATGTGTTATTTCCTCATATTTCTATCTAACAACTTATAGAGAATCTAATTAGCTTTCCAACGATACCAATTTCATGAAAATCTAACACCCGAGCAAGGAGTTATGGCTTTGCGAAGTATAGTGTGTCGCCTAACCAATCGCACATGGCTACTACAATAGGTGTGTGATAACCAATGCCGCACATACCTAAATGTGTGCGATAAGCAATGCGGTGCATACCTAAATATGTGTGATAAGCAATGCGGCGCATACTTAAATGTGTGCGATAAGTAATGCGGTGTATACATAAATGTATGAGATAAGCAATGTGGTGCACACTTGGTGCTTCAGGTAGTAAAAACACTCCTATTTTGAGTTATTTTGAGGGCAATTAAGTCTTTTGGCATTCCTTACACACCCCTAAACTTAACCTTACAAATTTAATAGAATCTAAACACATCATAATCCATTATCAATCTAAGTTCATCATCCAAGAGCACTAAAGGACAAAAACAACTATGGTTGCTCATTCAACATTGAGGGTCCAATCTTTCAATGAATCCATTACCATAAAGGTATGTGGGGTTTTCAAAAAGAACATCCTTTCATTCTTGTGCCTAAAAAATTGTCTTATTTTATGAAGATACAAGATTTTACTTGTTTAATAATGAATTTGAGATGGAAACTACTATCCTATATTCTTGTTCAAGAAACTATGATATTTTTGTGATGTCTTAAAGATAAATTCCTTGAGTTTTGATGTTAATATCATGTTTCAAGTTGAATTTCCAGATATTCATATGAGTTATACTTGTTTGCTATACAAAGTATGAATCTTGAAATATTTTGCTTAAGTGTTGATATATGGGATTTAAACCCACTTTGAGATTATGATCTTTGGTGAATTAATGTGTTATACACACCTTGATATTTGAGTGATTTGAACTTTTGGTCTTGAAAGAGTTATTTTTGAACTCGAATAAGAAAAGAAATCCACATGTTGATTTATTATGAAAAGGGGTAGCATGATGGCTCCCGATATGAATTGTTAAATTGTGTTGTTGTGGATTTTATTTTGAAATAATCTGATCTCAATTTGGGAGTAGTCTTTAGCACCGAGTGGGAGGTATAACTGTGATTGGTACTTTCATAGAACTGCGTGCCCCCATAGGATGTGACCCTAAGGCTGATTAATACAGTGATCACTAGTGAACAAAAGATTAAGGTCCTACTCTGATGGCAAGGATAGGACGGCTCTCCCTAACGTGGGTTGGACATTGGACTCCTTATAGTTCACATGGTTTATGTCGGTTGTAAGAGACTCCTAGTGTATGTGTGTATTCTCCTGATTGCGAGGAAAAATGTAATAGTTTGAAAGTGTGAGTTGAGAAAGTTATCATTTTTGAAGAATTTGATGAATATTTCTATATCTTAAAGAGAATTGTTATGAAAGCTACTCATTTTGATGACTTGAAAATGACTATAAAAGTGATTGGGATTTACTATGATGACTCACATGTTTTCATCGATGTGTTTTACTCTATGGTGATTATGATGATTTTATTTCAAGATATGTGAGTCTCTTATTACGGCATGCAAATTTTTCTATGAATATTTGTGATATAGGACTTTTATGAAAACTTGCATACACCCTCATATACTCGGTCCATATTCCATGGTACTTACCCATGTATTCATACATTCGCTACATTTTTCTTATAATGTAGGTCCAGGTGCTCATTCCCAAGCTTGACGTGATTCTCCGAGCATATTTGTCTACATTTTCTGTAGTGGTGAGTCCTCATGGTTCGAGGACTGGTTATTTTAGATTTCACTCCTTTATTTTTAGTTATCATTTTATTTCCTGATGTTAGGGTCAGTTAGGGTCTGTCCTAATGGCTCAGTGTTATACAGTTTAGTAGAGGCTTGTCAGACTAGATGGTTAGATTGATCAGTCTTGTGGAGAGGTCGTATTTTGTTACTGTCCGCATCTCTTTCATCTTGAATTATGATATTATGAAGAATATCTTGATGTTTGATTATAGTAATCCTGTCGATGAGTGTTGAATGGTATGAAAACGGCTTAAAGGGTTAGCTTGGGGCTACTTGTACCTTTAAGCATCGTGTGATGCTTTAGGACCCATTTTTAGGGTGTTACAAACTTGGTATCCGAGCCTAAGGTTATTGGAGTCCTAGGGAGTCTGGCAAGCCACATTGGGTAGAGTCTTGATCATCGATGTGTAGCCCGCTACATCTATGAGCAAGAGGCTATGAGATGTTTTAGGAAAAAGTGTTATTTCTTTCTTTCAGAAGTCCATCATGCTTACAGTTGTTTCTTTTCAGCTATTAATTCGTGCTCTTCTCTTTCAGAATATGCCTTCTTGCCAAGCTAGAAGAAATAACAACAGTCAGCAACCCTATCTTGCTAACCCACTGAATGAAAATGTGTTCTATATGGAATTTCGGGCAGCCTTTCAGGCACTGGCCTAAGCTATCACTGTTAATATTCAGTCCAATCTAGCCCCAGCTCCATAGTAGGAGGGAGGTGATTCAGCTACTTTGAGGATCCGTGACTTTATACGGATGAATACATCAGAATTTTATGGGTCCAAGCTAGATGAGGATCCACAGATGTACTTGGAGGAGGTGGGAAAGATTACTCAAGTGATACACATCTTTGAGGAGCATATTGTGGAGTTGGCAGCATATCGGTTAAAAGACCTTTCTTATGATTGGGTAGTTGCTTGAAAGAAGGGTAGAGGTAAGGATGCCACCCTTACGTCTTGGTAGGAGTTCCAGGATGTATTCCTGGATAAGTTTTTCACTTTAGAGATGAGAGAGGCAAAGTTAAAGGAGTTCATGAACTTGCGATAGCGCTTTATAACTGTTAAAGAGTACTGTTTGAAGTTCAATCAGTTGGCCAAATATGCTCCTGACTTAGTAGATGATAATCAGGCTAGATGAGTAAATTTATGACAGAAGTGTCTAGCTATGTTGTTGAGGAGTGCAGGTCTGCTATGTTAAATAGTGAGATAAATCTTTCCAGGATGATGACTCATGCCCAACAGATTGAAGTAGAAAAGATCAAGGAGAGGGATAGAATGAGAGGGAATAAGAGAGCTAGGTCTGAGCAGCACTGATAGGGTCAGACTAGATCGCAGGAAAGAAATTGCCCTCAGTTTCAGAGCCATTCATCTACACCAGCACCATCGTCAGCTAGTGCTCCCTTACCCAGGGGTGGGCAGGAGCAAGGTAGTAGGTCATATATAGCCAGGTCCCAGTATAGTGTTGGCAGTAAGCCAAATTATCCTCCGTGTCCTAAGTGTGGTAGGACCCACCCGGGTGAGTGTTGGGGTGAGAAGAAAGGTTGTTTCAGGTGTGGTGACTTAGGTCACAAACTTAGGGAGTGCCAACATACCAGGCAAGGGCATCGTGATAATCGCCCTCAGACTCAAACTCAGACTGCTAGTGCACCAGTTCAGGTGACTCGCCCAGCCCCAGCTCAGGGCGCCTCTTCTAGAATTGCTGGCGGTCAGTGCCAGAACAGGTTCTATGCTTTACTATCTCACCAGGAGCAGGAGGACCCTCCCAATGTTATTACTGGTATGCTCCGTATACTTCAGTTTGATGTCTATGTTTCCTTGGACCCTGGGTCAAGTTTTTCATATGTTACACCTCTAGTTGCTGTGAATTTTGAAATGAGTCCTAAAAATATTCCTGAGCCTATCTTAGTTTCTACCCCAGTGGGTGATTTGATTGTTGCCCAGAAAGTGTATAAAAAGTGTCCTGTTATAGTCCTTCATAGTGTCATTTTGCCTGATCTAATTGAGTTAGACATGGTGGATTTTGATGTTATTTTGGGTATGGACTGGCTTTATTCTTATTATGCCTCTATAGATTGTCAAACCTGAGTGGTCAAGTTTTAATTTCTTGATGAACCTGTTTTTGAGTAGTCTAGGAGTTCTGTATCTCCCAACAGTCATTTTATCTCATATATTAAAGCTAGAAAACTTATTTCCAAGGGGTGCATTTATCATCTGGTTAGAGTCAAGTACACTAAGTCTGAGACTCCAACTCTCCAGTCAGTTAGCATTGTCAATGATTTTTCTGATGTCTTTCCGAAAGATCTCCCAAGGATACCTCTTGATAGATATATAGGTTCGAGATTGATCTTCTTCCCAATACTCAGCCCATTTCTATTCCTCCTTACCATATGGCACCTGTAGAACTTAAAGATCTGAAAGAGCAACTCAAAGATCTATTAGATAAGGGTTTCATAAGGCCCAGTATTTATCCTTGGGGTGCTCTTGTGTTATTTGTTAGAAAGAAAGATGGTTCCTTGCATATGTGTATTGACTATTGCCAGTTAAATAATGTCACTGTCAAAAATAAGTATCCTCTTCCTAGAATAGATGATTTGTTTGAGCAATTGCAAGGTGCAAGTTACTTCTCAACGATACACCTTCGATCCATCTATCATCAACTCAAAGTTTGACAATGCGACAGCCCAAAAATAGCTTTCCAAACTTACTATGGTCATTTTGAGTTTCTTGTTATGTCCTTCGGGTTAACTAATGCCCTGGAAGCTTTCATGGACCTCATGAATCGAGTGTTCAGACCATATCTTGAAATGTTTTTTATCGTATTTATAGATGATATTCTGGTGTACTTCTGTAGTGAGAATGAACGTGAAGATCATCTCCGAATCGTCTTTCAAATTCTTAGAAACCATCAATTAGTTGCCAAATTCAAAAATTATGAGTTTTGGTTGAAGTCAGTTGCTTTTCTAGGTCATATCATTTCTTCTGAGGGTATTAGAGTTGATCCCCAAAAGACAAGCTATTAGAAACTAGCCTAGACCTATCTCTCCTACTGACATTCAAAGTTTCTTAGTTCTAGCTGGCTATTAGCGCCATTTTGTTGAAGGTTTCTCTTTATAGCATCTCCTATGACCCGGTTGACCCAAAATAAAGTAAAGTTCTTGTGGTTTGATTCTTGTGAAAAGAGTTTTTAGGAGTTGAAGACTCGACTCACTTCAGCCCCTATTTTGGCTTTGCCTAATGGTGTTGAGGGTTTTGTAGTATATTGTGATACTTCAAGAGTTGGTTTGGGTTGTGTATTGATGCAGAAGGGTAAGGTGATAGCTTATGCTTCCAAACAGTTGAAACCCCATGAGAAGAATTACCCCACCCATGATCTTGATTTAGCTGCTCTTGTGTTTGCTCTAAGAATCTGGAGACACTACTTGTATGGTGTTTACGTTGATGTTTTCACTGATCATAAGAGTTTGCAATATGTATTTACCCAGAGGGAGTTAAACCTTAGGCAGAGAAGGTGGTTAGAGCTGTTAAAAGATTATGATATGAGTATGTTGTAAAATTCGAGTAAGGCCAATGTAGTGGCAGATGCCCTAAGCAGGGTGTTTATGAGTAGTGTTCACTTATTGAAGAGGGTTAGAAAGAGTTGGCTCGTGATGTACACTGTTTGGCTAGAGTATGGGTTAGGTTGTTTGACTCTGTTGAAGGTAGTATAGAGGTGCAGAGCAGTTCTGAATCCTCCTTGATTTTGGAAGTAAAGTAGAAGCAAAACTTAGATGCTAGTTTGGTCAGACTGAAAGAATCAGTCAAGGACCAAAAGGTGAAGATTTTCTTCTAAGGGGGAGATGGTGTGTTGAGATTTTCTTCCAAATGTTGATGATTTGAGATAGATAATTATGGCTGAAGTGCACGGCGTGTGATATTTTATTCATCCTGGTGCCACCAAGATGTACTGTGACTTACGGGAAATCTATTGGTAGAGTGGCATGAAGAAGGATACAGAAGTATTGTGCCTAAGTGTGCGACGTGCCAATAGGTTAAGGTAGAACGCCAAAGACCTGGTGGTATGTTGCAGGAGTTCGGTATTCCCACTTTGAAGTGGGAAGAGATAAACATGGATTTTGTGACTGGTTTACCTCCTTCTCGACGCCATCATGATTCCATTTGGATTTTTATGGATAGATTGACTAAGTCTGCGCACTTTTTGCCTATGCATACTTCTTATACTACTGAGGATTACGCTAGATTGTACATCCGGAAATTAGTCAGATTGCATGGAGTTCCCTTGTCCATCATTTCAGATAAGGGTACTGAGTTCACTTCGCAATTTTGGAGAGCTTTTCAGAAGGGTCTTGGTACCCAAGTGCATTTGGTTTCTGCTTTCCATCCGCAGACAGATGGTCAGGCTGAGAGGATCATCCAAACCCTACAGGATATGTTGAGAGCATGTTCACTTGACATTAAGGGGAATTGGGATGAGAATTTACCGTTGATAGAGTTTTCTTAGAATAATAGTTTTCACTCTAGCATTGGCATGGCTCCTTTTGAGGCTTTGTATAGGAGGAAATATAGGTCACCCATAGGTTAGTTTGAAGTGGGTGAAGCTGCCGTGAGTGGTCCTGATTTAGTCTTTGAGGCTATGGAAAAAGTCAAAGTGATTAGATAAAGATTGAAAACCGCATAGAGTTGTCAGAAGTCGTATGCTGATGTGAGGAGAAGAGACCTTGAATTTGAAGTTGGTGACTTGGTGTATTTGAAAATTTCACCCATGAAGGGAGTGAAGAGATTCGGGAAGAAGGGGAAACTTAGTCCCCGTTATGTTGGCCCCAACAGAGTTCTTAGCCGTGCTAGTAAGGTAGCGTATGAGGTTGAGTTGCCTTCAGAGTTATCTTCCATTCACTCGGTCTTCCATGTCTCCATGCTTAGGAAACAATTTGGTGATTGTGTTGTTGTAGATTCTTCAGAAAACCCTGATGTACAAGATAATCTTTCTTTTGAGGAAGTTCCTATTGAGATTTTAGATCACTAAGTCCTAAGACTAAGGAATAAAGATGTTCCCTTGGTCAAGGTGTTGTGGCTAAACCAATCTATTAAAGGTGTAACTTGGGAAACCGAGATAGATATGCGATCCAAGTATCTGCACCTATTTTCTGTAAGCCCTGATCAAGCCAAAGGTACCATTCTGCTCTAAATCATTCCTTTTCAATGCAGAGTGTAGTAGTTCAGCAGTTATTTTATACTATTCAGCTGTGATTTCATGAGTCATGCATTTCTTGTTGTGTACGAAATCTAGAATAAAGTAGAGGCAAGATTAGCAAGTTGCTTCAGCTATGTACCCTTCATTTTCTCTATACTCTTAGTATACCTAGCATCATTTGAGGATGAATGTCCCCAAGGGGGAGATATTGTAATGCCCCGTACTTTCCTAAGCTAGAAAGTGAACCATTGTTCATACATGTGAAACTCCAAATTCTGTAAGCCATATTTGGGCACATGAATTACCAAGAGTACCCTAGTTATAAGAGAGCTTGTGATGTGTTAAGTGTGGTTATATGAGTCACTTAAGGTAGTACAAGCTAAGAGTTTCGAAATCCATCAAGTTTTAGTGTTTGAATTCACAAAGGTCATCTTTTAATGAGCATAACTTGATAAATATGTGGTATTTATGCATATTTCTACCCACCAACTTATAGAGAATCGAATTATCTTTCCAATAATACAAACTTCATCAAAATCCAACACCCGAGCAAGGAGTTATGGCTTTGCGAAGTAGAGTGTGTTGACTAACCAATCGCACATTGCTACTGGAATAAGTGTGCAATAAGCAATGCGGCGCATACCTAAATGAGTTCGATAAACAATGTGGCGCATACCTAAATATGTGCGATAAGCAATGCGGTGCATACTTAAATGTGTGCGATAAGCAATGCGGCGCATATGTAAATGTGTGCGATAAGCAATGCGGCAGACACTTGGTATTTCAGGTAGTAAAAACACTCCGTTTTGAGTTATTTTGAGGGCAATTAAGTCTTTTGGCACTCCTTACACACCCCTAAACTTAACCTTTTGAATTTAATGGAATCTAAACACATCATAACCCTATTATCAATCTAAGTTCATCATCCAAGAGCACTAAAGGAGAAAAACAACTAGGGTTGCACAATCAACATTGAGGGTCCAATCATTCAATGAATCCGTTACCATAAAGGTATGTGGGGTTTTCAACAAAAACATCCTTTCGTTCTTGTGCCCAAAAATTTGTATTATTTTATGAAGATACATGATTTTATTTGCTTAATTATGAATTTGAGATGGAAACTATTATCCTACATTCTTGTTCAAGAAAATATGATATTTTTCTGATGTTTTAAAGATAAATTCCTTGAGTTTTGATGTTAATATCATGTTTCAAGTTGAATTTCCAGATTTTCATATAAGTTATACTTGTTTGCTAAACAAAGTATGAATCTTGAAATGTTTTGCTCAAGTGTTGATATATGGGATTTAAACCCTCTTTGAGATTATGATCTTTCATGAAGTAATGTGTTATACACACCTTGATATTTTAATGATTTGATCTTTTTGTCTTGAAAGAGTTATTTTTGAACTTGAATGAGAAAAGAAATCCACATGTTGATTTATTATGAAAAAGGGGTAGCATGATGGCTCCCGATATGAATTGTTGAATTGCGTTGTTGTGGATTTTATTTTAAAATGATCTGAGCTCAGTTCGGGAGTAGTATTTAGCACCGTGTGGGAGGTGTAGCTGTGATTGGTATTTCTCTAGAACTAGTGTTCCCGTAGGATGCGAGCCTAAGGCGGATTGATATAGTGATCACTAGTGAACAAAAGATTAAGGTCCTACTCCAATGGAAAGGATAGGACAGCTCTCCCCAAAATGGGTTGGACGTTGGACTCCATGTAGCTCACATGGTTTATGTCAGTTGTAAAAGACTCCCAGTGTGTGTGTATTCTTCTGATTGAGATGAAAAATGTAATAGTTTAAAAGTGTGAGTTAAAAAGTTATCGTTTTTGAAAAATTTGATGAATATTTCTATATCTTAAAGAGAATTGTTATGAAAGCTACTCATTTTGATGACTTGAAAATGATTATAAAAGTGATTGGGATTTACTATGATGACTCACATGTTTTCACCGATGTGTTTTACTCTCTGGTGATTATGATGATTCTATTTTGAGCTATGTGAGTCTCTTATTACAACATGCATATTTTCCTATGAATATTTATGATATAGTACTTTTATGGAAACTTGCATACACCCTCATATACTCGGTTCATATTCCATGGTACTGACCTATGCATTCGTACGTGGGCTACATTTTCCTAATAATATAGGTCCAGGTGCTCATTCCCAGGCTTGACGTGATTCTCCGAGCATATTGGTCTACTTTTTCTCCAGTGGTGAATCCTCATGGCTCGAGGATGTTATTTTAGATTTCACTCTTTTATTTTGAGTTATCATTTTATTCCCTGATGTTAGGGTTAGTTGGGGTCTATCCCAATTGCTAAGTGTTATACAGTTTAGCAGAGGCTTGTCAGACTAAATGGTTAGATTGATCAGTCTTGTAGAGAAGTCGTATTTTGTTACTTTCCGCATCTCTTTCGTCCTGAATTAAGATATTATGGAGAATATCTTGATGTTTGATTATAAATCCTGTCGATGAGTGTTGAATGGTATGAAAATGGCTCAAAGGGTTATCTTGGGGCTACTTGTAGCCTTAAGCACCGTGTGATACTTCGGGACCTATTTTCGGGGCGTTATAGGTGTGTTATTATTATGGGAAGCATGGTCCTTTTAGTAGGGAGTTCCTCATTGGTTGGTCAAACAGTTGTAGATTATTGGGCCCAAGGCCATGATGATGATTTTATTTGGACTCAGTGTATGTGATCTATCCTTTTAAAGGATGTGGTTAGTCTATTGATGCTCAGACGCTTATAATTGTATTTTTGGAATACTAGCGATTACATGCATAGATTAAGAACAATCATGCTCACTTAATGGTATGATTGAAACTAAAAACGTGGTTTTACAACTTTTTTCCTAAAAAGGGATTTTATTCCCACATTTCACTTTTAAATAGATTTGTTGATAATGGGAATTGTACCACCTTAATAGATTATTTATGAGGTTTTTGAACTAGGAATGATGTTTTAGAAATCCTACCAAGATATATTTCAATCAATAATTTTACTTTTACTATTTACTTTGGTCAAGAGAGAGACTCCAACCCTTTCTACATTTTTCTAATTATTTAGTCTTAGAGTTGATCCAAGATATTGGATTTATAAACTCACGCTCTTTTAGCCGTGTTTTAATTCCATGCATTTATTATGTATACATATATTTTGTATTGGACAGAGTAGATTGATGATGATAATGATGATGATAGGAAACCTTAGGGAAGAATGAGGTCGGTATAATGGTACTCCCAAACCCCTAGGGGACCTTTTATCTGTGAGATGATGTGCTGAAGAATACAGATCATCAGAGGTATTGACTTTGAGATTTGTTGAGCTTAAAAGGTGTCTACACTAGGTTAGGTTATGGCACTTAGATCGGTTATGGTATAATGAATATATCCTGCCTTCATTCATACATGTCCATTGTCTATCACTAGTATATTGCTTGGTCCCTATATCTATCAGTCTTATGTAGGGTTGGATGGTATAAGTTATGAGTGTTATTTACTATATGTTGTGTGATTTTTAAAGCTTCTGCGTAATAGGGCCCAATAAAGATATTGTTCGTCCAGACTAGCCAGTTACTTTATTGTTATTATTAAGGTTAGTTCATAGAAGGTTGATTATGGACTGATACTGATATTTAAGGTATGATTTTGATCCTCTCTTTTATGGTTGTTATATTATGGATAATTATCTCTCGGTTAGACATTGTGAACTAAAGGCCTAGATCATGCTCTTATTAGCTTTCCTACTTGGTTAGTATTCCCTTTAGGTGTTAGGTTGGCTACCTTAGGTTGTTACCTTTAATTTAGTCTTGTATACCTACGTATGCATATATATATATATATACACACACATATATATAGATGTAATATTACTGTATATCCCTCTCTCAGGTTGTACGTCTATTCCTTTTCCTTGTATACAAATATATATATATATATATATATATTTCCAACCTTTTTTATCTGTATATTGGCCTGTTGTATACAGTATACTGCTTAGTGCTTAAGTATGGCTAGAATAGAATAGTTCATCCTTACTACCTCATAAGTTCTTTTACGTTAGCTTCCTGGATATTTGATTGCATTTTACATTTGCTTGCATGTTATCTATATTTTCATCATCTTTGTATCTCAGTAGGTAGTTTCCTACTAGTTTGTACCTATGTATTCATTTATTACTTTATTTTTTATTCTAAATATATTAGAAACTCTTATACTAACTTCATCGAGTTTTGGGTCTACTATATGTATTATCCCGTGTATCATATTTATTTCATATTTTTCTTTTATAACTTTGTATTGTCCATTACTAGCGGTTTTGACTATGGGTTGGCTTACCTAACATGGGTTATAGTAGGTGACATCATGATCAAAGAAGTACAGTTGTGAAACATATCCACCTCGACATGTAAAATATGTGAATCAATGTTTACTAGTTTCTATGAGTTAATGTGATGCAAGAGTCATAAGAAGGAGATGGAAATCGAGTCATTTGAGAGCTTTTCCTCTCCATTAGCTTATACTTTGCCGTAGAGTATTTTTATGATGAGGTAGTTAGGTTATAACTAAAACTAGGAAAAATGGTAAATCACCTGCATAGTCTCCTGAGTAGACTCTACTACAGTGGACTAAGGCCTACCATAAAAGTAGCGTTGTAGGGTCAGATGACCTCTATAGAAGGCCTTAGGTAGTAAGTGAGACCCATTTTTCCTTTGTTCCCCAAAATCTTACAACGTGCATCACAAATTACCCCGGCACAAACTTGACTTGACATATTATTTGTATTTGCGTATTTTTAATCATGAAAATATTCACAATGATGAAATAGTGAATTGAAATAGATACCAATTAATCATTCATTCATCCCTAAACAAGAATGGAGGATTGAAGTAGGAGTTCAAATTGTTCCAAAGAAGATATACGAATGAACCAACACTTACTTTACTAACCGCTGATTATACTATCATCCCGCTCTTATCAAGGCCCTCTGAATACTACAACCTTACGATGTTTACTTTGAAAGTAATTATAAATTTAAGAACTTTACACAAAATGGTGACTAAAGTAGACCTTACGACATTAGGTTCTTATGAAACTTATGATAACCAAACACAAAAATTCTCATCATTGAAAAAACTGCAAGAAAAGTTGAATGCATGAAAATTTTCCATGGGTGGCTGTTGTAGAAGCCAATGGCTTACTACAACGACACTTCTATAGTGGGTAGTGGGTGTCTATAGTATCCCTTGATAGTTTAATAAGGAAAAATGTTTCAGTAGTGGGAAAATGCTTCATTACTCTCATTTAAAAGTAACACTATCCCCTAAAGAGGAATTCTCTCTCAACAAACCTCTCTTCTCACAAAATCTTAAGGTCAACTCTTAATTTCTCACTATATTAGATCATCTGGTACTTCATACTATGAATCTATAGTAGGATTTTCTATAGATTTGAATACAAATTGGGTTCTTTGATATGATATATATTTGGTTTGTAGGTGAATGTATTTTGTTAGCATTTTTGTTTTCCTGCATCAATGTATTATAGTAGATGAAGTAGGAGATCGTACTATATGAGATCTTCACATTGAATATTAGAATCTATATTGTAAGATAATATATTGCATTGAAAGTGTATGATCAGTACTTTCAATATACTAAGTACATGAGATAGGAATAACTTACATAGGCTGATCCTGACAAATGTAGCATGATATCTAATGCATAACCAAGTAATGAATATGTGTTGTAAGATATGCTAAATAAATAAGTATGGGGTTATGAAACAATCTGAATTTGAATTGTGTATTTGGGAGATACTATTAAATAACATGCCCTAATATAAGCTAACAGCGGTCCAACCTATAACCCCAACTAGAAGGGTAATCAGTACCTTGCTAAGGTTATGAACACTGACTGGCATGCATCTTAAAAATCGATGTCTATAAATGCAAAGGTATCAGCATGATATCATGGGTGAACCTTTATAACCTGTAGTGGAGCCTTAGTTCAGGGAAATAGGGACTTTTACTAAGGGTCTCAACCTAATTGATAAGTGAGCCTTCATCCCTATAACTGTTCGGTGCAAAGTACTACTCCCAGCTGAATAACAACTGATAATTGATACGCTTAATAATATAAATAATTTGAAGACTGATAATAAGTAATAAACCTGAAAGCATCCAAATCATGAAGTATGAAGAATTGAATATTCAATAATATATGAATCAAATCCTATGTCATCAGTTGTTAATAACCTGCCATCTCTAAAGAATACAACTACTATAACAATTTTTATAAGCTGAATAAAATAAGAAATTTTATAACTAAGACTAAAAAGCATGGACTAAAATAATATAATGAGGCATTTCTGTTACAGACATGTAATGACAATAAAATTCATGGTAAAACATTGATTTTTATCTTAATGATAAGAAGGAACTGAGATATCAAGGAATACAAAATATTTATGAACCCTAGGCTACGAGGAAGCAATTCAATTTAGGTTTGAGCAAACTTTGGGGCTCAGTTGGTGAAAGGATACCTATTGATGAAATCCCACATACCTAAATATTGAACCATTGAAGAATTTGTTGAAATCTGGGCCAGAAAGTGAAATGCCCTACTTCTTTATTTTTGGGAGAAAATTGTCTCTTCTATTTTATTTTTTCTAAGTGTCAGATGATATTTGTGTAATAAGGGATTAGGGTAGTCCTGGACTTAATAAGCAGCATTAGTATAACTAAAGACATAGTTTTGATGTTAAAAGAGTGGGAAAAGACTACCAAACCCCTCAGAAGATGTAATTAAAATTTATAGTATTGTGTCATACAAACCATCCCATGATTGCGAAACCCACCAACAATCATGGGTGGTATTCATGGTTTCCCTCAGCTGGCAGGTACTCAAATGAGAATGGTGGAACCCTTATCTGACAGTTTAAAATGCCTCATCAACCTTTAACTGGCCAATTTGATGTCTTAGCTTACGCTGGCTACGTAGTTCTAGAACTCAAAAATTGTTTCTAAGGATCACACCCTCTGCTATCAGGTGAGCTCCCATCCTTAGGTTCACTCGGTGCTAAATCCTACTCCCAAATGAAAGACACTAAAGTGATCATACTGAACTGGACTGAACTGATAGTAAGTACTGAATTAAATACTGGACTAATACTGAGCTTATTGAGTTTTCCTGAGCTTTGGGACTGACTGAGTTCTACTGAGTTTTGTAACTGACTGAAGGTAATGCTGATTGTGACATGACTGATACTATTTTGTAACTGACATTGGCTCTAGGTAAACAACTAAATTTTCGAGTATTAAATACCCCAAGCACTCGATAGCATGAAAAGTAAATCATAGTATAGGGAAATACATGCCATCATATCATAGTTTCACTATTTCATTCTCATGGACATTCCATCAAACAGTTGCAAGGCATAACTTTAGCATGATTAGAGATTTAACACATTGTAATGACATGAGTTCAACACTACGATCACCAAGAAACCCCAATTACACATCTAACTCAATTAAGCATTTTGTCAAACACATAAGAGGCATAATCTTGTACTTGGGCATGAATGATATGCTAATATATCATAATGACAACAATCAATTTTCAATTAAAAGATTCTTGATTGGGAAATTACCACCACACACATGATACTTTATTTTCATGAATCTAGCAATTAAATCTTGAATTTGATCTCCCAACATCAACACATACATGAACACAATTGAATTCAAATATGTAAATCTTGAAATCACAAATCTTGTAATTAAAGGTTTTCTTGAACTCCAAGGGTGTAAGGAAAACCTTGGATGAACACCAAACATACCTTAATAGTCAATTTTGTGGAGAGGGGGGGTGAATTCTTGAGGTTTATTTCTTGAACTTGTTGAAGCTAGGGTTTATTCTTGAGATGATTTTGTGAAAAATATGAGGGATTTGTCTATTTGGGGCTTTAATCCCGTGTTATTGAGCTATGGAGTGAAGGGAAAAAAACCCATTTGCCCTTACAAATGTGGAGCTTAACTGCAGAAATTTACCAGACCGGACTGGCCAGGGCACCGCGGGCTCTAGAGTGCTACTATGGATGAGGCTCCATATTCTTCATCATGGGCTTCACCTAACATCGGACTAGGCATGGCGCCGCGGGATAATCACCCTAAGTTGTTATTTTGGAGTTTCAAACATGGCCTTACATTATTCCAAAAATTCTGAAACTCACCCGAGATGTACTATGTACTCCCCCGATCATGAATCAACTTAAAAACTAACTTTTGGAGGTCGGGAAGGTCATAAATAAATTCCACAAAATTTGAGGGCCTTAGAAAAGACTAAGTCCTAACACTTGCTAAAAATTTTCTAAGTCTGGACCTCTTTCGGCATGCTTTAAAAGATTACAACGATGAGGATTTTATGGGGTCTTACACTGCAGGTGAATTCACCATCTGCACAATGAGAATGAATAAAATTACATATCAATATAGATCAACCAATACCAATTGAAATCATGTAATACTATGAAACAAAGAAGTAATTGAGTTTCCCTATAGTCTTATTGCCTCTTGACGAAAAGTATTGATATTTCTTTACTATTCCACAAGACAATAATAGACATGTTCTTAGTATGATGAGATAGATGAACTCTAGGATCTGATACCACCTTTGTTATGACACAAATGGCCATGAGTGGCACCCACACTAACCCTCTGGTGGGAAAACCCTCTAACCCAGATGTTAACCCAGCCAACTAACCTACTTTAAGATGAGATAAATCCAAAAACCAACTTTAATCATAGCAATCTCAAAAAAAAATATAATAAAATTTATAATTGTAGAAATAATCAACTATGTGTTACAATCACGAAGACTTAAAATTTATTGTAGAAGCATTCTAGATAAAAAAAAAATAACGTGTAAGATAATATGAAAAACAAAATAATAAGAAGCATTATAATCAAAAAGAAGGAACAAACTCAATAAGAAGATTCATGGTGGCCTGAATATAAAGGACTAACCCTTGAGCACAACTAAAGATAAGATTGTGTCTAATCTCTAGAGCACTATTCACTCTCAACAAATGAAAAACACATGGTAGTATTAGTATATACTACTATATTTTAGTAGGCATCATTAGCCGACTCATATTAGAAAAATGTATACATATAACTCAAATAACAAGTAGACAGGACATCAAAGACATAACAAGTAATTCACAACAGTCAAGAAGTATATTCCAAAGAGGCCTAATAATGTCCATAACTAAGATCCCTTTTGGGATTGCTGTTAGAAAACTGCTTATTTAAGAAACACTTTTATAAAATAGTTTTTCAAAAAAGTGCTTTTAAAAAAACAATATGTGTTTGGTAAATTCAATTGAAAAGTATTTTTGATAAACAAATTGTGTTTGGATAATCTTTTCCAAGATGTTATTTCTAGAGACAAATGACCAAAAAGGACATGTGTCAATTGATTTTTACTACTAAAATTATTTTATAGAGAAATCTATTTCAAATATATATTTAATATTTTCTAATTATTTATTTAAAATTAAATGTTTGAGAAAAAACAAGTGCTGCAAAAACATTTGATATTGCAACATGATTCATCTGTCATTTATTATAATTAATAAAAAAATGAAGAGTTATATATTGTTCAATCATCACCATCAATGATATTTTCTGTTACATTTAAACAAAATGATTGAAAAATAAAATAATAATGTATAAATAATAGAATGAAATAAAGAATTATGATGTAATATGAAATTTAAAATTCTAATAGGGATATTTTTTCCATGAAAAAACTATTTTTTTTTCTTTTGTTTTTGAAAAGCATGGCTTTCTGCTTCTTCCTAGTAGCAGAAAACTACTTCTACTTCTTTCTAAATGAACTTTTACAAGTTTACCAAATATACATATTTTAAAAGAAGTATTTTTTATCTGAAAGATGGTTTTTTAGAAAAAAGAAATTCCAAACATGTTATAAGTCACACAACTAATAAGAATATGACCCATATAAGAATAATCACTAGTTCAATAACACAATATGATGAAAATCTATTTAAATCTCAACCTTGCAAGGATAATTTCAATTGTCTCATTACCATCCCAATATGATATACTAACTCACATATCAGTCACTAGTATATTGACACTTAAGAAGGGAACTATTTCTACCCAACTAGTCATACTGCTAGGGAGCAATCTAAGTCTATGTATTTTATTGTCATTGTACCTAGTATTCTGCAATAGTATCAATATAAATATCTGTACTGACACATTACTAGATCTAATGAATAAGTACAATATATATTTCTTGATCTACTATCTCTCAGGATATAACACAGTGAACCCAATCTACATGTACACATACAATCATAATGCATATTTTAATCAAGTTCATTATTCAATAGGATATTCATTCAGGAATTATCAATCATAATCATCTATAAGAAGTATCCCTCACTTACAATCATAATTCATATTATAATCAAGTTCATTATTCGGTAGGATAATCATTCAAGCATTATCAATGATAATCATCAATCAAAAGCATCCCGAAAGATCAATTAATATGTATTCAATCTAGGAACACACATGCTATCAAATCAAGTCTAAACTCAAATTTAACCATAATCTACCTTTATCAAAGAATTTGGATCTAATCTAATTTCCAACATCCTTTCTTTTACATAATTCTTCGAATCTTTCATGATCTAAAAGCAAACAATCCAAGACTAATTAACCACTAACTTTTCAATTATAATAGTTAGGATTAAACCCCACAAGTTTTAACCTTTTCATAGATTAAAACCATACACAAGGGGTTTTAATTATCCAGTTTTTCCTAAATTCCCATAATTAATATTCAAAGGGATTGGTAAAAGGCTAGTACACTTGCACACAATCTATGTTTGGATGTTCTAATTAACAACCTAGAATAATTCCCATGGAAATTGATTCCTACCTTAAAGTTTTTCCCTCCCATTCATGAACTTAGGACCTAAACTCAAACCTTTACCTTTAATCCCCATTCCCATAATTCTACAAATCAAATGTATTAATCATTATTAGGAAAAATTAATGAACTAACCTGAACGAAAAGAATTACCCTATTGAGTGGAAAATTTCCTCTCATAAGCCTAGTCATGCATGCTTTATATTTTGAAATATAAACTCTATTTTTTGACATAAGAACATTTAACTACTTGATGATTGTTGCAGTTGTATTGTGACCACTATAATATTCCTGCTATCAAAGCCGAGGGGATGTCCACAAAGTTCCATGCCTTCCCCACACCTGCTATTACCGAGGCTGGATAATGGTTGTAGTAGTCGTACTACAGTAGTAATTCAGCAGCTATAACAGTCCTTAACAAATAACTCAAGAAATTTTCATGACTTTCCCCATTTCATAGCACATGCCTTGATTTTATACAATATAGTTTTATCCCTACTCGCCAACATATAACTGAAGTTCTACAAATTCTTTGTCATTCTGAAATTCCTAGAAACAACTATTCCTAATTTTTCTTCATCATAAATTGAACACACAATCACTAAACACTACACTACAAGTGTTCCATCATATATAAGTCACAACACAATAATTTTTTCAAAAACTACCTTAGCTTGATATTTATCAACCTTAATCCACAAAAATCTTTAATAACGTACTTCACCATAAACCATGGTATGAAAATGAAATAGATTATTAAAAGATATGTTGAACACCTGTAGAGGATTAATAAAGTCATTGTGAAAAATTTCCACTTTTTATGAACAAGCCAATCAACCCTTGTTCATAAGGCCACAAAATATTAAAAATCAAAATCATACTTAAGATCCATGAAACATTTTTAACTTATCTTCAATGAAAAGAATGAGAATTCAAAGAACTATCTCTTGTATGCCAATGTATTAATAAGGATACAAAAAAGGTGAAATAGTTAAATGTTATCTGAGACATTACAAAGAAAGAAGTAGAAAAGGTCGAATCTAATGTCTTGCTGCTAAATATGAGTACCATAAATGTGCTAACATTTTTTATGGCAACTGTAAATTCCTCAAACAACATAAAAGAGAGGAAGCAAGGCATATAAAATATACATAAAGATTTATTTAATAATAATATGTTTAAATTAGCCTACAAAAATATTCTACTTGAGCACCTTGTTTTTTTTTTTGTATTTGACTGATTGTTGGATACTCTTACAACAATAAACACTTCTTTGATTTTTCTTTATGCATAAAATTTTTTTCACTTTTAATTAGCATTTTAGCTTCAAGAATTATTTACTTATTTTGGTGCATTGATGTCATAGTATTTGGCTTCAACTTTCTACTAAACATTATAGTTTATCGACTTTGTTTCTTTATAGTTTAAAAGTTATATTATGATTTAAGAATGTCCAAATTATATGTGACACATTGCAATATAAAACATATCCAACAATTTAGAGATTAAAACCAATAGGATAATTTCTAATCAATTTAAATAAGTCAGGCTATCTATTGATATTCCAACAATTTTACATCTTTGCCAGTATACTAGAAAACATATCTTGGCGTGGGAGGGTTAAAATTTTGAGTATCTTGATTTATTGAAAACTATACTTTCTAATCTAAACATATCCAAAATTCATTTCTTGAAACCATCAACATCATTTTAAAAAATTTAAGAAGTCAAGCTTAGCTGCTAACGTACTGATAATTTCAGATTTGCATGATTCCAACCAAAAAATCATCTCAACATAGGAACATTATAATAATGAGTCACTTCATTTCTCAAAAACATCACATTCCATATCAATTTTAGATGTAAAGCTTAGCTACTAATGATTTGACAGTTTTACATTCACCTGATTACACATATAAATAATATTTCTATGTGGAAGCATTGAAGTCATGATTATTTTTTTCATTGTAAAGAAGACTCAAATAATTACAACATAAAGAAAATTCATGGCCTAAATATTTATAGATATTTCTTCAAACTCCACGTATTTCAACCTTGACATATTTTTTAACTCTGTGTATTCGTGGTAGAAAATCCATAACATGGAGAGAAAGTACTAAAATCATCAACTTCTTAATCCATTAAAAAGATAATTTGAAGAACTATGATTGAAATAAAAATTAAAGTCACAAGATTATCAAATTTGTATAAATATTATCCAAACTAAGCTTAGATTTGGCCTTGATCAACTATTCATCTTTACACATTTGAGGCAAAAAATCCAAGTGCCAAAATCATGAGCTCCTTGTTGTAAAAGAAAGAGGATTCTAAGAGATGAAATCTGTATAAAAATAACAACTAAATTGTATACAAATTAATAAAGATTGTTCTTTGAAGTAAGCTTAGAATATGTACTCTACTCTTCAAATTTGAGAATTTTCTTGTAGAAAATCCATAACATGGGGCATGAGTGTCTAAATCATGAGTTTCTTATTTCACTAGAAAGATGATTGATGCATGGAAAATTTGTTACTCATTTATATCCAAATTCTTCCACACTAGACTGATTTAATTATGTAAGTGAGCCAGCCTAATATTTAAATGCATTAATGTCGAGTTTTTGTGATCTTGTAAGGAATATGATGAAAATAAGTTGAGATCAAGCAAGAAGAGAAGGAAAGTTGGAAAAAAAAAAGCGGGATCTGGAGATCAGACGACTCTCAGGTACCATGATCATGAATTGAGAGTCGCAATCGCAGTTAGTCAATAAAAGTCAATATATGGCAATCACACCAATATTCCATGGGATCGCAAAAGCGCGATCACAATTGGCTAGGAATTTTCAAGGGCAAAATAGTAATTTAATGCAGCTTAATCCCAAAACTCTAAAGGTGAAAACCCTTTCACATTTTCATCATCTTTTAACTAATTTTTCCAATTGTAGGTAGAGAAAAGACATTCCATATTGAGGAAAGAACAATTATTAAAAATCTTTTCAAAGGGATTCTTAGTTGTAATTTTTAATTAAAGTGTGGATTTAATCTTTCTTTGGTTTTCAATGGATGCACTGAATACCAACTTGGTTACATCTGCTCAACATAATTTCATGAGTAGCTAAATTCTTATTTTAGGGTTATGTCTAATTAGATAGTTAATAGGTGTGAGGGTTAGTTGCCAGTCCAAACAACTAGTTAAGGATGTAGGGTTTTTCTATTACTCTAGTTTTGAATAGAAAATTGTGGGTGGAAACCTAAAATGTCTTGGATCCCATATCATACTTATATGGGGAATATGTGTCATGAGTAATTGTGAACTAAAATTTGAATTAGCTTCTCTCATGGCATTATCTTATAAATAGGAATGTTATTGGATCGACAATTTTCATAAGCATCATTTTAAATATAAGGATGCTAGTATAAGGTATTGAATTGATGATATTTTCATGCTCATGAGATATTTGAATGAATCTACAAGTGAAATTTAGTGTTTTATTGATAGACTAACAGTGATACCCAAAATCTAGCCTACCTAAACCTTTCACTAAAACTTGTACTAACTTTTCACTACCCATACATGACTAGCCCCTAAGATAGCATTACCCTAATATGCAAACCTATATTTTACCAACTTCATTGATGTATGTCCCGTATTTGATATTTCGTACATTACTCAAGAGTCTATTCAGTTGAGGCTTTTCTCATTCTCCTTAACTGGTAAAGCGGTTTTGGGGTTGAGATCTATAGTTGCCGAGATTATTACATCTTTGATCGAGCATACGGAAACCTTTTTTGATATATATCTTCCTCCATCTATAATTCTACAACTATGAGATAAAATCAAAAAATTTCATCAACTCAGTGGTGATCCCCTATTTGAGGAGTGGAAAAGGTTCTATGACAAACTCTTGTAATGCCCAAACCATGAAGTGTCGTAGAAGGTGCTTCTACAAATATTTTATCAAGCACAAGACCGATTGAATAAAAACATTGTTGACAATGTATCTAGAGGGTCTCTTGTCAAGTAATCATATGGGGTTTCATCAACTTTGCTGGATAAAGTTACAAAGAAAAATATACTCTGAAGTAGCCATAGGGTCCCCTATTGCATCATATCCCAATAAAGAGAAAATAAAGAAAGATAAGGGAAGATAAAAATATGTCCAAAGTGATGACCTAATTAGATCTCCTCACCAAACACGTGATGGGAGCACCTTTTAAATAGGTCAATGTTGTTGCCTCTCAAGGTTCTAAAATTTATGATAAGGATGAAGATAAGGCACTTGATAAAGAGATAGGGTTTGTGGAAAACCATCTGGGGGAGGGTTCCCATCTGGCCTACCAAAGTCAAGGCGAGAATCAAGGTTAGAACGATCGAGATCGAACTTGTGATTGGGAGTTATAGAGAAAAGCATAGAGACCAAGATTGGTGTTATAAGAATATAGGATGTGATAGATTTTTTTCCCTCATTATTGTGTTAAGGACAAGGAAGCAAGATCGATGGATCTCAAAAATTTAAAACCAAGGATGTGCTTGCTTGAATTTTTATGTGTGTTATAGGTATCAATAAAATGGTAAGGGAGATGAAGGAAGAGTTTTCTCAAATTAATAAAATAGTAATGTCACATTTGGCTTCCATCAAGAAATTAGACATATAAGTGGAGCAAATTTCAACCCAACTAAATTCTTGACCAAAAGGAGGCCTACCTAGTGACATAGTGGCAAATCAAAAGAATAATGCCCAAGTTATGGCCATAGTAACTGAAAGTGGTATAAATATTTGTGAACAAGTGGTTGAAGTAGAGAAAAAGTCTCTTTATTATCAAGTTAATATGTATAGGAAGTGGTCATAAATTCCAAGTGATTGTGCTTCAATATCTCTTGAAGGGGTAATGAGGAACTAATGATAGTTGAAAAAAATAGCGATGCGGAATAAACTCCTAAAGTTATTAATTGTGAAAATAAAATGAGGAATGAACCTCAAAGTTCCATTACCTAAAATGAAAATTCTTCCACCCTTTCCACAAAGTTTGAAGAAGAAAGATGACACTGCCACGCTCAAAAAGTAACTTGCGAAGATTAGCAAACTCTCATTCAATATTCCACTAATAAAGGCTCTTCAAGAGATCCCAGGGTATGCTAAATTAATGAAAAATTAAAATTGAAGAAGTGGCTTGTGGATGATAAGACTATTGAAATGACACATAGTTGTAGCTCTATCATGTCAAATGTGATGGAAGAGAAAAAGGAAGACTTGGGTGCATTTATAATTCCTTGCACCATCGGGTGGCCAAAATTTGAAAAAGCATTGGGCGACTTCATCTCAAAGATCTAACTTGATGATTGATGTATGTCATGCCGCAACGTTAAATTAGGCATGATAAACCGTCAATTTGAGGATTTTCTAGCACCCTTTAAGACTGAATTGCCATACTTTTCCATTAATTTTATGCTAATCTCTTACTTAATGCCCATTTGTTTAGGAAAGGATGAAAAGGGAATATGAGAAAGCCATTCAAGTTAAAAAGAGAAATGTGAAAAAAAGAGACAAATGGTAGAAATAAAGCATAAGAATCGACCCTCAGTTATCGTGATCACAGCTTGAGAGTTACAATCACAACCTATCATTAAGTCAACCAAAGGGCAATTGCAACATTACTACCATAATAGTAAGAGTCACAAACACGGTGAAGATGGTAATTGCGGCAGAGAATAAAAGTTTCAAGGCTATTTATTATAATATTTGGAAAATATAGAATTAGGGTCAAAAAAGGTTTATTGTTCATTTATCACCATCCGGTATTAGTCTTTCATCATCAACTTATCTGATTTGTATGGTTTTGCCTTGTTTGGAGCTTAGATCTTGAATTTGTACTAATTTGAGAGACGAATCAATTAGGGAAACTCAAAAGTGTAGATTTTCCATCACCCATTGAAGATTCATTGTATTTTAAAGTGTGGTTTGCCCTCTCTTTATTTTTAATAAATAAATTTAATGGAAATGTTGGTATATTTTTCTTTGTTATCTCTATTATTTTCAAGACCTACCTCTTGTGATTATGTTTGAGTAGGTCACAAGTGTGTGGATATTGATTGTTAGCTCTAATTTGTGGTTAATATTGTTGGGTCTCATAAATCTTTAAATGCACAGTGGGAATTGTCGATGGAACCTCAATTTCCCATAAAATTCCCACATCATACTTGAAAAAGGGATGTGGGTAGTCTTGATCCACTATTATCCTAGGAAGAGAGATGTAGTTGACATAAATATTTGTGAACAATAATGTAGATATTAGTTATTCCCGTTTTGTTGTCTTAGAAATAAGGATAAAAGGTGGAATTGCTATCTTTTGAACATCATCCTTATAAATTAGGATATTTAATTGTGTCATTTAGGTTGATTAGAACGTCCATGGGTGATATTTTTAGTATTTGTTTGAAAAACTAACACCGAAACCGTGAACATAGCCTACCCGCTAACACATTAATTAAAATTGGATGCTATCTTTCCTATATTCGCATACAGTAGTTTGATTATAGGAAAACATAATCCCAAGATCTGTTCCAAATTGATTACACTCAAATCAGTGGTGATTTTACCACTCATTTTCAGTAAAATTTTTTGTATATTACCTTGTTTTAAATGAATGATTGAGACATATTGGTGATAAAATGCACTAACATCCACTCTTTCCAGGCATAGAGTTGAAGAGATCAAAAGAAGTGGATTGGAGCTAAAAATAATAAAAAGGGAGCAAGAAAAGTTAAGCTAAAGACTTGAAGCTGCAAGGCCTCAGGTACTATAGTCGTGGTCTGCTGATGCGATCGCAATAGTAAAGTAAATGTCATCCAACCGTGATCATGGAAGTTAGCCACGATCGCATAACCTCGGTAGCAGCTAGATCTGCATGATCGCAACTTAGTGGAAGAAATTAGCCCAAGGGATAAATTGGAAATGCACGTGGCTGATCCTAATTTTTACCAAATGATTGAAACCCTAGCATGATGGATCATATTCCATCTTCCCTAATTTTGAGGTTTTAGATCTTGAATTTAGAGCCTCCATTTTGGAGAAAAAAATATTGTATAATTTTTGGATGAAGAATACATTGGATACTTTCTAAGTGGAAGATTAGCTCACATCCATTGTTGATTTGTGGGATTGCCATGTTTGATGTAACATTTACTTAAGCTTCAATAAATAACTTTAATAGAGATTATGGATATATCTATACTTATTTATCTTATTTGTATCTAGATCTCCCTTTTGGGTTTATGTGTGAGTAAGGATTAATATGTGTGTGGGTCATTATTGGTTAGCTTCTATTTAGTAATTCATGTTTATGGGCTTTAAAATTACTATGCTAACTTGGTTTGTGTTTTATGGGTGAAAGCCCCAAATACCCATATAGGTATGATGAGTGGAAGTTTCATAGTCTAGAAAACCCAAATCCATCTTTGAAAGAATGGTTTCAGTTTAAGTTTAGGAATCCACATCATCGTTGAAAGAGGGATATGGAGACAAAAGAAATAATAGACAATTGTGTGTGTAGTTTGCTAAATTTTTACTATCTTACACATAAGGGTGAATGTGAGGGTGACTATACCGTGGGTATCATCCTAGAAATAGGGATTCCTAGATTGAGGTTGTGTTTACTAAATATTGAACACACCTATTAGGTATTCGAAAGAATCAATGGGTGAAGGTTTGGTGTTTTGTTGAAAGACTAGCATCAAAATCTATAACCAAACCTACCCATATTTTACTTACTAAATTGATATTGATTGCTAACACCCACATATCACTCCCTTTGTAGTGCATAATCCAGAGATCTGTGCATACCTGTTAAAACTTTATTTATTCATAAACCCAAATTTATACTAGAAAAACCTAAAAATAAATATTAGTGTGATATATATCTCCCCCATTTTTATCTTCTTGTAACATAGGTTTGGATTTAAGTTGTATCTATTATTTCAAAGCAACTTGATTGCCACTTATATTTTTCCTTGTTGATTCAACCCCGACTCCAAAGTTGGGTAAATATATTGATGACGACCGCCTTGCACTTAAATTGACGTGTAAGTTGAGCGTTATCAAAAAATGGCATCATTGTCGGGGAACAATTTGGCATATTAGGTTAGTTTTTAAATTTTAGCTACTTTTTTGAATTCAAGCCTGTATATATTTGTTAGTAATTTTTCTTTATAGGTAGATTTTATTATTTTTTTACTTTTCTCTATGGTATATCCTAAAAAAATATGATATTGATAGTTGGGAATCCTATCATGATGACCTATGTACAATCTATGATGAACCGCAATTCATGAGAGATTGTGACCATGCTCCTGGAGAGATATGGATTCACCGTCTCGATTCTATTGGGAGTATAAGTGTTCATTATGTAGTGGTTGGAAAGTACATTAGAGTTCTTTTTATGATATTGACAGGCCTTATGATAAGAAGAAGGAGGAGCAACAAACCAGACCTATTGGTCTTAGAGCAATGCTCTAAACAATTTTTAATCGGGTAGTTATAACTGGGGAGAATGCGTAAGACTTGATCAATCCTATGGGGTGTTCGAATGGGAAAATGTTAAGGCAAAGGAATTAGGAAAGAACATAATTCTTACAAACATTACAACCATGCTCATTTCCCAAGAGGAGGTTTATCGAGAAGAGAAACGAAGTTATGATGATTGGCTTGGTAGCATAGACTTCTCGGGGACTTCCTAACAATTTAAGTCATATGAGGAAGAAGAGACCAGATTAAAGTAGATGATACTAGAGTCAAAAGAAGAATCAAATCAAATCTCTTGTGATGACTCTAGCTCATTTCGGGGTGAAGATGTTTTAGAGGAGGCCATTTTAATATTGGGGGTTGTACCTCACTTAAACAACTTCTCAACATTGTTCTTGGATGATGTGATGATAATCCATCTATATAGAAATGTAATGGATTGTGGTGAGAACAAGGACCATCCCTATATTTTGGAATTTGATATTCCAAAGGAGCATATAGAACCTCATCCATCAAAGGCCAAGGAACACAATTCCTGATGTACAACAATTAGCCTATTAGTTTCCTTACATCAGCCCAAAGAACCAATTTAGATATTTGATATCAAAATGGGTAAAAGGTTCAACTCCTCAAAACGGCGAGATCAAAGCTTGCTTGCCATGTCCTCACATCTTTAAGGTTTCATCTTGGAAGATTTGAATCTTCTGTCCCCCTGCCGCACATTGCATATTGAACGAATGTTGGGATGGAGATTTAAATTTTCTAAGTGAAAACATAAAAGAAAGTGGTGAAGAAATCGTGCCACGACGTTAAGCTAAGTGCTAGATGGGAGGCAACCTATCACGCCACAAAAAGTAGCCCGTATACTTTTTTTAACCATGATAGAGTAGATTTCATTTTTGTTTATGCATGCATAATTCATGAAATATTGGTGCTAAGGAGAATTTTGGTTATATTTGAAAAGGGAATGTGTGAGCTTGGCAATTTGGACTAAACAAGTAGTGCAGAAAACCCGATTGTTTGGTCTCAATTACTGCGACCGCGGTCCGTTCCACCATGATCACGGAGGCCGCATTACCACGATCGCATAAATAGAACCGTGATTGCAATCAAATCAATTTAAATGGCCATCCAAATGACACTTTAAATTATGCTCCTCTTTTAATTTCTCTTAAAATTATCTCCAATTTTGGTATTACATTGCATATTCAAGTGTCAAGTCACCCCTTGCATCAACGAATCTGGTAAATTGTCTTAACTCTCTTGGTTTGAATACAATTACATGCTTAGAACTTGTTATCTAGGGAAAGGCCTGAAATATTATTTTCATGGCCAAATGCATACTTGTTGATGGTTGTTGTGTTGTTAGCTATTATAGTTGGTGTACACATTAATAGGGAAGTCTTGAGTACCCAGAATTAATCTTTAACCACTTAAATTGAAGTGTATACCATGTGTTCGATTAAATGTCTCTATAAATCCCTTGTTCAATTCCTTGGAATTTGGTGGATATGATTACACATCCTAGGCATAAATTCTATGATTACACTATCGACATTCCTAGTAAAAACAAAAAGTGGGACTAAAATTTATCTTGGGCTGAAGTGCAGAAACTGACATGTTTGGTCTCAGGTACCGCAATTACTGTCCCGATGACCACGATCGCGGCACTGTGGCGTGTTTAACACTTAACATTGTCATACCTGAGGACAGTTTGTGGTAGACATCTAAATTTTTGAACATCTTTTGCTGCCCCTAAAACCTTCCATAACACTACCACTTGAGATTGTCTATATGATTTAGCATGTTTTTGGTATGAACATACAAATATTGGTCTGAGTTGCATTGCTTACAGGTTCTCAGCCTCAACAAATAGGAGATTTCAACTATACAAGATTAATGGCCGCACAATGCTAACACCTCTACAATAAGGATTTCCATAGGGAAAAACTACTCCATGAATGGGGTATTAGCTTGGACAAGTTGGAAGAGAAGCTCCCAAAATTCCATTCAAGACTCACTACAACTCGGTGATTTTCCTCGAAACCCTACTATGCTAATGAGTAGTGGGAGCATGAGTTCTACAAAAACCTCAGCATAGTGTCTCTCACGAACCCATTGATGACTATTTAGGGTAAGCAAGTTAAGTTTAGAGAGGATTAGGTTAACGTGTTCTTTGGGCTCCTAAATACTGACATGGGGCAGTTTCAGGCCATGGCATGTGAGCCAGGGATTCGGATGACTAACATTTTATGTCCTGGAAAAGCAGTTCCCTGGTCCATCACCAAGATATATATTTTAATGAAGGACTTCATAGCAAAAGCCAGGCTTTGGTTAAACATGATATGTAGTCGAGTATCGCCATGCACCCATCTGACCATTGTCAGTGATTACGAGCTTGGATGGTGGCTTGTATCCTATTTGGTATCCCTCTAAATATGGATGAGATGATTATTTTATAAGGGATGTATTTCCAAATTCAGGAAGATACTTGGGTACATCCGTGCTCTGTCATCTACATACTCAAATTTAGAGGTGAGGATGCCTCAGGTCAAAGTAAAAAGAGGAAGATGGAGATAGAGAAATCAGTCCAGGAGGACACAGATTCTTTCAGACCTACATCAACCACTGCTTTTGATGACATCTCTATTCAAATAGAGGGGGTAAGAGAAATATTGTCCAAACTACCTCAGGGACTGGGAGAGCCTTTTACAGCTTATCATTCATACGTAGCACAATCAGGTTATAAGATGTACATAGTAGATCAAAAGAACTAGGGTGCCATAATATCCAGTCTGGAGAGATCCTATTCGGCCCTAGCTACCTTTCATAGGGACCTCAAGGATTTGCATGAGGAGATGGTGAAGATAGAGAAAAAAAGAGACAAATTTTTTAAGAAGTTATGGAAAGGGGTGAAAGGCATCTTCAAGGTACTAAAACCTAACAATCCAGTACCTTAACCAAGATTGGATAGTGAGGTTGAGGCTCCTGTGGAGTGGTCGGCTAACGATGTTGGTGGTGATGATGTTGAGTCAGTAGGAGAGAATAGGTCTTGATACATTTTCAGGGAGACACTCTTACTCTTACTTATCTACACCTGGAATATTGAAACTGTATTTTTGTATGGGGGTGCCCCCAAATTTTTATTATTTTGGTACTGTTCGCTGAATATTTATGTTGGTGATTATTTTGGGATGATGATTTGGATATTCATTTAATTTTGTTCTTGAAATGCTACATTTTTTGGAAACCAATTGGAGCCCATATTTTATGGATTAACATGGTTTTAGTATATTTTTAGTTTTTCTCCTTTTACCCTAGCTTTTATTTTGATTTTGATGATGCACGGAAAGTTTTTCCCTATGATAGATTGAGAGACGACATTCTTAAGGGTAAGACATAGAGTTTGGGTTTTGAAGCATAGGTGTAGGGGAAGTCTGAGTACCTATAGCATAGATGTCAAAAATACAATGGAAGTCTGAGTACTTGTGGCATTGTATATTGTAAAGTTGGGGTCACTTTGTACACCATTGGCGAAGTATGAGTATCCATATAGTCAATATGCCAGTTTTGAGCCTAAATGTAAGGAAAAAGGCTTTGGTTGTTTCAATAATTTAGCAATTTGTGTGTGGTGATAATGTAATATGATCAACCCTCTTCATCCTAAATTTTTCAAAACAAAATCAAGGGCATGGACGTGAGCAATTTTGTAACAAAACTTTTTCTCTTTTTGGGGTTTCATAAATTTTAACATATGAATAGTAAAAGATACCACCATTCTGTCTCTCACGAGAGGGATATTTAAGCCCCCTTGGTGAATTTTCCATGCCATGTGAGGTGACATTTTGACATTCATCTCTTGTATACTTGTGTTATCTAGAACTTGCTCTGTTAGTCTTTTAAAACTAATTTTGACTGTATGTGGTTGAAGAAATGATCTTAGGCCATCCCTATGATTTTGGAACCCACTCTAGCCTAAAAATCCTACCCATGCATAATTATAATCCCTAGTACCTACTTTGAGCCTTTGGAACTTTCTTTGGAAAGCTCATTACAACCCCTGATCCATTCATTTTATCCCTCTTTTGAACCAAACCCTCCTTGAACTTAAAAATGTAACTTGAGGCTAAAAGCCTTAGTTGAGGTGGTAAAAGTTAATGGAAGGAAGTGTGAATCCACAAAATTATAAGTGAAATGTGAAATGCCGAATGTGCCTAAGTGTTGAAAAGAAAGGAATACAAAAACAAAGGATCTAACAAAAGGAATGAATTACACGAAAGTTGTAAGAAAAAAAGATAAAAGAAATGGGTAAACAAAGGAAGCAAAAAGTAGGCATGATAAAAGAGAGAAAACAAATAAGAGTGGCCCATTGTCAAAGAGAAAGATTAAAAAGTGTGATTTATGTGTTCAAGGAAGGGTGTAGCCATGTTGTCCTAAATGATATCCTACCCTAGCATGAACCTATGTTACAAGCTTAAAAAGTCCTTCGAGATCTCCAACCATTTACTCTTTTTGTAGTGACAATTGAAAATAGGGTAAAGCCTATGGTATGAAACTTGTTGCATTATTATTTCTTTTGTGAGGGAGAGAGTTTTTGCACTTAAAATTTTTTGTTGTAAATTTTGTAGATTGGTGTGTGAAATTCTATTTCTTGTGAGGTCGAAATGTTAAACAAGTTGAGGTGCACGATTTTATCACCTTTTGAGCAATGAGACAAAATGAGTATATCTTGGTAATGGTCAAGAGGAAGACACTTGTAGATTATTGGTTGTTGTTTCTTGGTTGCTCTTTAAAGTCCTATGTATCCTTGAATGTTGCATCTTATGATGAAGGGGTGGAAATTAGCATAGCCCGTATGCAATGAGCTACTTTTAGTTGCAACTAAAGTTGTATTCATTGTGAGCTTTAAGGTATAAAGTTTTTCATAAAGAATTTTTGTCTCATGGTAAGAGTTAGTGTTGCTTGAGGACAAGAAAATATTTTAAGTAGGGGTGTTGATGAGTGGTTATTTTACCACTCATTCTCACTAAACATTTATGTATATTACCTTGTTTTGAATGAATAATGAGATATATTTGTGATAAAATATACTAATAGCTACACTTTGCAGGCACAGTGTTAAGGAGATCAAAAGAAGTTGATTGAGGCAGAAAATAATCAAAAGGGAGCAAGAAAAGTACAGCTGAAGACTTGGAGCAATAAGGCCTCAAGTACTACAGTGGAGGTCTGTTGACCCCGATCGTGGCAGTCAAGCAAATGTCAACCAACATAAATCATGGAATTTACCCATGTCACGTAACCGCGGTCGCAACCAGACCCATGCAATCTCAATTTAGAAGATAAAATTAGCCGAAGGGCAAAATTGAAAATGCATGTTGTTGATCCCAATTTTGAAAACATGACTCAAACCCTTGCATGATGGATAATATTCCATCTTCCCCTATTTTGAGGTTTTAGCTCTTAAATTTATAGCCTTCATTTTTGGAGAAAAAAATATTGTATAATTTTTGGGTGAAGAATGCGCTGGAGACTTTCTAAGTGAAAGATTAGCTCACTTCTATTTTTGATTTGTGGGAGTGCCAAGTGTGAAGTAACATTCACTTAAGCTTCAACAAATCACTTCAATGGAGATTATGAGTATATGTAAGCTTATTTATCTTATGTGTAGATCGATCTCCCTCTTAGGGTTTTATGTGAATTGGTATTAAAGTGTTTGTGTGTGTGTTGTTATTTATTAGCTTCTATTTAATAATTCATGTTTATGGGTTTTATCATTACTATGCTAACTTGGGTTGGGTTTGGTTAGTGAAAGCCCCAAATACCTACATGGGTATGATGAGTGAAAGCTCCATGCTCTAGAAAACCCAAAGCCATCTTCGAAAGAAGGGTCTTAGGTGAAGTTTAAGAATCCAGATTATCCTTAAAAGAGGGATGTGGATACAAAAGAAATCATAGACAATTGTGTGTGTAGTTTACTAAATTTTCACTGCAATCATCGACAATTGTGTGTTTAGTTTGCCAAATTTTCACTATCTTAGACATAAGGGTGAATGTGAGGTTGACTATACCATGGGTATTATCTTATAAATAAGGATGCCTAGATTGAGGTTGTGGTTACTAAATGTTGGACACACCTATTAGGTATTTAAAAGAATCAATGGGAGAAAGTTTGGTCTTTTGTTGAAAGACTAACATCAAAATCTATAACCCAACCTACCCATATTTGACTTAATAAATTGATGTTGATTTCTAACATCCACATATCACTCCCTTAGTAATGCATAATCCCAAGATTCGTGTATACCTGTTAAAACTAACTATTCGTAACACCAAATTTATCTACCTAACTAGAAAAACGAAAAAGAAACATTAGTGTAGATACATATCTCCCCCATTTTTATCTTCTTGTAATATTGGCTTGTATTTAACTTTTATCTATTATTAAGAATTAACTTCATTGCCACTCACATTTCTCCTCGTGGATTCGACCCCAACTCCAAAGTTGGGTAAATAAAGTGATGACGACTGCCTTACACTTAAATTAACGTGTAAGTTGAGCGTTATCACACCCTAATGATCCTTAGTCTCAGATTAGTCCTTTAGAAGCTAAGAATTATCTTGCACTTTTGAAAACATTCAAAATCTCCCAAAATATTTGTATCTTAAGTTTGAATTTAGTAAGTAACTTTAATTTTGAACTTATCCAATCGTCACTCGCATTGTTCCTTGTGGATTTGATCCCTACTCAATGTTGGGTAATTTTTTGACAATGACCGTCTTTCACTTTATTTGACATATAAGTTGATCTTTATCAAATATGACTCCATTTTTGGGGAATAATATGGCATATTGAGTTGGTTTGAAATTTTAGATTACATGTTAGGATTCAATCTTGTAAATATTTGTTTGTGGTTTCCTTTTGTTTCTTGTGTTGGGTAGATTTTTATTTTTTATTTACTTTTCACTATGGCATTTTGGAATAAATGTGAGTTTGGTGGTTGAAAATCTTATCTTGATGATCCATGTCCATATTGTGATGGACCGCACTTTTGGCAAGATTGTATATATGCTCACTGAAAAAAGATGTGTGCACCATCTCAACTCTATTGGGAGTAAAATTTCTCTTTATGTGGTGGTTAAGATGGACATTGATTTCCACAGATGGAATCTACAAGTTGTTGACATATTTTGCGGCCCATGAACCCAACTCGACGAACATCTTTTTTAAGGGGTCACTCCACCCTAATTTCCAAGGGTGGAGTCTATGAACCTTAGCCATAGTCTATGATACTTGAACTTCATCTATGACATACTTACTTGGTACCTCCCATGAAGCGCCTAATTTAATGATGCCACACAACTTGATATGACGTAATTTCCCAAAGCCCCCTTTAATTCCACTTAATGAATCAACCTTGGTTCGTTGCTTTCCCCCATGTAGTGTTTCATCTATTGGCTATTGACCTTAAATTTCTTCCCATCATTATTCTTAAGTACATTTGCACCATAGGGGAACATTATAACCACTACATATAGGCCATTTCATTTTGACCTTGACTTTCTAGGAAATTGCTTTATCCTTAAATCAAACAACAATAATATGTCACCAACTGTGAATTCTCTCCTTTCAATCTTACAATCGTGATATTACTTCATCTCCTCCTTATACAAGGTTGAGCTCTTATATGCACAGACATAAAATTCATCCATCTAACTTATTTGTTCAAGCCTCAACTTGGTTGTGTTACTCTATTCAATATTCAACCTCTTCAATACCCATAATGCCTTGTGCTCAAGTTTAACAGGCAAGTGGCATGCCTTTCTATGCACAAGCCGATATGGAGATGAACTAATTAGTGTTTTGAATGTCTTCGACAAGCCCATAGTGCATCATCTGACTTCCTCGCCCAATCTGTCCTATTGAGATTCACAATTTTTACCAAAATAGACTTGATCTCCCAGTTGGAGACCTCAACTTACCCACTTTTTAGAGGATGTAAAGGTGTCTCTACCTTGTATTTCACATTGTACTTTACAAGAAGGGCCTTAAATAGATGATTGAAAAAGTTATATCCTCCATCGCAAATTATAACCGTAGGTGTCCTAAATTTGGAGAATATGATCTTTTTCAAGAAAGTTGGGATGCTTTTACCATTGTTATTGGGAAGTCCAACTACCTCCACCCACTTCAAAATATAATCTACAACTACAAATATATATTTCATGTCATGTGAGCTTACAAGGAGGTGTATAAAGTCAATACCCTAAACATTAATCAATTCGAGTTCAAGGATAGTAGTGAAGGGAAGTTCATGTCTCTGGGAGAAGTTCTCACGCCTTTGACATTGGTCGTAATCCCTTGCATAATCATGTGTATGTTAGTGAATGGTAGGCCAATAATATCCACATTATATGATCTTGTGTGTAGTGGGTGCACCTCTATGATGGCCCCCAACTGGTGAGGAGTGACATGCTTCAAAGATACTTATCATCTCAATCTCTCGGACACATCACCCAATTAAACCATCTACATAAGCCCGAAACAAGTATGGCTCATACCAAAAGAATTTCTGCACCATATTCATGAACTTTGTTTTTAGTTGAAAAGATATATCGTCCATAACTATATCACATTCCAAATAATTGGTATGATCTAAAAACCAAGGCATTACGACTTGTGATGCAGCCAAGACTTGTTCATCTAGAAAAGTATCATCAATTTCAAGTTCACCCTCTAGTTTTTTGCATGCCTTCAACCTCAAGGGATGATAAATGGTAGTCTACTTGATTCTTGATTCCCTTTGAATCTTTAACCTTAAAGTTAAAATCCTACAACGGAACTACCCATTTAATCAACCTTGGCTTTAAGTCTTTCTTTACCATAAGGTATATAAAATCTATATGGTCAGTATGCACAATAACTTTTGTGCCTATCCAGTAAGACAAAAATATCTCAAATGTAAACACAACAACAAGCAACTCTTGTTCAGTCATATTGTAATGCTTCTGGGCAGGATTAAGTTCTTTTCCTATATAGTAGATGGGATGTAAGATCTTCTTTCTCCTTTGGCCTATAACTATACGTAGTGCCATAGCACTAGTATCACATATGAACTCAAATGGTAAATCCAAATTTGGAGACACAATGATGGGTGATGAGATCAACCTCTCTTTCGAACATTCAAATGCTTTTAGAAAGACCTCATCAAACATGATTTTACATATTTCTCCAACAACATACACAATGATTCATAATTTTAGAGAAGTCCTGATGAATCATCGATATAAACTTACATGCCCCAATAAACTATGCATGCCCTTCACAGAAATTGGTGGAGATAATTTCTCAATCACATTAGTCTTTGCCTTTTTGAGATCTTTCTACCTTTTTAGAAATCTTATGACCAATCACTCTTCCTTCTTTAACCATAAAATGACACTTCTCCTAGTTTAACATCAATTTACATTCCTCATATTTTCTCAAAACATTGGCAAGATGCACTAGGAAATCATCAAATAATTAAACCATTATTAAAAAGGCATCCATGAAAACCTCAATAGTGTCCTCCACCATATCTTAAGAGACAGAAATC